>NC_087292.1:11916870-12228589 GCF_015220805.1 Pogoniulus pusillus | reverse complement strand
GATGTAATATTTCAGAACTTGCCAGGAAAATGCAAGAGGTCAAAAGCCAGTCCCACTGAATTACAATGTTCACTGTGTGAAATGTTTCACTGCATTAAAGGAAATGATACATGGCTGAGCAAAACATGACAGTTGTGTTGCCTGCTGATAAACAGGGCTAATATCACTGAGCAGCAGAAACCCAGAACAGACCATCCTCTGGAAACTTGTAGTAGTACACATCAGATGACTCTCAGTGCTTTGCAACTGTTCCTTTTAAGGAGAGGAAAAGGAGCTAGGAAAGCACCTTTAAATTATTCTGTATTAAAAAAAAGCAACAGTTTTTTATTCTTAAAAAAACCACCACATATGCTCTGAAGAGTTTAGTTTACCCAGTAAGACAACGTAACAGTTCTGGTCCATTGCCACAATGTAGGTATTTTCTACAATGGCAGAAGATATCTTCTACAGTTTCCTAAGACAAAATTCTGGAAAGGTTATTTGGACATTTTTGAAAGCAAATTTTATCTTATCCATGCACATTCCATATTTGTTTTTTAGCTAAAAGTAATAGCGCAGTTCTGAGTTGTACATCAGATTGCTGCATTCTGAATGGGAGCTGCCTTAACACAATGTGGCAGAGCACAACTGTCAGTAAAAAAAAACTACTGAAAATATGCAATGTATTCATCTACATTAGCAACGACTTATGAGGCTGACGTTGTTAATTTGCTGACCACAAAAATGTTGGCAAAATAACTTCAGGAATACAAATACCTGCTGAGACCATCTCATATGCAAAGGAGAAGAAAAAAAAAAGGGTGGGGAGAGGGGGAAGTGAAAGAAGTGTGCAATCCTTTAACATTGGGCTTGGCTTGCAAAGAAGAGCTGCCAGGAATCATGTACCTCCTCTGAAGCACTTCCTTGTAGTCTCAACAATTACAACACATGACACGAGGTACCTGAGGTGCTTTGTGAGGCAAAGGTGGGTTTATGACTGTTTTTCCTCTCCTTCCCAACTGCATTTTTGTGGCCCTCCAAGCCTGTCTTTGCCCCAGACGTGGTCTATGAAAAGCCTGCTTCTCGGTACATTTATCTGCAGGCCTGTCACTTCTCAGCACGGAGAAACCTCAGGCCTGTTAACTGCCTGAGCGAGCTTCCCAGGGACAGCCATTGAACATGTGCTACTGCAGATTAGCGCAGTGACCGTCACCGGGGAAAGAGGAGATGGTGGCGGAAGGGCTGACTTCAAGGGACCTTTGGCACTGTGGAGATTAGGAGCAGCCTGGCACTGGGCATGGCTGCAACCAGCCTGCCCCACAGTGTCTATTATCAGGCCATCCACTGCTTCTATTGCCCTCAGAGTGAGCCCTAGATACCAAAGCCCCAGCAATGGGTGCAAGCCGAGACCACAAACAAGGCAGGGCTTTTGGGGATATTGGTGGGGGTGGTGTTTCTATTTTTTATGGTTTGTTCTGTGGTTGTTGTTTTTTTTTAATGCCACAATACCCAACAGCAACAAACGCCATGTGCAGGGAGCCACTCTGAGATACTTCTTCTTAAGTATGGGTTGCTTGGGAGAAACTAGCTCTTCACAGTTGAAAAGGAGATTGTTAAGAAGCCTATTCAGTTTGAGATAAGCCTGGATGTAGGCCAGCAGATAATTTTAGAGAGATCTGTCGACAGCTACCAGATGAGTTGATGCTAGTCTCAAATAATCTAGCAACATCAACCTCAGGAATGATACTAAAAAGCATTGCATTCAACAGGCACTAAAGACTACCTGTTTCACCTAATTAAAGATTGCCTTCCTCTGATAGATAATCTAAAGGCAACCAGGTAGGACTGCCCACTGTAGGCTGTCATCGGCGTAAGGAACACTTATGTTCGAACAATTAGGGTTTGGTGCAGTTGGATTCAACAGCCAAGCAGTTTACTACCTTCACCACACTGCAGATTTATGACCTGGCAAAACATTACTGCCTGCAGCACATAATTTGTCTGCTAGGTAGTACCCTTGCTTGGGCCCTACTGGCACAACTGCAGCTACTGTTGAGTTTGAATCAGCTGGCAGTCAGGCGCAGCTCCTGCTCTGCTGTTCCCTTTGTCGTAGCTGTTCTCAGTGTCCTGGTCTCCCTATTCACAATGTGAAGCTAATAAATCTCCTGCCTTTTATAAAAAGTATTGAGAGCTCAGGAAGAAAAACTACGAGGGAAGAACCAGCTGTGGTTAACTCAACTTGTTCACCAAACATGAAAGCTCTAGCCAGCATATGTAAGATATACACACAGATACTTAAAACTTCTGCAGGTAAATTAGAAAATTGTTTTTACTGTTGACTGAATCACGTAGCAGATAATAAAGCAATGTCAAATGTCCCTAAAGAGCCTAAAAAATGGACACTGACTTGTATTCCTTTGTAATAAAAGGGCCTGAGAAATTCAAAATCTAGGACTAGCAAAAAACTCCAACAAAACAAAACAAAAAACCCCCAAACCCAGCCTGCCTGCTTTATGCAATCACAGTCACCGGGTGCAGTCTTACGCAATGCTCGTGTTAGGCCAAAGGTAAAGGAACAAGAACCTGCTTACACACAGGGTCTGCACCCACCCCAGACACGAGGCCTTGGATTACACATCCTGTGTGGACAGCAAGATAGGATTGTTCAATACATTGTATCACGACAATGAAAAAATGTAGTAGCTATTCAAAAGCTTTAAAAGCTTTTAAAAAACAAAACGACTTTTGGGGTGTTTTTCTCCTTTTTTTTTTTTGGGGGGGGGGGAGGAGGGAAGAGTGGGGTGAATATGATCAAAATTACTGTATTTCTGAGCATGTAAGATAGGATGGATTTAGCAATGCACACACTCTACTTACTGAGTCCAGGGAACTGGAGTTGCTTAGTCTGGAGAAAAGGAGACTGAGGGAAGCCTTTGCCCTCTACAGCTACCTGAAAGGAGGTTATAGTGAGGTGGGGGTCGGTCTCGTCACCCAGTAACAAGCATAGAACACGAGAAAATGGCCTCAAGTTGTACCAGGGGAGGTTTAGGTTGGACATAGGGAAAAACTTCTTCAACGCAAGTGTTGTCAAGCCCTGGCACAGGCTGCCCAGGGAAGAGGTGGAATTTCCATCCCAGGAGGGGTTTACAAGCCGTGAAGATGTGGCGCTAAGGGACATGGTGACCCAGCACGGTCTCTTGTAGTCGCCGTCGCTCCATGATTCTGTGATCAGGGACACGATGGTAAGCGCGGCCTGAGGAACTGAAGGGTGGCTCCGCGCCCCTCCCGCCTCAGGTGAGCAGGCGGCCCCGGGCCTTGCCCAGCCCCGGGCGCTCCGCCTGCCGCCACCGCCCAGCGTCCGCCGCCGCCCGCCCACTAGAGCTTCCCCTCTGCCTTCAAACGCCGGTGTCGCGCTGTGGTGAAAGGTGCAGCCGCTCCCAGCATGGCTCTACTGTGCCGGCGCCTTGCGTGCCTGCTGCTGCTCTGCGGCTGCCTCTGTCCTGCCGCTCTCGCCGGTCTTTACTTCAGGGAAGGGCAGCACTGCTACAAGCCGGCCCCGCGCAAGGCCCCCGGACTGAGGTGAGCTTTGTCCCTGCCGCCTCTGCTCTTATGGGGCTGCTGCCCGGCAGCGGAACGGCCCAGGCTACCTCCGCCGCCCCTGTCCAAATGGCGTCACGGAGGGGAGAGCGGGGGAAGGGTCTGGGCAGGCACAGGCGCAGCGCCAGCCAGCACGGGACGGGGAGGCTTGCAAGCCCAGCATTGCCCGATCTCGGGAGGGGCTCTCCGGGACGGCGCTGTCCCCGTTTCCCCGGAGGAGCTCGGGGGGGCGCTCCCCGGGGCTGCTCTAGCTCCCCGCTGCCTGGTGACTGCTCCCGCGGGGTCGGAGGGCTCCCGGGGCGGGGGGGTCCCGGTGCCCACCGGCGGTCACGGGAGCGGTCACGCTGCCCGCGGTCACGTGAGCCGCGCTCCCCGCCGGTGCTCATCGCCAAGCTCGGGGAAAAGCCCTCGCTTGGCCTTAGAATGCAGCGCGGGCGCTAGTTCTGCGTTCTGCCTCCGCACAGGACCTACCCCCGCCCGCACGAGTACCTGGATGTGTCTGCGCTGCCCCAGAGCTGGGACTGGCGGAACGTGAACGGCATCAACTACGCCAGCACCACTCGAAACCAGCACATCCCGCAGTACTGCGGGTCCTGTTGGGCGCACGGCAGCACCAGCGCCTTGGCAGGTACGCGGCACTTGGCCCATCTGCCGACCTGGGCACCCCCTGGCATTCAGAGATCAGTAAGCAAAGGAAGTTTATCTTCAGCCGGCAAAATAGCTGCTGTGAAGATGAGCTGACAAATTACTTCAGTGACTAACGCAGCAAAAAACCTAGGACAAGACGTCTGTGGATGAGGAGTGGCCGAGGGCACTGGGATTGTTTAGTCTAGAGAAAAGGAGGCCGAAGGGGAAACCTTATTGCTTACTACAGCCACCTCAAAGGAGGCTGGAGCTAGGTGGAGGTTCATTATTTCTCCCAAGTATCAGGCAATAAGACAAGAGGAAAGAGCCCCAAGTTGTGCCAGGGGAGGTCTAGGTTGGACATTAGGAAAAAAGTTGTCACTGAAAGGGTTGCCAGGCCATGGACAGGTTGCCCCAGCAAGTGCTGGATCCATCATCTCTGGAGGGGTTTAAAAAGCATGTCGATGTGGTGCAGAGGGGCACTGTTTAGTGGTGACCTGGCCATGGTGGATTAAATGGTTGGACTCAAAGCAAAGATCCCTTCTAACCAAAATGATTCTGTGAATACACCAGGAACAGGGAACACTTGCAAGCTGAAGGCACGGAGGTTAGGTTTCAGTAGAGAAGATTATCAGAGCAAGGTTGTCCTCGCTCTCCCAAACTGGGGGATGGGAAACGTTGGCATGGTTAAAAAGCTGTTTGCAAAAGGAGTTTGTTCAGAGTTTCTGTCAAACTATTGAGGGCCTGGAATAAGATCTGGGTTTTTTGCTCCCCTTCTTGGAGGTGATGGTAGCAGCAGATGTTGCGGTTAACTATGTCTCCTTCCCCTTTTTGCTACCTCAGCCTGCTGCACTGCATCTACAGCAGCAAAGGGCTGCTCAAGTGGTGGGTGGATAGGAGGAAATGAAAGCAGCTGCATCTTGTGGGAAGGGCTTGCAGGGTATTAGCTTCAGGAGCTAATTCAAGTGAGCTGACTACCACAGAACACAGACAAATCTGGCTTCAGCAGACAGATACCAGCCCTTTCTGTTGGGAAAAGGGAAGCAGAGATTTCCTTCAGCTGAAGCAACTTTCTCTAGGGAGAGCAAATGATTTGCATGCCACAGTAACATGCTGCAGAGGTACTGTTTAACCAGAAAGGCTGTAAGAGGATTAAGTGCACAGGAGAAAGAGAAAAGTGTGCAGAAAAGGGGAGACAATGCCGATGTAAGCAGACAGCAAGGAACCACAAAGGGACAGTTTTTAAGCAGTACAAGAATACAGACATATGAAACCTGCCAGGATGTAGTGAAGTACTAGGACAGATAAGATACAGCCATTTCTTAATTGTGCAACTGGTTACAACTGAATTGTAGATGTAGGTATTTGAATGTGTATTTTTATAGGTCTACACAGTTGATTTTAAAAAATACATTTTTTTTTAAACTGCTGTCAGTAGTTAAAGAATTTGTTCCTTCTGTTGCTCAGAGGCTAGGCTGGGATAATGCCTCCCAGATCTGTCAAGTATAGCTGACTGTTGTTAGTACTAATAGGATTACAAGTACTACAGTGGCATCAGTTAAGACTGTTAATGCACTGTGAGCAGCAGTTTATAAATACTCACTGGGAAGCTCTTCTGCCAAGTGAGCTTGTTGCTTCTGACAAAATAAGGCAGGAGGATGGCAAAGCCTGTCTGAGATGGCAGAATAACAGTGAAATGTTGACATAACAATGAAGATATGTTCTAAAAGCTTTTCCTTGCTTTAAGTTTGCAAAATGTGTCTCTCAGAGACAGAGGCCTAGGCTGCATGGGCTTATGCCTCTGCATGGATTTATGCTGTGCTCCTGTAAAAGAGGCTGGTGAGAGATGGGTTTATAATGTGCATTTGTAAACCCTTTGCTGTCAAAGCTAGGAAAACAGATCTGGAAGTTTACAGAAGCTGTGACTTGAATTAGAAGAGGTCCAGGGTAGTGTCAAGGCTTTAAACACTCTGCTCATCTGCATACTTCTGCTGAATTTTTAATGGATAAAAACTTCTGATGGAAACCCAGAATAACACAGCCTGCACACACTGGGCCTCTGTCTGCAACAGAAGCTTTTCCAAGCACAAGTACTGCTGCCTGCAAAGTTGCAGGCTCAATGAAAGACAGGTTTAACACTAATTACAAAATGGCAATGTGCAACTACCCACACATTCCACTAAAGCCCCCTAATTTCTTGTCCTTACAGATCGAATCAACATAAAGAGGAAAGGTGCATGGCCTTCTGCTTATCTCTCTGTTCAGAACGTCATTGACTGTGCTGATGCAGGATCCTGTGAGGGTGGAGACCACTCAGGTGTTTGGACGTATGCCCATGACCATGGCATCCCAGATGAGACCTGCAACAACTACCAAGCTAAGGATCAAAGTATGATGCCTATTTGCTTTGTTGTAAGATTTCATCCCAGGTTTAGCAGATCTTAATATAAATACATTTTTAAGAAGAAGTAGTGTTGTGGGTTTGCAGTGCACTGGTTCCTGCCTTTCAGTGCGGTTCCTGACAGGACAGGTTTTCTTTACAGGGCTGTATCTCTTTTTACTGTGACCAGACAGCATAGTATTAAATCATGTCCAGACAAGTTTACACAGCTCAATTGTTTTGACTTTATCTCTTAAGTTTGTGATATCTAATCTCTAATGTACTGAAATAATTACGAGTGTCACCTCCAGCTAAACAAAGGAGAAATGTAACCTTTGTCTGGTCATGTATGACCAGAATAGTTTATCTGTGGAGAAGCACACCTGAAACACTTCCTCATCAAACAACTTATGCTTATGAAGTAAAGAATAGTAACTTGTGATTGCAGGGACTTTAAGGAGAATATGAATTAGCCACTACTCTTAATACTAGCCTCAAATAATTGAAAATTAAAAAAAGCTTAGTGTGGTATAATTAATTCCCTTGAAGAAAAGTGTTATCTTGCAGTGCTAAGTATCACTTTTGTCTTGTAGAGTGTAAGAAGTTTAACCAGTGTGGAACTTGTGTTACTTTTGGAGAATGCCACGTGATAAAGAACTACACTCTCTGGAAAGTTGCTGACTATGGGTCTGTCAGTGGAAGAGAAAAAATGATGGCAGAAATTTATACTAATGGACCAATTAGGTAAAAAAATAACAAACAAAACACCAAAAAAAACATACAAACCCCAACAACAAACAAAAACATCCCACAGAAAATCAACCTTGAATGGTTGTTGAATTTATCCACTGGTGCTACTGGGATTGAAATACAGGAAACACAGACTGACTGAAGTCTGCTTCTCTAGCATACATTAGCAACTCTGCATATATTAGTTTGTTTGTAGGTAAACTGAGCTCTGAAGTCAACCAACTGGTTTCTAGGCAGGCCCCTGCCCTGATCCCCTTTTATAAAATGTTTTCTCTGCTTTATTACAGCTGTGGCATAATGGCTACTGAAAAGTTGGATGCTTACACTGGAGGACTTTACACAGAGTACAACCCTTCACCTGTGGTCAATCACATTGTATCTGTGGCTGGCTGGGGTGTAGAAAATGGCACAGAATACTGGATTGTTCGTAACTCATGGGGTGAACCCTGGGTAAGGAAACATGGGAGCAAACACATTTGCAGAGTGATTTTTTAGAAAGGTGGGGGTTTTCACTTGCAAACAGGAAGCTAGCCTGTGGACAGAAAAACTAAAACTTTCTTTGAACTAGACTAGCATTAAAAAACCAAAACTGAACTAATCTTGTCAAGGCTATTCAGCCAAAGCTACCTGAGTAATGTCAACTCATCCTAAACATTACCCTTTCATGGATATGCAGCTCTAGTTTAAGAGCAACTGTAATTCCTGTTAGCTGTAGGCAAAAATCAAGCTGAATAGATGAGTGGAATGTAAATCACCAAAGTAGATTGCCATTTTAAACAAGGTTGCCCTGTGAACCCTATGCTACACTTAACCTTGAGTGAATCCCTAGATTCATTTAAATCCTTCATATCTGGCAGACAACAGATGCAACAGTGCATATTTTCTGTAGTGATGTTTTCTAATTTACAATGAAAATTAATTCTTTACAGGGTGAAAGAGGGTGGCTGAGAATTGTGACAAGTGCATATAAAGGTGGAAAAGGAGCTGACTACAATCTTGCTATTGAAGAAGACTGTGCCTATGGAGATCCTATACTTCCTTGAGTCTGTATTGTACAACTACATCTTTATGTTAGGAACTACTTGGTTTGGAACCTTCCCAACACAACCTTTTTCTGTTTAAGAAATAGTATTCTAAAATGCTTTCATGGTTCAACACTATCAGGCAGCTCAGCAAAAGTAGCTCAGAGTAACACACACTGCCTTCACAGTAAATACAGAGCTGCCTGTAGATATATTACCTTTAAGTTGTAAATAATTACCAATAAAAAAAGTTGTCTGCCTGGATGCATACATACTGACTTAAAACACAAAACCTGTTTATATTAAATCTATTTTTAAATCACAATTTCTGTAGACTGACAAAAAACAAGACAGTATACTCAATATTGAGTTTTCTGACCGTACTGAGCAACTCTCTCAACATGATGTAAATGGAAAAAACAAAGCTAAATGTGGACATAAATTCAAAAACTTAATCTGCTGTTGTTTCATTGGCCTCCTAGTGAAACAATGCTATTAGAAGTATCACGTAACACGGTTGTTTTTAATTCAGCAGGAATTGCTTTGATCAAAACACAAAGTTTAGACACACTTTAGGTATTTAATTACTTGTCTCTGCTCAAATTCCTTGTTTTAATATGTAGATGGCTGTGCCATTTTTAAAGGGACAAAGTCTAAATTGCCACAAAACACAGCCACTTGCTAAGTGGCAAATCAGTGCCATATCGAATGTTATTAAACTGGCATTGTTAATTGCATTTAATAAATGAACTTTTACATGACCATGTGTGTTATAAGAGCTTAGTATGTTTTCAGTTGCTTTCTCTTGTTGTAGCTAACAAGCAGTCTCACATGGTAGACTAATTGCTCAAAGCTTATCCAGAATGGTACTGCTTTTACTGGACTCTTCCTTGTGACAGGGCTGGTCAGCAACAGTCTATATAGCAATTATGATGGTTCAGACTAATTCAAGGTAAACCACACTGCTTCCACAGGAGATAAAAGATACAAGCTACACCTGCCTAGATTTAAAATTATTTCCTTGGCTTTGCTTTACCAGTGCAAAATGACTCCAGAGTGTTGATAAGGATTAAAGGTGCCAAGCTACTGCAGCTGCTGTAACTAAAGTTCCCTTGAAATGTGAATATTAGACCATCATGGAGGTTTAACTAGTTAAAAAAGACTCTACATGGAAAAAAATCACAAAAGGAACTCAAGTGTTTAGAGGAAGTGATACCAAGATTGAACACAGGAAAGCAGAAGTATACATTTATCTGAAAGCTGGCAAATTTGCAATGGGTGCAGAACAAACTGCTCTTGCTACACTAAAAGGCAAGACAGTGCCTAAAAATGAAGCTCTACAAGGTGAATTGTTTCTGTAGTTTATGCCACAAAGGAAGTCTGGGGCTTTAAAAAGCCAAATGTGTGCTAATTCTACTCAAAACATGAATAGTAGGCCTCAAGTTTAAATGGTGAGAGTTGGGTGGAATGATAGTTTGTCTTCTGTTCAAAGATAGGCAAAGAAGTTCAGAACAGTTTCTGAAGAAGCAAGTTTTGCCTTTTCCAAGCTGTGCTTCAATGTGATGAAAACACTGTTATTATGCTAAGCACAGTCACTGTGGAATATGAGGGACCAACTAAGGAAAGGAAAGACGTACTTCTTATTATAAGATGACTCTATACAATTGGCTGCTGTACAAAGAGAAATCCAGCCTAGTGAACAAAAAAGAGTGGGCTCAAGGAAACTTTGAAAGAAGTCTCTGGAAAAAAACCCAACAACTTTATTTAAAGGTAAATTATAATTTTGGGTGTATCCCCCACTGTTTGGCATAAACCAGGACACAGTAGAGAAGTATAAAAACAAAGCAGTAATGAAATTTCTGCACCCATTCATATTTTTGGAGAGCAGTAGAATTCTGATGTGGTAATGAAACTTACCAGTAACATGTGATGCATCTGTTTAACAGGAAATAGATTCTGAAAGGTAACATATGTAGGATTCATCTGTTAATACAAAACTAACTTTGACTGTTACAACTCCACTTGTGTTACACAAAACAGGGTGGGTTTTTTTCATAGCAGTAAACACATAGGATATTTAGAATTCTAATATTAGAGGTGAGAGAAAGAGGCATTGTGGCTTCTCTGCAGCAGAGCTCATCACACAAACTCTTTTATGGCAAGTCACAATATCAAAACCTAGAGCACTTGAGATCTGTCTGCAAAGTTGTTTTGTAGGAACCACTTCCTCATTCTTCAGGCTTTGCAGATTACACAATCACTGATAAATTCCATGATTAGCAAAATAACATTCTGCAAAATAATTCTCTCTCCTGCTACCTCCCCAAGAATATTCAGACTTATGCTGATTTGCATCACAGAAAATCCTTCAGTATTACTCCATTTTTTGAAGTATGTTAACAGTCCTCTGATATGAAACTCAAGGTCACCATGCAAGTCAAGCAAATGCCCTTCAGCCCTTTATTCCATGTTTTCTTTGGGGATTTTTGTTGGATTTTTTGTCGGATTTTTTGTCTGCTGTGTTGCCCAGTTACAGAATCTTACTTGTGGAGAATATGGCAAAGTAGTTACTGTGTGTTCTGCATTCTTGGTATCTTCCACTGCTTAGTTCATCATAATAAAGTTAGATTTGCAATGAGCTTAAAAGGAAAAACAAAAGTGTTCAGTACATAGCTCTGATTTATCTGTTTGCATATGGATTTGTGTGTCATGTAAATAATTAGGATTTTAGGATCTGGACAGACAATATTTTAGGATAGGAGTGTTTTATGACATACTAAATCCTTTCCCATTCTTTCCTTAGAGTGATAGTTGTCAATATGCAGCATTTGTCCCAGGTTCCTCACTACTCCCCCGAGACTCTTGATTAAAGGAAAATTGCTAAACTTAGGTCCCTAAAAAGGAAGTTACCTATAAAATTACTTAGAGCCATTTCTATTTTTAGCAGTCCTCCTCCTAAACATTATTTGCGAGGTGTAACAAATACAAATGGGAGCAAGTACGAAAGGAATAAGTGTGACTTACCTATAAACTCTGTGACAGGATCATGTTCACCTTCTGTTTTAATAGTACCTGCAATACTTTCATTCTCCAAGATGGGAAGAAAAAGCTGCACAAAGTCCGATGTATATGGAGGAGCAATCACATCAAGCACCTGAAACAGCAGACAGCAATGGATTATTCTTCCAGTTTGAGAAGTAGTAGGAACAATATTTAATTTACAATACTAGTATTGACAGCATACAAACAGTTGCACTTAAGACCTGTTGTTCTTTGTACAAGTAATTACTTATGTATTTTTGGGGTTTTCTGTCCAGTACCTTACTACTTTCAGAAATCAGGAGTAAGGCCAAATCACATCCCAGTGAGTACTGATATTACATACCTTGCTCAAAATCTATCTTCTGTTCTGATTTCTGAATCTGAGCCAAGCTTATTTAATAGCCAAACACATATGACTGATACTAAATTTTATTTCTATGTAAGTAAGTAGTTTTTGTTGCTGACCTCTGTAACAAAGTATCTGATGAGAGAGATGTCTGTATCTAGCTTCTCCAGGCATTTGCGGATATAGCTGACAACAGGTAGGACGTATCCTCGACTGAGTAAGTGCACCATCCTGTCCAAGAGTGTCTTCTTCAATTCCAGCTGATGGTGTGAAAAAAGAACTAACAGATTAGAACTTCCTCTCAGAAGCTTGCAAGTGTTAGCGTTCATTCTTGTTGATTCAGTATCTGCTCTGCTACCTTTTAACCATGACCGTATCCCTACATTAAACTCTTACAACTGCTGTGACAGCAAAAGCAACTCTTGAATAAACATAACTAACAGGAAGGCATACAAATACCAAATCCTTTGACAATTACCTGCTCCATTACATCAAGCTGTGAATGTTCCGTTTCAAAGAGCTTGACAAGAAGTTGTAGAACCTGGGGATGAAGCAGCTGATGGCATGTACTGATCTGCAATCAAGAGAGGAAAGTTAGATCTTCAGAAATTCAGCTTAGAAACCGAAGCAGTCTTTATTAGACAAGTTTACATCGATGTTCAGTGCCAGATGTAAAGTCTTTTCTAAAAATATTTCACACTGTCTCTCTGATGCTGAAGTTTTCCTACCAAGTGATGATGAGCTGACAAAACCCAGTAATTAACTCTGAATAGAAACAGATTCACCCCTGTATAGTGACTGACTGCAAGTGACAGACGGTGAACCACACGTACTCCGGTTACAGCCATCAAAACTGCCCTTAGTCTTCAAAACAGCCCTTAGTCTTCAGCAAGGTTCTATATACATTTTTACCTCATCCAATAATGCCAGATGAACTGGAGTGTGATCAGTCTGCAGCTGAAAGTATCGTGGTTCTGACACTGTCCAATCTACCCACTTTAACACACCCATTGCCACCACTGGGAACCTACAGAAAAAGAAGATCACATCAGCACAGGAGCATTTACAGTTTAAAAACCCCAAGCAAAACAAAAGCTCCCAGGAAACTTGAATATAAACAAATGATGGGTTGGAGGAAATTCCTTTCAACAAAGATTCTCCCTGCTCAGCACAAAATAGGCAACAAAATTAATGTACACTTTCCATTTATTCAGTATCTGCTATTTGATACTTCTAAGGACACATCTATTGCTAGGAAAGCTTTATAAGGAAGTCAAAGTAATCTGTCATCTTCTTGCAGAGCAAAGCAAATTCTGGGACATGTTGTCAGTGAAAGCCAGAATCTGTGTCACCATGACATGGATTCCAAAGAGTAAGGCATACAGTTCTGAGAGTTGCTTTCAGATCACATCTTTATGTATTCTACAAGAAAGATGTTCCCAGAGTAGTCTATGAAGGCATTCCTCTTTAGTAGTAGTGCCTCTCCTAAATATTACTTTCCCTCCAGCTGAAGCTTGGACCAGTCTCACAGCTCACCTGATGCACTGATAGAGAGTGCTCAGTTCTGCAACCAACTCTGATGCTCCTTTGTTCTCATTGCAACACAGATTATGAACAGTTTCAATGGCTTTTGAAGTTGACTTGAGTTCATCCTTGTTTATGCTCACCCTCTTGTTCTGGAAAATTGCAAAGTTTGAATGCAAGAGTTGTGAATATAGCACATGTCTCTGGTTACCTGTAACAAGCCTAAGATTACATGAACTTTCTCCAAATTTACACTCAAATGCAAGTTTCAGAAAACTAGTTATCAACAAGCTTAAGCACAAGGATGTTTGCTTTATTCCCAAAGAATCATTTTTCTCTACTTCATAAAACTAAATTCTTTCTCCTCTGAAAAATGACACAAGATTCTAGCAGTACACAACTGCTACTGATAAACCTCAGGGGAAGCAGGGAAAGACACCAAAAACACTGAGTGCACTCAAGACTTTTATAGTACTGTTTGATCACCAGAGTCTACAATTTTTAGTCATTTCAGCTGAAGCCAGAAACATTTCATATTAAATTAAGTGAATCAAGCAGAATACTTTATTTTAAACTGAGCAGCTTTAAGATCATACTCTTTAGCACAGTCAGGTTAAAATAATCTCATTCATAGAGCTGAACATTACCTTTTTCCACATCTCTACTACACTGGCTGCATATGCCAGTATGTGAATAAATTTATGTTTGTGGTCCTGGTTGATCTTAGCACCTGGCTTAAACAATGACTGCATGAAGAGGTCCAAAAAGGCAGGTACTCGAATCTGTAGAGGAAATCAACAGTTTATTAGAGCCTGAGGATGATGAGAGGTGACTGAATATACAGTTGTTGCATCTAATATACCTTGAATGGAATGAGCTATAACACATTCCCCCTTGGGAGCAGGTTAGACAGTTTTCTGGATACACAAATGTTTGTCAGAAATTAAAAAGAAACAATCAAAGGAAACAGACTATATCATTAAAGTATCTAAATATAACCATTTCTTCCCAGAGCCCATAACAGGACAAAGCAGTAACAAAAGTGAAACATGCCATTTAGGCCTGCTTGTAACAAACTGCAAAACAGTGGATTTGTTTGGTTGGTTTGGGTTTTTTGCTTGGTTGTTTTTTAATAAAATAAGATTATTAATTTGTTGCCATCTTTATCTCTTGTTGAAGAGTTCTTTCATTTATTGAATATAAAATTTATAAAGCAAATACACATAATGCAATTAAAAAAACACACAGGACAAGAAAAATCAATATAAGAGCTAATGTAAAATAGCATAAAAGTCACAGTTTCACATTTAGACATTACTGAAAATTATAGAGGGGTGAGTCTGAGTGACAAGTTCCATTCTGGGTCAATATAATACTTAGCATATCAAGACATTGTTATTTTTGAGTGCTACAGGAACAGAAGTTTCAGAGGTCATAAAAACATAACTACTAACCAGTTCTACTGGAGGTGGGTCCATGCTGGTAAACATTTTGAACAGGACAGTGATATCTGCTGGATTCAGAGCACCTTTGGACAACATCGCACCAAGAGCCTGACATGCTCGAGGGTAGGAGGCTGCAGTACCCAATGCTAAAGTGATCTGGCTAGCATCATGGCCTCTGGATGAAGAGCAAACACACAGAACAACTTGAGATTTCTCAACTTGGACATTTCAGTTTTAGCTTCACTGAGTCAATGTGATGGCACATCCTTATGCCTTGGAACAGAACTCCTCATCTTGAGTAATTAGAGGAATAGGCCTGTATTTCTCTTCTTTATTTCTAACAATGCTCATGGAATAATTCAAATATATATTTTTTAATAGATAGAAACTTCAATTCTTTGCTCTTCTAATTTCAGGTCTCCCAGTACAGGATGCTGAGCTTTTCTGATTCTCCAGAAATTGAAGACTGCTACAAGAACTGCTCTGTTGCAGTTAAGAATTCTCCCGTTGCTGCTGAAAGGTAATCAAGAATAAGCAAAACCCAGCAGTTTACAAACCCCAGTGAATTGCATTTCACTAATAACTGCCACTTACTTCTCATGAGCATATCGCTGAACCTCCTGAGCAATCCGTCTGACAGCTGACCCTCCTTGCTCTTCTTGAGCTAATATGGACATCATAGACTGAGCAAACAGGTAAGTGTGTTCTCCATGGCACACCATCTTCTGTGAAAGCACATAGCAAAAAAATCTAACCAGTCAACAAGGAACATGCAGGTATGCTTCTATGATCAGCAAACTCAAAACCCCAGATGCCAAAAGGAAGCAGTGAAAAGCACAGTATCACAGCAGTACTAATACAACACAAGAAGAAATGGCTACATTGAGGACTTCGTCATGATGCTATTTCACAACACACAACATATGCTGGATTGATTCAGATGGCAACTTTCACACTGATGTAGATGATGAAAGGATTATTTTAATGTGCAAGGGACTGACTATACTGATATTTAGATCTTGCATCAAATACAAAAGAGAACAGCTCTACCCACACTTTTTACAATTAACTTAATAAATATAAGAAGTGTCATATAAGCAACCCAAGGAATTATTGGTCACAGGATGACCAAGAAGCTTAATTCCCTATTTTTTTAGTTCAAAAGATTTTGTAAGACTTGATGTCAAGATTCTCTACAATTCTCCAGTGATTTACATATCCTAAACTAAAAAGAAAATACTATTTTCTTTTCACATAAACAAGAAAACACCTAAAAAACCCCAACAACAGCAACAAACTTACAGCAAACTCCGGAAGGTTCTTTTCAAGGTTTTCTTCTCCTCCATCTAAAATTGTTGCCAGAGATGTACGCAGGACTCTGGAAAACACTTCTAGCTGCTGACATGCTGTTGAAACACTAGTTATTTCCCCTTGATATCCAGCATCAGATATAAGCTGTAAAAACAGAAACATCACAGAAAACTTGTATTATTTACACACACACACATATATATGTATTAGATATTCTAACAAGTCTAGAAGAAAACAAAAAGAGCACATGTGCTGTTCTGACATATGCAATTGAATATGCAATACTAGCAGACATGCACAAAATATACAAGCACGACCACAGCCAATATTTGGTGCTGGAACAGTTTGCCCTCTGGGTATATTCTCATTTATTAGATTATAATACTAACCTTCACAGTAAAATTAAGCATTAAGCAGTCAGGATGGGCTTCTGCCAACTTGTAAAAGAGATCTCTCCATGTAGTATGTGCTATCATTTGCTCAAGCCAGGCCGGAGTCTGAAAAAGATGACAGCAATAAAGAGAAATTTAAGAATAACTAGTTGTCAAGATCATTAAAAGTAAGGCTTTTGCTTCTTAGGAGTCCCATGAGTTGGTTTACAAAACTTCATTACAAATGAGGATGCATTCAAAGCTTCTAAGTACTCTAAACCTCTGACAACTCCACTGAAATACAGATGGTTTTCTGACACCACTTATTTCTTAACCAAAGAGCTTTGAAGATACAATTTCCCTTCCCCCCCATCTACTATTTAATCAGATGAAAGCTTCTATGTAGTATCCACTCATGTAGAGATAGCAATATGTATTCCAGGCACACCTCTCCTTCCTCTGTAAAGATGGAATCTGCTTTCCGAGGGTCAAAATGCTTGATAAGTAAGCTCTTTAAATGGTTTTCTACTGTCTCCTGAACTTGCAATGGCTCAACACCTGTATAGAAAGAACAAAAAACTTGGCAGGTGCAATTAAATCAAACATGGCAGCAATATCTTAATTTTTTCAATGAGAACAGGAACTACCCAGAATATCAAGACAGAGAAGATGAGAGTTAGCAGTTCTGCTATTAAGCCACACTAATACAGACAGATTTACAGATGGAGACATTCAGGATCACAGACAGGTCACACTACTCCTTTTCTTGTTCTCTTCATTGGTTACACAAACACAGTACCAGTCATGTCAGGACTGTTCCTGGCCCTGATACCAAAACACTCCCATCTTAAATATGAAAGAGATTACCAGGGTGCACAAAGCCATCTTACTACAGACTAAAGCCTGACCTTTTAATATATTGACTATCAGTAGCTTTGATAGCATACTACAAAACAGTGTGTGAAGTAGTAAAGAGTGGTCCTATGTTTCTGAGATCAGCATCTAACAGTTCTTTTAATTTGTAAGCAAAGATACCACAAGATAACGCTGAACACAGCTTATGAGAGGCCGCAGAACAACTCATAAATAGACTGGTAATACCCAATTCTTCTCCAAGAATACTGGCATCTGTATAAGAACCCTTCATCTACTGAAAGAGAATAGTAACTAGTAATAAGGTAATTGTTTTTTACAATATTAATCATATAATGCTACTAAAAAAATAAAGTATTAGTAGCACCATCTACGTAACAGCAGCCTTGCCCTTGTGCATGAAAACAGAAAGAACCTAGTTTATGCAGTCACTTCAACTGTATTATCCTTTCTAACGGTCTATGGGCATTTCAAAATGTTTATCAACAGATTATTTATTCCCTGAGCAGAATAAAGGCATTATTATAAAGAATTTAGGATATACACAGGAGGATAACTTTATGATGATCCATACAGGATCCATAACATACACATACAAGATGACAACTTGATGATGATCCACTTTCTGAGTATCACATTTCCCACCCATTCAGATATCTCTGACAAAAGACAGACTTCAGACCCAAATCATACTGTATTACATATCAAACCTGTTTGAATGAGCCACTCTGCCAGCAAATTAACAGTCTGTGCCACTGCAGTGTAGTTTTCAGAGAGGAGCTGGATAACATTCTCTGGAGAACCTCCTGCTTGGAAATACCTGATTAAAAGATTGGAAATTAACTATTAGAAAGTTGCAGTGAAAACTAAAACTCTAAATAAAGGGAAAACAATAGCATCATTTATACATTTCTGCACATGCTTCCATGCAAAGTGACAAAACTGCACTCACAGCACCAGTAACACCAAGAACATGCACTCCACTCACCTCTTTAAGGTGTTAAATATAGAGGGCTCCATTATATAGTCTGGGGTTGAGAATTTCTTCAGGCATTCTTGCTGGACTTCAGCATCGTCTTCTCCCTCTCCATCCTCATCGTCTTGCTGTTCACAAGCACAGTCAAGTCAGCCATCTCTCTCCTCCTATTTTCCCCCTATGCTCACATATTTAGGCTAATTTTGCCAAGAGAGACTCGCACACTGCAGTTCATAACAGCAAACTACCTGCTTCCCAAGCACTTCTCAGTACAAAGGACGCAAAACCAAGCACTCCAATGCAGTTGTTTTCATCTCTGCTAAGCCACTCAAGCACCAGCCCCACGGAGGGGGGCAAGCCCTTACACCCGGCGCTTTTTGCCTCAGCTAGGAGCCCAGGACACGGCTTCAGGAACGAGAGAGCTCAACAGTCCTCCGGAAGCCAGCCTGGGGCCTGGCGACGTCGCTCCGGAGCAGCTCTCCCCTCTCCGGAGCCGTGCAGAGGCAGCGCGGCTCCCCTCACAGGCCGTCTCAGGCCCGACTCTCAGCTGCCACCTCTCTCCGCACGGCCGGAACGAACCGCGCCGCGGCTAAGGCACCTGCAAGCGCTCACCGTCCCACCGTCTGCCTCGTTCCCCCACTCCACCGCACTGCCTTCGAAGTAATCGGCGTCCTCCATCGCTCCTCCCGTCCCGCCGCGGTCCGAAACAACCGCGGCGAGAGCCGGAAGCAGGCCGCGGCCGCCCCCCTGGGCGGAGCGGTGCGGAATGGCGGCGTAGGGGGTGGAGCCACCGCCTCGTGGGGCGGGGCCGGGGCGGGGCCGGGCCGGGCCGAGAGCTGGGGGGCGGCGGCGGCGGTGCCTTCGGTGCCCTGGGAGGCCAGTGCCCGGAGCCGTCACCTCTGCCACTACCGGGAGGTGAGGGTGGTCCCCTGCCCCGGGACGTGCTACAGGAGCCAGCGGAGCGCTGGCCGGCACGGGCATTACCTCACGGCTCAGCGCCGCTCCGTTGCTTGGCGATTTGTGGCCGAAACCATCTGTGAACTCCAGAGGATGAAAATTAAATACGAAAAGGTAAAAGCTGGCCCCATGGCCGTGGTTCCCGAGCAGAGGGAGGTTCGCTCAGCCCCACTTCAGGCAGTTCATCCCCGGTTAGTCACTGCTAGGGAGCGGGCGGAAAACGGCATTCAGTCAGAGGGGAACAATTAGCCAATGGCAATCAGAAATCAAACTTCCCTACCCTGCCAACCTCCCCAGCAGCGGCAATTGGACGGGAACCACAAGGGAGGAGTTACAAATGGGATGTGTTGCCCTTCCGGCTGCAGCCGAGGGGCAGCAGTTTGCTCACGCTGAGGAGGGCATTGAACAACGGCAACGAGTTGATAGTAATGACCAAATACAACGATCAAAAGTAGCAAGTAGAAAACAAAAACTAGGAAAGATAACTTTGGAGGAAGTGGCAGGATTTTTAGGACCAGATTTTAGGGATAAAGGTATAAGACCATCATCGGTGTGGCGTCGTGTGCCTGAAACTTGACAGAGAATAATATTAAATAACATCGCTGCCCCTCCCCTTCTTTTTTTTTTTTGTTTAATTAATTTGTTGTAATTTTTTTTCAGACACTTTTAGCTGGGAACAAAATTCTGAAGTTTTTAATCTAAAAAAAAAATAAAATGAATAAGCCAGCTGTAGTCCCTGTCACTGACCATTAGCATCACATGTGGCAGTTTGATTTCGAAGCAGCAGAGAGGTTTGTGCTCCCTGAGCCAAGTTCCCTGTTTATAAGACTCTTGGGCCACCTTTAACTACAAAGGACAACCTGAAACACAGGATTTTTTTTTTCTCTTGTACACGAAGCTGGATCCCCAGAGCAGTGGTTGTGCCAACCTTGGGACCTTGGCATAGCCCTTCTTGGGGGTTCTGAGAGAGTCCCAAAGGAGACACCCGAGCTGGGGTGCTGACTGAATGCAACAGGCCAAGAGGGCTTCCAGAGAAGGGAGGGTCTAGGAAGTTAGAGATGAATGAAAAGGCCATAAATGTAGAAAGAAAACTCATCATACAATATGACCTTAGGCGAAAAGATAGACATTACTGAAATGGAGACCATGTGAGGGGAACAGAGTGTCCCTTTGTCTCTTCAGATCGACTCTTGTTCTTCGGTTGTGTAAGAGTTTAACTGAGAAAGGGGAGGAGGAGGGGGTGTTCTGGGATTTGGAGGGCAGCCAAGAGCATTGCTGATTAATTATTTAAAAGATCCTTTATTCTCATTCAGTTTCTAACTGAAAAATAATGAAAAGGAATTAAATTGTCTCCCGTGCAGTCCATAAAATCACTTGGTAGGAAAGGCCAAAAAGATCTGTTCAGAAATAAGCTGTCATAGGATCTTCCAGAGCCACAGTCTTTAAGTGTGCTCACTCTACTAGTTAAAGCACTTACTGAGCTTAAAATTCCAGTATAGAAAATATACACCACCAGCTGAAACTGCAGCACAGCATGAGTTGTGCTGTCACATGTTGTCTTACAGTGGTGAAGCAACTCTTCCTGAACCATTTGCTCAGTACCTTTGTGAGCCAAGGATAATGTTCATTTTGCTCTGTGAATAGAAAGCAAAAGAGACTTTTTCAACATTAAAGGCATGGATTTGAAGCGGAGGCACAATGGACACATTCTCTACCTGTGTGAGACGACTGCCTTCAGCCAGGAAGACAGTAAGGTAACATTTTAACACTTGAGGAAGCACTAGCCATTTTTTATGAGGAAAGACCTGGGAGTGAAGTGACAGGCTGGGGCTGGAGGCCAATGGAAATATCCTTGAGAAAAAGATTTTGGCTTGTTTCCATTTAGTTAGTGGGCAATTTCCATCTCATAGACGTGAGAAAAGAATAACGTACTTGGAACAGACACTGTGATTAACCAGAACTCCTAAGAAAATACCAGACCTGAATTTAATTCATCCCAAACCAAGAAATAAAAGTATTTTCTGAGAGTCAAACAGGAAACATCTACACATATGTGCTTCATGAGCTGCATTTTTTGGTGGTTGTGGTTGTTTGCTTGTTTTGCCTGTAATGATGCAGGGTGTTAAAAGATGTAGGACAAGTTCTCTGAAGGCACAGCCTAACAGAAGGCTCAGGGAATTCAAAATTGGAAGAAAAGTGAGTACAGAACTTAATAAGACTCAGACAAAACTGGACAGGAAAACTGCAAAGCTGAGGCTTTGTGAGGCTTACAAGGAGATTCTAGTTCTTTACGGAAAGCTCAAATACATACGTCTTGTACAAGTGAAATTTGCTCTTCATCTTCTAGGTAGGATATTTGGATCTGTGGTCTGGAGAATTTCCTAGTGCTCAAAATTTATGACCTGAAATAGTACATCATAGCTTCAGTAAAGGATTTTCAGAGCAGGTAAAGGTTTTGTCTAGTGACAACAGTTGGACTCGTAGGATTGAGTGGTAATGACGCTACAAAACACAGTGCTTAGTTGAGTAGAAAAAGGGAAAAGTCCACAGCACCCACTATAGCAACACAGAGTAGTATTAGACAATAATGATACTAGTGATTTCAGTGTCTAAATTTTAAAACTAGAAGTTCTTTTGTCTTTATATACTTTTATACTTTTATTTTGATTGCAGTAACAGAAAATGAGGATATATACTTTACTGTATAAAGAACGAACAATACTCAAAGCATTTACTTTTGACTTTCCTTGAGGAGGAAACTAAGGACCTGTAACAGAGCCAGACATTCATTGAATAGCCCTTTGCAGAAGAATTTAAATACCCAAGCTTTCCCCACTTCAGGTGAGTAAAGAAGCAGCAAAGATCAAACCCAACTGTTTCAAGGTATCATTTAAACTTGGACGAAACACAAAATGTAACAGAAATTGATTTTGCAAACTAACCTTTTACAACTTAAAATGGAACCAATGTTGGTTGTCTTCTTGGCTTTAACTGTGTTCTCCCATACAGATTTCTGGTTTACAAAGTTTCAGTGAAACATTTATAAGTAAAAGCACTTAGATTTACCAGAATGTCCCTGAAAGATTTTATTATCCAGCAAATAAATGCAACATTTCCCCCGCTAAATGCATATTTGTCTACATTTTGTGTGTAAAATATTTTTTTGCATCACAAATCCCATCTAATGAGATTTTGATGAGGCAGTGAGCATGTTAAAGATAGTTTTTGGTTTTTTTTTAAATCCCAATAAATATACTATGAATGCCAGCCTTGGGGTCTGTACTGCATGTTTGAAGAAGCGGTAAAGGCATCTTGGAATGTAGCTGTGTGTGAAGAAGAGCCAGAATTTCCAGAGCCACATTTCCAGAAATGTGGGAAAAAACCTTATTTCTGTATTTTACCTTTTTTATTGTTGTTTTAAACAGAACTGAAAGTTGGTTTCAGAAAGGTTGGAAATGGCTTTTCTAAGGGAGTAAAGAATGAACCAATTACTGAATGCTCAATTTCCAGTCCCACCTAATCATCACAATCTGTCGCTTGCTTCTGGAACATGTTACTTGACTATCATTCAAGATTCCTACCTACTAATGAAATAATTCAATTTCATTTGGTTCCTCCTGAGAACAAAAGAACAATCCCAAACAGAAGAGCTGACTTCCAACATAACTATTGGCCTTTTGCTCATATTAAAGAAAACCCAAACCACCACCCTGGTATTCTCTCAATGGTAGGTAGCACTGCCCTTGCCCTCCACAAATTCTTCTGTCCTAAATTTATATTCTGTACCATTGGCCCTTTACAAATCAGCCAATACATTCAACTACAGATAATAACTTTCAAACTGAGTAGGAAATCACAGCATCAGCTTAGGCTAAGGAGTTTGGGCTGATTGATCCTTCTTTCTCAAGCAGAACCCCAAGATTAAAGATTTTTGTTTGTACCTTAAGATCCAGAATGACTGGCAAGTCTTATTCCAAACACTGAACACACTTTGCTAGATAACCAATGAGTATTTTCAGACAAAAGGCTCCTGACATCGTGTCATTCCAGCCTTCTCCAAACATGAACTTAGAAGTTGGAACTATATGCTGTAGACTGCTTAAAGGCAATCTCACAATGCCCAAATTAGTTTTCAAGATGAACCTACACTGGAAACATTTGCTTGCTTCAAAGCGAGTTCCATTTGATTTGCATACTGATAATTAAACTTCACTGCATACAGTCAGTGCATGTTCTGCAGTTCCTTAGCTGGATATATCCTGTTTTTTCAGCTAAATACATCCTCTGACCTTGAACATTTGTGTGAGGATTCCAGACTAGGTCACTTATCTGGGGAATAAAGAATTTCTCCCATAAATATTTTTCAGTGTCCAATGTGATGAATTTAGGGTTCTTGTTCATACCTAGTTTTTCCAAGTTCCTTTGAACTTTCCACGATGCTGTCTCCTTAATTTTCATAGCTGCTCTACTCTCCCATCAACCATATATACTATAAGAAGGTGGGGCGTGGACAGGAGAAAGTAGCTGAATCCAAAGATGACAGTTCTTGGACCATGGTGTTGGACAGAACCAGCACTTGCAAGCTCCCCAGTTTTAAATCACAAACAGGTTAACAAGAGCCATAGTTGTGGCAGCATTAGGCTTCCAAACTGCCTTACATAGATGACCGCCCAGCAGAGTTTTGCCCTGTGGGGAACAGAACTCAAGGTTAGAACCAAAACTTCCATGAAATCTGTTGCTTCAGTTTGGCTGTTGTGCCTTCAAGCCATTAAAAAAAAAAAAAAAAAAAAAAAAAGGAAAGAAAAAAAGAGGAAAAAAAAGAGATGAAACCCACTGAGGTACATGAATCATCACACACACACTTCAGCAAAGACAGGCTGTTTGCTGTGGATCCAGCTTCATACAAGTTTAAAGTACCTTTCATCAGCACTTTGAGGTCTTAATACAGACACGTATTTGGTTCTATCATCCAAACCCTTCCTTTTACTTTTTAAGGAAGCTCTTCTGATTCTGCCAACAGAAAACTGATGGAGTGAAAAAGCAGAATGGGCCCCCTTTTCAAACAGCCTCATGGTCACAAGCTTGAGGCAGTAACTCATAACCCTTTTGCAGGAGGTCCTTCTCTGCTTGAACCCTGCTGGCACTCCAGCATTCTGGTTGCAGGAAGGATGCAAGTCAAAGTTGGTATCAAATACTGTAAAGCTATAAATAGAAACACTGTACTTCACTACAGATAATGCACCCAAAGTCCACAGCCTAAACACATGAATTTGCATAACAGAACAACAGAACTGAATTACCATCATTACTGCCTCTGTCCTTAGCTTGTTCTTTCTCCAAACTTCAACAGCAGTATATTAGCAAAAACAAAGTATTAGCCAACTCATTTAGTACCAGGGTAAAGTGAAGACATATTCACATTTAATGTTGAATTTCTTTACATTTTTCTACTTGTACCTCAGCCTTAGAAATCATGTTATGTTACAGAAAACCACTAACAACTGAAGTTTTTCTCTCAAAAATGTATTCTGTCTGTATTTGGGATGTCTAAAGACTGTATTCTATCCTGTTACTAAAACAAAGATTTCTGAGGCAGACTTCCTAAGTGGAACAAACAAACGAACAAAATCAACCCCAGCCCCACAAACAAACAAAAAACAAACAAAAAACCACCCCCACAAAAAAAACCCCAAGACCAAGCAACCAATCAAAAACCCCAAAACAACCCAAAACCCAACAAAAAACATGGGAAAACTTGTAAATTCTGGTTTGGTGGGATTATTTTCTTTTTCTTAAAATGACCTGTGACATATTTGGTCAGTTACTCCTTATTGCAGAGGTATCAGTAAGCACTTGCTCTTAACTTAGAGAACTCCCTGGGTTTTAACACAGAACGAGACTAAGCTTATAGAACCCAGAAGTTAGGGAAAAAAAACCACCTTATTATTCTTATGTTTAACACAGTAAGAGATTAATTTGTCTCCCCACCTCCTCCCAAGTTGCTTTTCCAAGACTTCTGCTTTAAACTGCACCCATTTTGCTCAGCTCAGGACATGAAAAGTAGACAGGGTAAAAAGCAGTTTTAACTTTTAATAAGATGAGAATCAGGGTTGAAAACAATTAATAATGAAGCCAGTACTCAGGCTGATTTTTTAGCAATCTCTGCAATACAGTGAAGTACTCTGAAGCAGTTTACCTACTGAGTAACTGAAACACACCCACTCACAGTATTTACACTATCTGGTTATGACCAGAATTAAAATATGTTCCCTACTGGAATTTCTATCTTGTCAGTCACCAGATTTTTCAGTGTAACGGCTTTCATCAGCAGAGGCTCAGAAATCCCCCTTTGTAGCTTATTTTATTTACAAAGACACTTCAAAGTTTGTCACAGAACAGAAAGACTTTTTCTCCGGGGATGAATTTCCAGAAGTATCAAGCTGAGGAAGAAGGGTACAGTTTGGGGTTTTGACTACCAATAGATGTTTGCTTGCAGATAGTTTTACTGTTAGAACAATGCAACATGTATTTTAGGGATGAGGACCTGTTCCTGTATGAGATTTCCACTGATACTACCATCTATGGCCCTGATCCTGCTTCTCAACAGCTAGTAGGAATTTTGTCACCTATTTCCATGGAATAGGTCTTCCAAATGCCAGCATTGTTAAAAATATACATAGCATATTAGATACAGTTAAGGAAAGATGAGAACTTGCTCTCTTCCAAAATAAATTACCTAACTTAGAACAGCTTCATCAATCTTGGACATTTGTATAGCACCAATCACCAACAGTATTGTCACTAAGGCACTGGACTGGTACTCAGCTGTCATGGGGTCTGTGTCCATTACCTGTGGTCAGCTTCCTGTGTAATAATGTTTCTGCTTCTTGTTTTTCCTGGTACATAACTTTTGACATCTGAAAACAGGATAGAATACAAAGCATCCTACATCATTTACAGGAATATTGCGCCACAACTCATTACACGATTCTAAAGTGATGAATATTCATATTTCTGTGCATAGATTTACTGCTAAATGATCCTGCAGGTATCAATTATGTGCAACACCCTGGAATAGAATTAGCTTCAGTTCCTCTGGGGTTAATGACACAGCTAAGTTAAATCCTATCTTCAATGCCATGACTCAAAATAGTTTTTAGATAAATGAAGATAAGCCCTCAGGGCTCCTGTCTACAACAACTGATCCAGCATGCCTTCATACGCTTTTGCATCAAAGCCTGCTCCTAACAACTTGCAGAGCTCCAGTTGCAGCCTCTAAGAGAGCAGTTTTTGATGCTTTCAGAAGCAGCTGAATCTTCTTCTAATCAGTAGCGAATTTACCTCTCCACACTATTAAAAACAAAACCAAAACCCAACCCCTTCGGTTTTCTCTATTCTGCTGCATCACACTGGCTACTGGAAAGAAGTTACTGCAAATGCACAGTAGCTGATTTTGAAATGACAACATCTCTACAATTTATTATTATTTTTACAAAATACCCAAAATGATCAGACCATATTGTAGGTTACTGGCTTGCCAAAGGTTATGTTTTAAAATCAAAACCAGTTCTGAATTACAGAAGTGCCAAAACCCATCCTGAATCAGGTTTGTTGGTTTTGTTATTTGTTTGTTTTTTTTTAAACCACCACAACCCCCCTCCAACAAAACAATTGTATAACTTAAAACAGAAACAAGAGTTTGTGTTGGAAATGGTTTAAAAACCAACCCACCAAATCATGCTTCAGTAGAAGCCCTGTACAGCAAATATTTAGCTGAGGACAATTTAATGCCAAGATATAGATCCTCTATGGGTTTATAATGGAAATACTGACACAACCTCAGCTATAGTGATGCAAATGTGCCCTAAAACACTGTATTTGCTTTTATTAGTAAAAGTGGTAGTGTTTACATTTGCAGGTATCTTACACTTCAGCATCATGATGAATACTGAGTAGAATGAGTTAAGTTTTGGCTGTAAGGTCAGAAGTTTCCAAACAAATGAATGAGACAGAAGTGAAAGTCCTCAATCATGAAAACAAGAAGTTCAAATAAATAAATAAAACAAAACTAGGAAATATGGGTAACCTTTAAGTTGGAATGGTTCAATTAACTGCAAATTATGGCCACTAAATTAGAGACAGAAGAAAACACAGTTACTTATTAAATAGCAAGCATTAAAGCTTTATGTTTTGTTTTTGTATTAAGAAAAAAAAAAAAAGAAAGCTTAAAAATAAGACTTGCATTTACCAGGCCACCAAACTGCATGGACTAATAAAGAGACTAACAAAGGCAATACTGAGACATTAAGACCACACACACTCCATACTTGTGCAACTTGACCATATTCAAAACAATTGCCTTTTTCTTCAGGAAAAACGAAACAGAACAAAACAAACAAGCATCCCCTAAACATTTCTTTTCATATAAAGCTTTAGATTTCTTAAACTGCTATCTTATATCCTTGTTATTATGCAGCTTTCTCACTGTCAGAGGAAGAAGCTTTTTTTTTTCTTTTTAATGGAGGTGCTTTGTTTCTCTCAGATGAGAGATTACATTCCTCACTCCATTACAGCTTTTCTCCATTTATAAATTTGGTCTTTACACCAACTCCTCCTAGGCTTAAAAAGTTAAGGGTTGGCACTAAAATAAAGATTTTGGCTCCTGTAACTAAAATTAAGGCTCACAATGGATTTTCTTTCCACTATATGTGTCCCATTTTTACCTAGTGGAAACACCAGCCCTTAACCTACAGGCACTGGATACATTCTTGAATTGTAGGGGGCTATTTTCAGTCGTGTTCTCTGCAGTTCTACAAAGTTCTGGTGGCAACTTTCTAAACCTGTGAACAGGAAAGAGCATTTTAAAAAGGTGAGTAGCAAATGCAGCTAAAAATTTTATCCCATTTAGTGTCATCAGGAAGACCACTACTAATTTGGAACAAAGAGAGATGAGACAGTAACTCCATCACATCCCTGCTCTTTAAGTGGGAACAGGGGAGGTGATTTCATTTTTAAGTTTAGCCACAAACGCAATGCAAACTCAGAATTCTGAACAGTTGTGGTTCTTAGTATTAAAAAGGCATCTGATACCTGAAGCAAATCTAGCTGCACAGACATCACTGACCACACCCTAATTGTAATTTAAACTGGACCTCTTCCCAAAAAACAAAGTTAACACAGTCTCTTGGGTGGAGGGAAGCTAGTGTGAAAGGCAAAGAGGCAAGTATTTTGGTGTTTTTCTTTCTTTTGTTTTCCTTTTAAAGTCACTGCCGTAAGATCCAGATCAGTTTAGGGGTGTGGATGAAGGGTGAACAGGGGTGTTTGAGTAATATAGGCTAACACTGTTCTAGATGTGTTATTACAGCTGTAATTTCCGACTCTGTACAAATTGTACATGTAGGTTTTAGACACATGAAAAAGTAACACACTCACAGAGACATAAAACACCTAGGTATAAAATATAAAGCAGTGTAGTAGTTACTAAAATTACATGCTCTCTTATTGCTACAGTGATTTTTGCTCTTTTTCTTTTTACTGTACCACATGTTGTTCTAAGCATATAATTTGCATAAATTATTCAAGTTTAAGAAAAATCCACACATCTTCACTTTAAGCTACTTATATAGTTAATATAAAACAAAAAGGTTCTAAAGTATCTCTTTATTAAAAGAGAAATAAAAATGTCATTTGAAACTGGAATTCAGTGGCCAAATCCAAGGGCAGTGCACACCTTGTCATCCTGGTAGTAGTTTGCCCACGCAGCGTCAGTGGAGGTTGGTGGGTATTTGGCCCAGTCTAGAGATGGTCACCAGACCTGCTTGATGCCCTATGTGTCTGTTATTGTTCTGGTTTTGTCTTTAGCAAAAAGGACTATGAATGACCAAAGACTAACATTTATAATTTGTAGCAAAATTTGGTTTATGTAGAAACAAGCCATGTTTTGCATTTGGATAGAGATTTAAATGAATTAAAGCTAAAAATTAAAAAGCATGATGCTGCAACATCTGGTCACTTGTTGAAGACCTCACTTTTAAAGTGGTTAAGTTTGCACAATTTGTACTTTTTTTTTTTCCTTTTTTTTTTCCTTTTTTTCTTTTTTTTTTTTTTTTTTTTACTAAACAGTATTTTTCCTTCTTTTATAAACCAGAAAAACTAAACTACAGATAAATTTTCCCTACCTTGAGCTAATGCTGCAGATAGGGTTGACAAAGCTGTACAGCGCAATCAAACATACTTACATCTTAGCTCATTGTACAGGTACAGCCATAATCAAGGCACAAAGATCTTCTACAAGGGTTTTTTTTTTTCAATAAAGTTGTACAAAATAATACATTTTACAGTCTGTACAAGAATAATAATCCAGCAGTAAAATAAAAAATGAGGGGAGGGAAGAAGAAAAAGAAGGGAAAGACTGTGAGGACTACAGTCCAGATAATGATTTTTATAGCAGACAGGATCATCAGTGGACAAACTGAAAACAGTGTGTGGTTAACTCTTTCTGCAATCACAGGCCATACGCAGTTCAATTCATAGATGTCCATGGTTGTCTTTAGACCACCAAGACTGGTTTTAAAAATACCCTTCTGAAAGGTAGCAGTTGGTTTTTGCACTGTCTAGCTCTGCTGTAGAACTGTCAGTATTTTCGTTCAAAGCCACATTACAGTCAGAGAACCAAACCCAAGTGTCTGTCTTCAAACTTGGTCTGTGACTCGGCACCTTCTTTAGTCTGATGCAGTGAACGATACAGAGTGGAGATCCTGGGCTACATGATTATGCCCACAACAGTGCTAAATTACCTACAGTTTTCTCTCCCCAACTTTTGTTTTATGTTTGTTTTTTTTTTTTATCCTAAATTCTTTCAGGTGCTCCACATTCAGGGCTTTCAATTATTTTTTTCCCCCCTCTTTTTTGTTAATAACAGTGTTAGGGAATCCTCATGGAAATGGCCTTTTACGTGTTAGGGGCCACCTCAAACTGTCCGAGGGGTACAGAAGCAAGCTTAGAAGTGCTGCTATTGTCCAGCAAGGAGAAAAAAGTTGAGGGGTGCAAATCAATGGGAGATTCAAACAGTTCTCTTCCACCCTATGTGGACAAGGGTGGGGTTTTTCTTTTTTTTTTTTCTCATAAGGAATAAGGAGTCCAAAACACAGAAAAAATGCTCTCCATCACAACAACTCGTATTGGCGAAGGTGCATGCGCTGTATAATGTCCCGACAGTCATTGAAAACCCTCCGGATGTTCTCTGTATCCACTGCACATGTGAAGTGAGGATAGCAATAGTGCCTTCCATCTCCACTTGCTGTGCTGATTCTCTGTTAAAGGTAAGAGAGAGGGATACTGGGTTAAAATAAAACTGACTGAGGAAGAAACCCCATGTTCTCAAAGCTCAGATGAATGAAGGTTAGGATACGCATGTGTGAGTTGCGTTTTCAAAAGGGGCAACTAAGTGGCGAAATACCCAGAGTCTTTCACTTTCTCACCTAAACCATGGCATGTGAAATGATCAGAATTACACGGTGAGAAGGTCACCACACACCAACTGCAGGTTTTAAAGAGAACTCAAGAAAAGTGCTGTTATTTGTATGCAGCTGTGGTCAATTGAGCCACACAACTCCTAGTCAATATATCCATAAAAGAAGTGAAATTTTGCTCCTTTCACAAGGTTTTTATCCCTGCTTACAGAACTTACGAAAAAACCCACTCCAAATTCTATTTTTCTTCATTTTAAAATGAGTCCACATTTTGATTGCTACGTTTACCACTATAGGGAACTGCAATAACATTTTGAAACCATTTCTGACCAGTAATGGGAAAGATAAAGTGAGAGGAACATTAATATTTTACACATGGTGTATATCCTGATTAGTCTTCATCTCTAGAAATAATGATTTGAATAAAAATCTGGTCTCACTAATAACAGCAGGACTTCATTCATTACCCTGTCTGAGGTTTCTTAATTTTCAACATTTCTTTTGCTATGTGATTACACAGTGTCAACAAACAAATATCCAAAGGGCAGCTAACAAACAGCAGTAAAGCTCTTGAATGTAACAGTGGTTTATGCAGTGTGGATGTTAAATGTAAACAGCAGAAGAAGTAGCAGTGCAATAGTAGAAGGTAAGAGCTTGTATTTGAAAAGAATCATGTAAGAAATACTGAAAGAAAGGAAATACTTACAAGAAACTCGTCTCTAATAAAATACTTGGCCCTTGTAACTCTAGGATCTTCACCAGGCTCTGGAGTTGCTGATGAACAATAAAGTAAGCATCTCGTTACAACTAATGTTTTTTGTGACAGTGCCTAAAACCTGTAACTTGTTCTGTTTTCAGCTCACATATAACAGAAACATGTTTTGCAGAACTGCTTAGAAGACAAAGCATAGCATTACTTAGAACAAAAAGACTGCAGGAGAGTGAAGGAACATTACAGTGGCCGTAGTCCAGGCTTTTGGCAGGTTAGAGAAATGACCACAGATATGACTGGGGGACTCCAGGGAACACCTTTGTGACAAGCTGTACTGTGGTCTGCATCAAAGTAACAGATTTTGGCATGATAACATTAGTAAGATAGTAACTGTATAAATTCTAGGATCCTCTCATTACTAATACATAGAATTTACATTATAATTTAGCTGAAAGACAATGACATCTACTTCAGATATTTCAAGTCTTAGTTGAAATTACCAAAACTATCATTGATGTGATGTATGAAGACATTACAAATGGCTAACACAAATTAAAAACCTTACCATCATCTGGTGTAGTGTAGCGAGCAAATTCCGGGAAGTAGTCTTCAATTTTAGATTTCCCTGCTAAAACTTTCTCTGCTAGCAAGTCTTGTTTATTCAGGAAAAGAATTACTGAAATGGTCCGTAGCCACCTGTAGAAAATAGACACCAAACACTCTGCTAAGATCATGCAGCAAAAAACTCTGTCTTAATCCAGCTTGGGAGACAGCAGTGCATGACATACTGCAATGGTTTTGAAAGGTTCCTTTTACATTTGAATCCAATTGTGCAATTCCAGGTGTACACATCCTGAGCTGGGTGTGGGCTTCTAACATGGGCAATGAAAGCTGCCCGCTTTCTCCTGCTAATTCAAATGCATCACACAGGTGAACATAGCCACTTTTTAGTGTGCTACTCCCTCCCTGATGTAAGCGCTCCGGTATCAATATGGCAACCACCCATCTGTACCTCTCAAGAGTTTCCCTCCATCAGCCATGTAGCAGACATTAATGTAATGTCCTGACAGTAGCTGATCAAAGACTAGTTTGGACTGTGTGAGGAGGAAACAACAAAGGCTATGCTAAGGTTGGAGGTTAACCCAAATGGTCAGTGAAGCACGACACGGCTGCTCACCCATTTCCCCCCACAAAGGGGAAGACGAAAGGAAGAATTAAATAAAATCTGGAGATTAAGATAAAAAAATTTCTAAGTTATAATTGTTTTAAAAAATGAAAGAATATAGAAGAGAACAAACCAAACCAAGTGATGCCATCATTCACCACCTCCTGTGGGAAGATCAATACCCAGCAAATGGCTAAACTCTCTCTTTTCTCTTTCATTGCTGAGCATGACTTTACTTAGTATTGGATACCTATTTGATTAGTTTGAGTCACCTGCCTGCTTGTGTCCCCTCCCAGTTTATTCTGCACCCCCAGTCTACTTACTGGGGAGAAAGAGTGAAGGCTTTCATGCTCCCCAAACATCGCTCAGCAACAGCTACAACATTAGTGTGTTACCAGTATTGTTTCAGTCAAAATCTAAACCATGGCATCTTATGAGCTGCTATGAAGAAAATTAACCCAGTACACAACCCTTGAATATAGTGTAAGACAGGTTATCAATTTATGTAGTAGGAACAATGAAGCTTCAATTCACAGACCTGTTGTTCCAGATACTCTTGAAGAGGTTTAGTGCTTCTTGAAGCCGATTGGTCTGATTGTCCTCTCGTATAACCATGTTGTAGCTACTGCTCGCCACCACAAATATGATAGCAGTCACATCTAAATCAAGAAATACCCAGTAGTTAATACCAAACCAGAGAAAATATCCATGAATCCCAAAATTCAGTAAAAATCTGCCAGACTTTCAAGCTTCACGAAGACAACAGACTGGAATGCTCCTGCTGACAGCTTTCTAAGTACCAGAAACAAAAAGAAAGGAAAGAAACTACTAAATCTAGGAAAGGCAGGAACAGACAGAACAACAGAAAACACGGAAAAGGAAGAAACAGAAGCAAGAGGAAAAAAAAAGGATAAATGGCACTGTCTGTGTGAATATGAATAGCACACTGCTGTGAATCCATGGTTTATTTTCTAGTCCTGTAGTGCACTGTGCAGCTCAGAAGCTACTCTCTTCTTCTTGGGAGATATTCCCAGGATTACAGAATCCAGATCTCTGTTTCTGTGTGTCTGTGCTGCTCTAGACCCCTTGCACTGAGTTGCAGCCTCATTTACCTAACAGGCCAACAGTAGAAGAGATGAGTCAGGTCATAAGGGAACAGGAAGAGGAAGGAGCAGAGGTAAAACCCAAACAAATCTGTTATTAATAGCACAGAAGAAAATATTGCACAGTAGTTCCACATGTCTATAAAGGGTTTAGGTTATACACTGACACTAATCGTAGTGAAACACAATGGATTCTAAGCTGCCTTCTACTTTATCTGTTCTGTAGAATCTCATTACAGCTTCTCTACAAAAGGACAGACCTTTGCATAGCCTCACAAATATTTTGTCCCAAGAACAAGAGAGACAAAACATTTTCACCAACTTTAGCTTCAAAACAACCTGCGTAGAGAAAGGTTTTGCATCTAGATGGAGATACAGAGTGAAACAAACGGCTGTGGTGAAGGTACATGCAACATCTCAGAACTACTCATTTAAATTGCATGGGAGTTAAGAATATAAACACCTGAACTGGACTGATGGGGTCATTAATGCTAAGATTCCAGATGTCCCACAGTGCCTGTGGTCTTACCTGTATTTTGGCTGATGCTACCTCAGCATTCCAAAGAATCCAGCTTATATGCAGGTTACTTAAACAAGGCCATTTGGCTCTATGTTTCCTGCCCCTCAGGACTGTTTTTCTAGAACTTATATTAATACACACAGATTCCTAGAAAAGTGCCAATTTATAAACTATCATGAACTTTTTTGGCAAGCACATTTTGGGGCTACAGTACACAGTGCTGTAGCGCATCACACACCCTGTGTGACTCCATGGCTAACAAGATTGATGCTCCCTACAACGTCACACTGCATTTTTGTACAGTGCTGGCTTGGCATGAAGCACTTTTAACATAGCAATGTGGCTGCAATTATGTACAAAAAGATGATATTCTCTTTTTATGCATATATTAATTTTCCTGTAATCATGTATTTTGTACAGACACAAACATATGTAAACCATCTTCAAGTGGAAGACCGATTATAATTGGGAATTTAACAACCACATAGAGGGCAAACAACGCATGAACCCACTGCTAAAAAAACCTAGTTAAACAAAAATAGGAAAGCCAAAGAAAATGGACAAACTACATTAAGTTGTCAAACATAATTGCCTTCCACCTACATTCTCCATAAAGATACTCTAGGCAGCAAGAGAAGCTCATGTGTCAAGAAATACTCCATCCTGTCTGACTGTTCAGGTAATTCCTTATCAAGCTACATGGAAAGAAGATAGCTTTCATGCAGTGTGAAAATTAAGAATGAGCATTAATTTTTTACAGAGAGCTATTTTATAAAGCAAACATAGATTCTAATCATACCATTAAAACACTGGATCCATTTTCGGCGTTCATCTCTTTGTCCTCCAACATCAAACATACTAAGGAAAAAAAAATCCAGTCAGAATACATTTTGAGTTTTTATTCCCCAAACACAAACAGAAAATGTAAGAAATTTCAGGAAGAAATAGAAGCTGAAATGAATCAAGGATTAAGAGAACCTGAACAGGTTGGAGGCAAGAATTTCTGGCATATGTACATTGCAGATTTGTTTTCACTCTCACAAGCCAAGACATTAAGAAACATCCTACAACAAAGTCATCTGTTGAAACAAGTATCACAAATCTAAAGTCAACAAGACCAGACTAAAACTTAGCAATTTTTGTTTGGGTCAAGCAATCTTTCTCACCTAAGGCAGTAAAGAGAACATTCTGTTACTCAGATATGTACCAATTTTTGGTCAAATGTGTCACTGTAGATACATGCAATGAATTAAATATACAGAAAAGGCATTAGTAAAAATAGATTTAAAATGTTGTGGTTTTCATGGTTTAAAACAAAAAGCAGAAAATGGTACATCAATTTAATTTTCCTTAAAGCCAGACTACTACATATAAAAAACTATACTAAAATACAAGTTTTCTATTACACATCAACTAAAGAAATACAGTACCCTCAATGACTGTGTGGTAGACTAGTCTCTGGTTTGCCCTGACATTTGTCTGCACTGTACTATAAAAAAAAAAAGAGGATACTTACTGAAAGTTTACTTTATCCACCTGAAACTTGGTTTCAAAAATTCCTGATGTCAAAACTCTGCATCTGAGAAGATCCTAGAGCATAAAGGAGAAGTCATTCAACATGGTACTTGATAATTCTTCATATATGCAGCAAGAGAAATAAAATGCTGTTACCCTGAGAGTGCTGACAATGTATGTGCTGTACTGCAAACCCAGAGACCAGGGCACTGGGAACCTGCAGTTGTGGTTCTGATCTTGAACATGTGTGCACGCATGGGTGTGAGCAACTTTCAAAGTATTTTCACAAGCCGGTTTTAATGGCAAGCTTGGAATTAGAGGAAACTTTTACAGGCCACTTAAAGCAGGGAGTGATAACAGCACAGACCCATCCCTGGAGAATGCTAGGTGTTGGAAGGGACCTCCAGAGGTCATCAAGTTCAGTGACTAGATAATGCATTCACAGATTTCAGTGGGATTGTGGCACACAGCAGGATCTTTACCACCAGATAATTCCCAGCCTCAAATGATCTCTCTCCTATCTGTTCACTGCTTGGCTATTAGATGAAGTGTCTAAGAGTCAGAATATTCTAGTTTTCCCTTGAAATAACCAAGAGCTCAACCACTTAAGCCTTATAAAACTTGGGCTCTTCAAAACTAAAAATTGGAATTTCCTGTGCAGAAAAAACTGATCATCAGAAGTTGTAAGCCACACACAACTGCAACTGCCACAAGGGCCACAAAATACTATTAAACCCAGGCAGTACTGGCTTTTATATGCCTTGCATTGCAAAGCTGTGACAGCCACATATGGTGCCTAGTAGTTAATGGATCCAGAAGAACCTAATTTGCATCTGCTGCAGACTGAGTATGCTGCCTAAATATAACTAACTACAAAATACCACTCTGAATTCAACTACAGGTTTTGTAATTTAAGACTTACACGTTTTTGTGTCTAAGCAGCATACAAATTTGCAGCACATACTCTTCCTCCCAATATAAAACTGATATAAAACTGATAACACAGAATCACAGAATGTTTGGGTTGGAAGGGATCTTTAAAGGTCATTTAGTCCAATCCCACTGCAGTGCACAGACACATCCCCAGGTAGATCAGGTTGCTCAGAGATCCATCAAGTCTGACCCTGAATGTCTCCAGAGATGGGGTCTCCACCACATCTCCAGACAATCCACTCCAATGTTTCACCACCCTCATAGTAAAGAATTTGATCCTAATGTCCAATCTACATCTACCCTGCTCTAGTTTAAAACCACTGCCTTTCATCCTGTTGCTACATGCAGTCCCTTCCTAGCTTTCTTGTAGGCCCCGTTCAGGTACTAGAAGGCTGCTTACAGAGTCTCCTCAGAGCTTTATCTTCTCCAGCCTGAACAATCCAAATTCTCCCTGACTGTCTTCATAGAAGTGCTCTAGCCTTCTGATAATTTTTGTGGCACTCCTCTGCACACACACCCTCAGGTCCATGTCTGTCTCCCTCAGAGGGCCCTACAGTTGGACACAGTACTAGTGAGGTCTTGCTGGAGTAGAGTTGAAGGATATAACTGCATCTCAATCTGCTGGCCACACTCCTTTTGATGCAGCCTAGGATGCCATCAGCCTTCTGGGCTGCAAGGACATACTGCTGGCTCATGACTAGCTTTCTTTCCACCCCAAGTCCTTTTCCACAGAGCTGTCATATCCTCACCTAGCCTCTATTAATAACAATGATTGTCCTGACCCAGGTTCAAGACCTGCACCCAGTTCCCTCTGGATGACACCTTGTCTCACTCAGCTTGGTGGCAGCTGCAAACTTGCTGAGGGTGTTCTCAATCCCACTGTTCACAATATTGATGAACATACTGAACAGCACTGGTCCCAGTATGGACCCCTGAGGGACATCACTAGTCACCTATCTCCATCTGGGCATCCAGTTGTTGGTCATTACCCTCTGGATGCAACCATCTAGCCAATTTCTTATATTCTGAACAGTCCATCCATTGAATCCATAACTCTTCACCTTAGAGAAAAGGATGTTGTGCAAGACTGTGTTAAAGGCCTTGCAGAAGTCCAGATAGATCACACTGGATAGATCCACTGACGCAGTCGCTGCATTGTAGAAAGCCACTAGATTGGTCAGGCAGGACTTGCCCTTAGCAAAGTCTTTCTTGAGTCAAACTTATGCTTAATTACATGATTTAGGGGCAAAATGTTAGAGCTATATATGTGATTTTGGTTTAAGGATTTGGTCCTGAAGAGATGCTCACATTGTCTGTAACAAAGTGAAAACTACAACTCCTATTCTGATAAAAAAGTAAAATCTAACAAGGTTATTTTTACAAACCCTGGTTTACAGTGGGGGTCAGTGGAGCAGAGGAGACACCAACTAACTCTGCATCTAAGAAAGTGCATGATGGTTACTCAGCAAGAAGGACAAACATGTTAAATTACTCATTCCAATGGGTATTTGAGTTTTAGTGCCTCAAAAGCATGTTCTAAGTACGGAATCTAGGCAGGTTTTCATTTTGCACTACATTTACATGTATAAACATCACGTCCATCCAAACAACAAAGTAATGTAAAGTGTGTGGTCCTTAGAAAACCACTGAGATAACTTTCCTTACCTGGTCAGATGGTGTATACTCATTTTGTTTGACTATGTCAATCTTGTCTAGAAAACTGGGGAGAGAAAAGAAAAAGAGTAAGTTTTCCTCTCAAATCAGAAAACCTATCAAACACTTTAGTATCCACCAGGTTCTCAGGTAACCATGTGTATTTTAATGGACTCTGACTCACAAAATGCTGAATACACTCAAAATGCCCCGCATACATGCAGTAGCACGTCAAGCCTGCATTTCTCAGCAGCTCCCAGCAGAGGGCCAAATCCACAGTTTCATTAATCAGGGTCTGGTCATCTCATTCCAGCCCCCTCCCACTCAGCTCCCTCCGTTAACAAACGTACCATCAGTTAAAGTAATTTATTTATAGAAATTGTACAATATCATCTGCTACTTCTTACAGTAAACCAAGCACTGAAATGGCCTGTGTATAATTTTCCTGAAAGATGAATATTAAAAAAAAAATAAAAATCATCACTGTAACAATGAAAAAATTAACCCCTTAATTTTAAGTGCAGTTAAGTGAGAGGGAGTACTGATTTTTCTGTCAATTCTTGGTACCAGTTTTTCAGTGTACTTTCTGAAAAAGAAGCATTAGTAAGCCAGATGGGTATAAAAGGAGATGTATGTTATTCAAATTCTTTAGGCACTACTTAAAGACAATAACCAGCCATATTTAAAATACATTTACTAATTAACCACAACCTCCTAAATACCTTCCACTACAACTCAAAGAGCAACAAATCTCTACGAATCAATCTGTTAACTGTTCTACTGCAGTGATACTATGAGACTCAGATACGCAGCAAACCAGCAAGTTCAGGGTGCAGATGTTATGCTGTCCTCACCTCACACTGTCGAAGAGCACGCAGGCAGCAGGGCTACCCTGTGCTCAGACATCTTCCATCAGTATTACTAAAAGATCTAGCAAGGTGTCTGCAGCACTTAACTTTACCCATAACATTAACGATCAATCACAGTCTTAAAACCAATATGCTTAAAGTTTCCTTTTAAATTCCTTGCATGAATTCTTCATGAAGCAGAAATGACAAAGAAACGGTGAGTTTTGCCTTCGGCTCCCTACACAGGGAGGTACACTTCAAGTGTGCTAACTACGGCCGCAGGCGAGAATTTAAAGGGGAGGAAGAGGTTTCCACATCCCAGATTCATAAATCAGAAACCAAACCCCTAGTAAAACCAACAAGGGTCACAGACCTCAGTTTTAGTCCCTGCATCCCTATCCCTAATGAAGAGCAGGGAAAGGAAGAAAAAAATATTTTACGTTTTAACAGTGGCTTCAGTTTAAAGCCTTTTTCACCAGGAACTAGATGGCCATCTTGCTTCAGAGATAAACGAAAAGTAACTTCTGTTTAGTCTGAGCTACAGAATTTAAAACATGTTAAAACCTATCTTAGTAAACATGCTGCTAAAAACATGAGACAAAGTGCAGAGATCAATTTCCACCATGGAAGCCGAAGCAGAGACAGAGACACAAGGATAAAATCGTTGACAAAATGTGTAGTGCAATTTGCAAGCTGGATTTTTATTTCATTTCTACCAGGCTTCTAAGTAATTTTTATGTTTTGGTTGTCACATTATATTCTTTCCTAAGAACACAGTTTCAGAACCATGTGGCAATTCCACAAATTGGGGGATGCTTTAAAAACACTCAGAACACAACAGCTTCATAAAGTTTTTAAGGTGTTACTAACAATGACCCTGACTTTCTGCATGGGATTTATCTAAGTGTAACATTCTCTGCAAGGTTCCACAAGAGGTGCATTTTTGGATTTTTATTTTTTTTTGGTGGTGTTGTTTTGAAACACTCTGCTAATCAGCTTAATGGATTTTGGAAACTGACAATTAAAAAATAACAAGAAGATATTGCTAAAACCTGGAACTGAAAGCACAAACCTCTTACTGTTGTTTATGCAGACTATTTTTAGGCCTATGATTTCCTTGAAAAACATCAGCCACATAGGAGCAGCAGTACTGTACTTGAGAGGAATTCCAATAGCAATGTTCATGCCAGGTAAAACAAGGTCGAATGGAATAAACCTTTCTTCTTCCCCCCAGAACAAGTTCCAGCATTCACTAACATCTGATATTTGTAACAACAATACTCATTCAAGTCCTTCACTCTGATAGTTAGCAGAAATCCTACCCTGCTTCCGGAGACGTTTTAGGGAAAATGGAGCAAAGTAGTATGTTAAACGAAGATTTCCTCCTCTGTGTGTTGCCTTTTTCTAAGTCTGCTCTAGCAACTTTAGAAAGGGCAAAACCTTTAAAGATCACTTCGATTTTTTGCACAAATGTAAAGAAAACATGTACATTCTTTCAGCTGGTCTCTAAGGGGAAAAGAGCAGCAAAATCGCAATCTAGTCTGGTACACCTAAAATAAGGAGCAACAGTGGGAGCATGAGAGTTCAGAAAAGATCAATATGCTCTGTTCAGAGAATTCTAAGACAATGTCAGTCAAGATCAAATAATTTATCCAGTAAATTAAACTAATAATCAAGCTGGGGGAGAACAAAGCTTAATTAAAAATAAAAACAAATTCACCATCATTAGTTTCTAATTTTAATCCTTGTTATGCTCTACCCAAAACACAAGCGAGGCCCCTTCAGTACTACCTTGAGTGCTGAGCTCACCGCTGTTATAGACTGTTCTAAGTACACTGGAGATATGCCCATCTACTATGTCAGCAATGAATTTCACTGGGAGAAAGAAAAGTGACCTTGGTGAAATAATTCAAATAAAACTGTCAAACCACAAAACCAGATTTTGTACTCAGGCAAGTCTTACACCAAGTTACAGTTGGGTTTTTTCTTCTGTAAAATTTTCCCAGAGATTATACGTGAAAGCTATTTTCCAGAAAGCAAATCATTCATTCAGCATTGCTGCCAATTCTCACTTAGGACCAGATTCTGAACATAACTAAATAAAAGGACCAGTGATTGCTCTGCAAAATGCTGTCATTCAGTCTAAGGCACCTGGTATTAAAATGAAATGTATTAAAAATTCAGAATGATCTAGAATTAAAAAAAAAAAACAAAAAAAAAAAACAACAAAACCCAACCACTTTATTTTTGGGGTTCTCTTCCTCAGCTTGAGGAAGTAAAAACATGCAAAATGTTTTAAATGTTTCTTTGTGAACTCAAGTGTATTTTATTTTAAGGGCTGCACTCAGGAGATAGACTTCACAAAGAGAGATGTGCAGAAGCTCTCCTTAACTCCTGCAAGTCAAAGAAATTAAGTCACACATGTATTCCCATTTCTTTCCAAGCTTTTAATAAGCCTATTACATCAAGCCCATGTGAATTTTTAGATCAAGATGTATGCCATATACTGGTTTATCCTCGAGTTTTTTCCATACAGAAAGAGTTTTCTTCCTGTATGCAGTGAATTTCTAGAATGAACAATGCTGCTGCCAGACTTAGAACTTGTTTTCCCCCACTGAAAAGGTGTACAAAACGTTAAACTTTCCGCCTCAAGAAACAACATAACTTCATTGCTTTGGGAAGAATAGGGAGGAGGAAAATCAGTCTGCCTTTCCTTCAGCATTTCCTGACAGCTTTTTCAATAAATAGTAACTTGAAATTTTATTCTTTGTGACCTGACAAAATGCTTGGCAGACAAGGATTATTATTTTTTGCTCTGTGAAGGAGAGCTTTTGTTTTCAGTCTAGAACAACACTGGCAAAACCTCTTCAAACTGACAACACACCTATATTTGAAGAGCTTTATTTCTAACAGGAGGTTGTGATTTTTTTTGTTGTCAATTCATAAACTGAATCTGTACACAACATGTTTGTCTTAAAGACACATTAAGATCTCATCTTTAATGTCAGTATGGCACTGCATATTGAGAATGCAAAACTACAATCCTAGCTAAATACAACATATGTTTATAACTTAGAACCTTCAACAGCAGCACTTGAACTTTGTATTTGTGAAGTTTCTTACCTCTGAAAGTATCAAAGTATTTTATGGACAGTAAATCATACCCACAACCACTCCTGCCTGCCTTTCTTCATGCTGCATTTCTTGCCTCTACCATTGCATCCTGAAATGGACACCTTATACTAACCCTATTTTAAAAGGGAGACACATGGAGTAAGTCAATTGCCTGCAGTCCTTTGCATCGGTGGAAATGGATTTTTTTTTTCCTCCAAGTCATGTGTTTTTATGAAGATATTACTAAGAATTAACCAGAATATTACTAAGAATTATTATGCTCTTCCTAAGAATTAAAATTTTATTTACCTCAATCACCTCTAAGCCAGTTTTTACAATTCAAGTGTCTACATCCAGAAATAAATTAGTATTTCTTTAGTGCAAATGCCCAGCAGATTATTTATCTATCTACACCCTATTAGGAATAGAAAACTAACTAATATAAAAACAACTCAAAGCTCCTTAAAAAGTTTTAAGATTAAATTGAACTCAACATGAAGTGTTTATAAAGAAGAGTGGATTTTTTTTTTTTTTTTTTTATTTCCCAGAACAGATCATGGTTTGCTTCTACTTTACTCTCATTTTAGTCCTTGGCATAATCCTTTATGTTATCCACCAACAGTTTTCTAAAAGCTAAAGTTAACTGTTTAATGACTTTTTTCTGTAGCTATTTTCTCTATGCTGAAGCTGGAGCCAGATGAATAGTACACAGAGATACTACGTGCTCTTTGTACAGAGTATCTGGCTGGGAAATACATGAATTACTGTAAAACTTTCAACACAGCTTAAAAACATGTTAATGCAGAGGAGTCTTCCCAACCCCTGAAAAGCCAGATCTGTGACAGTGTCAAAACCATGGCTTCCAATGGCCGACCGCGCACTGACAACCACTCCTGGGCACAGAGGCTATTTTCAGCTGGAAGCACACACGTGCACATCGACTGTCCTGCAGTCCGTCCGCTTCTGCTGCTCTTGGGAGCAAGCAGGGTATTTGAGGTAGGGGGGAAATCCTATTCCTTAAACTGGTGATAAAGATTGCTTTTACATTTCAACTCGTCTATTTAGCAAGAGAAGCAGAAAAGCAGGCAAAGTTACAGAAATGATGCAAATAAAATGAGCAAACAATTCAATTTGCCAGCACTTCTGGGTGTCCTGCAAACACAGACAGTATATGAAATAGCACTTAGCATATTTTAGATCAAAATGAAACTAAATATTACAATTAGGGCACAGCTCTTTTTCTGTCTAAATAGAACTAGACAAAGAAGAAAAAAATCATTCAAAATCTTTGCAGTTACTTAACTTCACAAAGAAAATTAAGGGGGAAAAAAAGCCTTTAGAGACAGGCACAAAGGACAGTATTGTAACAAGTATTACTAGTATCACTGTGAGAGCACTGTATCGCATGTAAAAACATCTCACATAAGATGTTCCTGTAATGAAATTCTGCATATTAGCTCTCACACATAAGGACCCCATTCAAAAACAGATTTCTATTGGAAATGAACTTTAAAACGCAATGTAAGACTTGAACAGAAGGAGACCAAAATACAACTCTTTAGAAAGCCTTCCCAAGAAACTGCAAATACTTCTTGTGTTTCCAAAGTCAAGTCAAACACTCATTGTGATTTCCTTATTGAAAGAGCAGATCGCGCAAAAAAACTTTAAGAGTCTAAAGCCCAACATTTAATTAGAGATAGTATTAATGCACAGATATCCCAGAAGAGTGACTTTGAGAGCGGTTCCAGCTGTAATTACAGAAGAACCCCACAGCATTCCAGCCACTTGGAGGCGGAGGGGCACCATGGGTCTAATTTTGAAGCAAATAATGAGAAAGCTGAAAAGTATGACTCCATATATTTGGAATCATCTTGCGGTAATCAAGGTTATAGTTCCTTATATGGTGTGGAGAACATGAAGCACACACAAAAAATAGAATATTAAAACTATGGGATATAAAGAACTGCAACTATTGCAATGCCCCCCCCCCTCCCCAACATAGACCTCCAACCAGCCAGCAAAGCCCCCCTTAACTTCTGCACCGCCATGAAATACAAACTTTGCCCTAAAAACAAGGCTGGTTATGTACCAGGCTTCCTAAACTGTGTAATTAAAAAACCCTAATCTGCTGGGAAGCATGAATGAATTTTAGACAAATCCAGCAGAAAGGCAAATCATCCCTTCAAAAAATGCTAGTGACCAAAAAGAGAAATGGGGAAAAGGGAGGAGAAAAAGAGAAATCTATTTAAAGAGGTTGTAGTTGTCTTTTTTTTTTCTCTGCCTGTCTAAAGTTAGTCTGGCTTAGAGGATGCACTAACTTTCCCAATCAGTTTTACATTACAGCACAAGTCCAGAAATAGCTCCCAGCCGCCTTGGCCTCTAGCACGGTTGCCATGACAATGGAACCACAGTGCTATAAATAGCTCATCAGCACCAAATCTTGTGAGACACATCTGGAATGGGGCCAGCCCAGCCCCAGCCTGACAAATAAAAATAGGCACAGGCAGTTTCAAAGGCTGGAAAGGTACAATGCAGCTCGGCTTGTGTGAAGCAGCGGGCAGAGAAACGGTTTTGATTGCTTATTAGCACGAGATTTATTTGATAGGAGATTGAGAGAATTATAAAAGTTACTTTACTGCATACTAAACAGTCTTTCTCTAAGGTCTGTTTTTCTTTCTTTCCCCGTAGTTTGAAACAAGCCCATGTGGCTTTTGAAACTGTATCAATGCAGTCTTTTGCCCAGGAGACCATTAAAATAAAGGAAAATCAGAAGAAAACAGGTCTTCAAAACTTCCCCCTCTAACTATTTCTGTATTTCTTTGGCACGAGTGTACTTAAATACTCCTGTGAGTCTGACAAGGCATGCTGCAGGGAATCCTGCCCAGGCGGGAGTTCTTTGTTCCAGGTAAAATCATTCCCAGGCTGCTTAGTGCCTCCAGGAGCTTGGTACGAGAGGTGGTTCTGCAGGCCCTCTCCAGGCTGCAGTGATGGCTGCTCTCCTCCCCACTGGCACTGTCACTCTGAAATACAGTCCCTCAGCAGAGACAAAAGTAGGGTCGTGGGCTCTGCTGTGGTTACAAACCAGCTGTGTCTGCAACTCGGGCCAGACCTGAGCCTTCAGAGGTAGAACGCAGAATCAGTATTGTCACAGTATAAAGCCAGCCCACTTTCCAACGGCTCTGCTTGACAGAAGTGCCTTTTGAGCATGCATTTTCTTTTGCTTAGTGGGTGAGAAAATGTCATATTTTTAGCACACACTCTTGATCAACCCATTCAATTACATCCAAATTATCCGTGTGGGAATAGAATGTTATGTCAAAAATGTTATTCAGTGTATTTGTCAATATTACCCAACAGAAGGCATTTGTATAATCAGGAGATTCAATATTTTCTACAGCACATGAAAGCAACAGTTGAGGAATCAGACTGAAGTTGTAAGACTTCACTATTTTGCAGATACTGGAGATAGCAGTCAGTGTGGTCTAACACAGAGAACACCACTCCTCAAATATAAAATCTTAGTTGCTCTATCAAAAACCCATAGAGACTACAGATGGCAATCAAACCCCTCCAACTATTATGAGCATTAAGCCACAGCAAAATATCTTCCGTATGCCATAAAGGCACTGTGCATGCGCTTCACACAAACTGCACCATCAGCCCACAGGATTCCTTTAGGTCCCTACATGGATATTTTCATTTCTAAAAATTGTAGAGTAACTTCCATCCAGGCTTCAAGCTGTATGTAAAATTTCCTCCCCTTCCCCCTTCCGTTTACCACATTCAGCTTGCTCATTTGCTATCTGAACAATGTGTGCTTCAGGAAGCAGCAGTTTGCACAAAGTATTTTGGAAAATGTACTTTATAACAGTGCAGAGCAAGACACTCCAAGTTAGTTTAAGAGCCTATAATCAATTGCAAGTTTTGATTTAAATTATATTTTAAAAAAACTATATTGTTTTCTCTTCCTCAAGAAAGCAGTTCATGAATATTATGAGATAGCTCTTTCTGGGTCACACAATGAACAAACTTTCTGGTTTAGTCTGGTAGACAGATGAGAGTGGAAGGGCTGTAGAATGGAAACACTGTAAGGTAACTCAAACCTGGCCAATACTCCACAGCATCCCCAAGATGCTTGTCAGATCCCTTCTGACATTAACTCTTCACCTGGACACAATGCTGTGTATGGATCCCTCTTGCTCCAGCAATGGCTTTGGAGAGAGACCCCCTCAGGCAGATTGTTTGTGCTCCTTTGCCCACCTGACCAGGGGCACACTTTATCCTGAACATGACAGCCATCTGCCCTACTCAATTACTGGCTTTCAAAATCAAACCTGTCCTGCAGTTTCCCTGCAGGGGACACAGCCCTCAAACACTCGACTGCACCAGCTGCCTTCACTCCTGCTCTGCAAACTTGTACAAATGTGTTTTCACACTCTCACAACCGCCAAAACAGACAGATTAAAACAGCTCTCTACTGCATGCCTCCGAGGCTCACTCTGCAATACAAGCCTGTATATGTCAAATAACTTCAGTGCAGCCCCTTACCCCACCCCACAAAGTCACTCTGCCATGCCAGGAAAAATGTAAGCTGATTCAAGGCCGAGGTTGGGTATAGAAATGAAAGATAACGATATAGATGAGATCACTGTGTGGTGATCTGATGCTAGGGCAGGCCTGGGGTGGGAACATGATGTGAGTGAGTGGGGAGAAATATGGTGCAATCCCTATTAACTTTTCATTTCCTTTTTTGGGGTTTGTTTCTTTTCAGTAGACTGTGAAATAAGACAAAAATCATGGAAGAAGGTGAAGCAAGGAAATGTTCATTTAACAAGACTTCTCACTGCACTTTGCATTCTGCTCCTCCAACCTTCCACCCTGACTTTTGGTGGGCCAAGCATAAAAACAGACACAAATTTAACACTAATGCTCCTGCCTCCTGTGAAACTATCAACTCTACCGCTTTATCTATGGGATGTTACCTTTTCTCTACACTTTAAAGAAATTTTGTTTGCCTGCCTTCATTTTTACTTATCCTTATTAACAAGTCAACATTCAAAATAGAACAAGAAGTGAACTTATCAGAAGGCATCTCTAAACAAGTAACTTCTTGTTGGAAGGGGAATAAAAGGCAAGTGAGACACTGGGCACGGACAGGGGAGTGGAAACTGAGTGTGGTGAATGAGAGCTGATGTGACAGCCTGCACTCCCAGCTTGTTCTGACTTACCTGCTGCAATTTCTGTCTTTCCTGATGCTTGAAATGGTTTTAACCTCCTCTGACCCTCAAAGACTGCCATGTTGAAAAATCCAGCTCCTTCAAGTTCAGTATCTTTTTTCAGTTATTGCAGCAAGAGCTCCACACACTAAAGACTACAAACTTCATTGTATACACAGAATGAAAAGCTGACCTAATTGTAAGATAATAACCAACTGCTGCCATAGTCTTTATTATCCATAAAACCATCAAGCTGGACCAGTGAGAACTCAAGTACGATTTGGTAAGTATACGTCCCCTACCATAGGCTGCTCTTGAGCAATTAAACCAGGTGAATCTAATGAGATCTCCTTCCATTGTGTTTCAACAGAGGATTTTTTATGAACCTTGTCCTCATGGTCTTTAGCTCCCTCTCCAGTGCCATTAAATTAATAGAATTCCTTTCAGTTGATACATACAATTTTTTTATTGCATTATTTGGGCAACATTATTTACATTGCTAATAAATAAAATTAAAGTCACGCTAATGTTTTTTAAGTGTTTCAGAAAAGCTTATTCCCTCAGCAAGTGGGACAAAAAGAAAACCCACAGGCAGAACATGGAAAAAGAACAAAACTAATCAACAATCCACCAAACTGCTAGAGCTGAAGTAGGACCAAAACTCTACTTATAGCCACAAAATTCTTTCAAAGCATTACTTAGTAGTATTTGCATCATGTCTGTCAGATGATAAAAGAATTAATAAACTAGCACTTCATACTTGTTTCTATAATTTGAAGAAACAGAGCTGTCTGTAAAGATGAACAGATCAAAGATTCAGGCAGTTCCCACATCTTATAGCTTCTGTGGGCCTTGTATAACCTAAACCCCAAACCCTGAGATTACAGAACCAGGCAGTTCCCCATCTACTGTCTGAAAAACAGGCAACATAATTTTTAATAGAAATTTCAGAGCCAGGGGTAGGTGGAGCTGACATGTTCTCACGTGACAGAAAAGGAATTTTGATCCCAGGACTGAGTTTCCGCAGGAACTAGGGAAGCAGTGATAGCTGGGGAAGGAATTAGGCCCCAGATGAGCCCAAAACAATAGCAGGACAAATTGCTCCTGGGTTTTGAGCAGAGTGGTAGGGAGGACTTCACTGCCTTGTTTAAACAGACTTGTACAACTTTCAGATGTATTTAGCATGCATGGATATAAATTTAGTACTGGAATTTTGCCTGTTTTGGCACCATACTATCAAGATTTTTGTTAGTATTTTAGGGAATTAGATTCTTTTGCCAAAAGGCACTAATTTTGGCTGTTACCCTGCTCACAGGATGCTCACATGTTTCATTTGTTTTATGACAGCATCATACACGAAGCTTGCTGGAGGCACTCAGGGCTGGACCGGCACAGTGTTTTCACAGTACTACCTGTCAATACCTGTTTGGGAGCTGACACTTTAAACAACTCACAGCAGCTTGCATTTCAGATCTTGCTTTTCTTAAGGCATGCTCCCCTCCTCCCCTTGTTTTTTAATGTGGTCTTTTGCTTGGGAAAACAGCAGGCCTCTGCAAAAGGAGGCACACAACCTGGCATCTAGTATTAAAAGCATCTGTAAAGAGCACACCTCTTGTTCTTAAGTGAATTATAATATAAAGCTTTTTTTTTTCTTGAAAGCATTTGCTTGATTGTTCAATTTAATACCAGGCATACTTAGAAAAAATACTTTAAAAACAAAACACGTGACATGGAGCTACAGTAGCAATTTTACACTGTTAATTTACAGGAGTACAGTGACACTCATCTCTGGCTACTGTGAAAAGCACTGTCTGCACATATCTGTTCCCGTTTTCTTTTGCCATACAATAAAATGAAGAAGTCAAATTGAAGTGTTTGTCTCTCATTAGTACACATTACATTCCGGCAGATAAAAGGAGGAAGAAACCAAGCTTGAAGCCAAATTCAAAGGCAAACAATAAAGGTGACCATACTCCTTCTGTGGGAAAGCCATTCACAGGGAGTGACCACACTTCTGAAAAAAGCACAGTCCTCTTTTATTCTCATAGAAATTTAAAACCTCAAACAAAAAGTACTGTCAATCATCCAGACTCATGATTTTGCTTTTTGCTGAGACTTTTGCTGCTCTTAAAAGGAAACTATAACACAGACCATCCACCTTCCTGTACTCACTCACACATTGTTTCTGGTAACATCAATACACAATCTCTATGGAATATTTCCCCAAAATGCATTTGAGTTGTTAGTGCTTTTAAGCTTACAATTAAAATGGATACCTCACAGAATATTGTGGCTTTACAAAGGCTTATTAACAGTACTGACTGAGCAAGTGATACACTTTAGAATCTTTCAAATAAAGTGTTTTGGCACTTTCTCCTCTCTTCTCCATTGACCTGCTAACTTGATTCACCTTATTCTGAAGCACAATCTTAGTCATTATAAAAATATGAACTCCTTTAAAGCTCATCTCTCAAATCGGAAGGCTGACTACAAGAGACCTTAAAAACAGCATTAAAAGCTCTAATCATTCAAGTCTCTCTAAAACAGACAGTAGGATATCCCTTATATTGGCCAAAGATATTTTAACATTTGCAAATTTATATTTTAATGTGGACCTTTCTAAGCTGCTTGCTTTTAATATTAAAGTCACAGAGAATTTAGAATGAAACATGCATAGGAAAAGTAAAATCCCTGACAAGGTACAGCCTCAGCCTGTTTCCTTTCTCAGCCAAGAGTCACGTCTGCTGCTTTCAGCACAGAGACATTTGCCATCACAGTTCCCTGACTCACAGCTGCACAGTCAGGTGCTGCAAAACACGGAACTGAGACTGGAGTGAGTGTGCAGAGATGTGTGGGGAGGATGGATGTGCATGAGTGAGTAAGCTGTTAGGTGAGTGCACAGGGAAAACAAGGTGAAGGGAAATTTTGGAAGGACTTTAAAAATCCCTTACTCTCTGTTTTGAAACAATGTCACAATAAGGAAGTGCAGCTGCTTTGGGTAGAATTAGCTCTTTTGATCTAGCTGTATTGACTCTATTAGTTACACAAAAGTGTTGTAATTATCTACACAAATATATTAATCATAGGACAAATTATTTCAGCATTGCAACTTCAAAAACTCTCAGCAGCAGAATGAGTATCTCTGTTTTGAAATGGAACCTTATACTAAGGAGAGTGTAAGGTTCAAGAGAGTTTAAGATTCAGGAGGTATTAAAGGTGGCATATATGCGCTGCCCTTACAGCCTTACTATCCTCACTGTCCTACTTGTCAGCAAACTTTACACACAGGCCAAGACTGAGGAAGCCTAGGCAGGGAGTCTTCTCCCACAGTGCCATCCTTCGTTTCTGAGCTGGGTCTGTGTGCTTCCAAGGAGCGCCAGAGCCTTGACTACATGTCACTTTTTTTCTGAGATTGAAGAGAACCACTGAACTGAGGTATACCATACAAAACTCTGCTAAATTCAAATGACTGCCATATTCTCCAGAAATCTTAACTTTAGCTCCCATATCCTCAGGGGATGCAGGGAAAGAGAAAGGTCAGAAGAAAAATTCTGTATTTGGTTTGTGAACCAAATACAAAATGGTGTGGGTGAACACCACCTATGCAGGTAGTGTGAAACAAACACTCTGGGAGGTGGAAAAGAATTTAATTTCAGTGGGCATCAATTCTGAAACTCCAGTGATGCTGGTTCATACTTTTTAAAATTATTATTACACTGAAAAGAAAGTCAAAACTATGAATAACAACTCATTTTTTCACAACAAGTGGGTGGACTTCTCACCTCCCTCCAGCTGGGCAGAAGGCAATCTGAGGGAAAGAAAAGCCAAACTGAAGAGGCAAGGGGTGTATTCAAGCTCCAGAAAACTTCCAAATTGCACTGGGTGACTAAAACCTGATAGATTACAGTAGAGGACACACATATCTTGACCACTAGTTTGTCTGCAGAGGGCAGTGTCTCATGTTTGCATTTCAAATGGCTGAAACCCTAAACCTAAATTATTTATTAACAGATTAAAAATGTCCTCTTCAACATGAAAGGAACATTTAAACAGTCTCAGGAAAAGAACTGAACTAAACCATACACTACAAATCACAGGTAAGATTGCTACAGTGAGAAAGATGAGGAGGGGGTCTAAGAAAGTATTTATCTCCCCCAAACAATGTGTACTCTCACATCACCATATATTAAGGGGTTACAAACCCAGATGGTTCAAATATGTACCTAAAACTAGGTGGGCATCTGGCATTCAGAGTCCACAGATCTGGTAATAAAGGTGCATTCCAAAGCCGTGCCAGGGAGCAGAGGCACACAGCAGCTCTGGTAGAATGACGGGCACCCAGCTGTAGCCTGTACTGGCTCACCTATTGCTCTGATACCTGTAGCTAGAAACTATGTGATTGAATGGTGCCAAAGACAATTCCAGGATTTCCATTTGTTCAGCACTGCTATAATTAGAGCTTCCGGCTCACACTGAGAACAGCAGCAAAGACTGCAAGGTGGAAGAGACTCAGATCAGACAGAGCAAATACAGAGAAGTCTGAAGAGAGTTCAGTGGTTCTGGTGAAAAGGTGGTGTGTTCTTACATTGCTTACACCTATCAGGTGCTTATACATACCCAGCCTATAAACACTATAACCAGGTGTGAAACACAGCTTTTATCACACTACAGCATTTTAACCCCGTTTCCTCTACTTAGCAGCAAATTATTAGATTCACTACAAAAAAGGGTGCCTCAGGACAGCAACTGATCTATTACACAGAAATTAAGAATATGCAAGCACCATATATAGCCATTCTCTGTTTTCTTCTACATTTTCCAGCCTAAGACATTTTTGCAGCATCCTGAACACACTAGCTTCCCTGAATTGACTCTGATGCTCAAAACCAGTGACAGGTGCAGAGCTCTCAACATGGCACTTTTCCCTCACCCCATCTCACCCACGTTTAGATCCTACAGTTTCAGTTTGTAATCTACAGTTATCTTCTTTGTATAAATACACATGCACAGGAAGTCCAAGGAACAGACTGCCAACAAGCAGAGGAAAAAATTAAAACATATCTGATGCTAATAAACCATGCCTAAATTATACGCTGCATCTAAATACAGGTTTTAAGGGCACACTGTTGGAGTACTTCTGCAGACAAGTAGATCTTTAATTTTAACTAAAACCCAGAAAATTCCCCCCTTTGAACAAACCCACTTCCATTTCAGAGACCTGTATTTTATTAACACGTCTTAAAATTTTCTGTTTTATTGCTCTAGACAATAGAACAAGGAAGAAAAGATAAAAAGAAAAGGCTGATACAATTTACATTCAGATCACTGACTTTCTTGATTGTGGCTCTGAACACCAAGTCTTTAAGAAGGAAAAAGCCATCCAAGGCCCACACTGCTCTGAAGCAAAACTTCCTCCTGTTGCCTACACTAATTTTTATCAGTGTAAGTTGCAGTTGTTTAGTGGAGTTAGTCAAAAGGTATCCCAAGGAAGAAAACAAAAAACCTTCAACTAACATCAGAATTGAAAAGTGGAACTTTTCTAATATATAACTGATTTCTAAGCAAGCACCCAGAGAAACTATGGGTACATCTACCAAGACTTATATGTGCCTAACTCTATAGAGTAAAAATATCATTTGGCTTTCTGCATGTCCAGCATTAATCTCTTACGATGCTTTGTGGTATGGATGTTAGAATTAAACATGAAACAGCTCACAATTGAAGAGAGACACAATTCAAACGTGGATACGTTAACTTGATTTGCCCTGCAATCCATGTACATACAAAAGTAGCATGCACTCTACAGACTCTGCTAATCTCACTTTTCTTTCAAAACCACACTGTGTTTCATAGAACCTAAACATGGTAATTGTCACTTTATCACACAATCTATACTGTGATTTCAATTATGCACAACAAAGGGACTGCTCATGAGAACTGAACCGAGAGGGTAAATTGCACCCCTCCCTAATAATAGTAACAAACCTGTGCCCATAAATGCTTGTTTGGTTTTGAAAGGTATTTGCTGAATTATTACAAGCATGTCTTCCAGACTGGTGAAAGAAGGAAAGTGTACTGGGTGTGGCACTAATCTTTCATTTGTAAGACTTGTCTTGAGGGAAATCAGTTTCATATTCTTTACAGCCACATGACTTTGTCAGAAAACCACAGCGCACAATTTCAGCATAATTAGGAGGACCTGCTTAAATACAGCCCAGAAGAAAGCTCCAAGGGAAGCAAACACACTTCACATCATTAGGGAAAGTCAGAGCTGAAATGGAGGTAACAGCCTCTGCACGCAGCAGCAGAAATCCTACCTATTTTTAGTTCACAATTCCAATATGAAAACAGCTGGGAGTCTAAAGAAATTATCTTGGTGACAAATTTAATGGACTGAACACTAAAGTTACTATTTCAAAATAAAATTCCTAATTATCTTTCAAAACAAGAAGCAATTAAGCAGCATTGGAACTACAGCTTCCCAAGCGTCTGTTAAGGCTTGGTTCCAATCAGATTGAAACTGGGAAATGGCTCAACACCTTTCTGATCCTAAAAATTGGTTGAGGGCCAGGCCTGCGGTTTGGTTGATGGATTTTTTTTCTTTTTTATGTGTGTGCACGTTGGAGTTTTTTTTAAGTTTAATGAAAGTAGCTCTGCTTTGACCTGTCCAGTCCTGTCTTGCCCTGTTTTTCCCTGTCTGTTCCCCAGTCACCCTCCGTAAGAGCAGGGAATGCCTCTGCACAGTTGCACAACTTGCAACCTGCCTTCATGAGGAGAAGCTGGAGAGGAAAACAGAAATGGAGCTTGTAATGTCTGAAGAGAGCTGGTGATATGATAAATGATAACAAACTGCTTGGATCTTAGAGCAGGTAAGCTTCATGATGGAGAGGTGGACAGTGCTCTAGAGTACTCCAGAGGCATGTTTATGCAGCATGGATCTCACCTAGCAAAGAACTCTGAGAAAGCACAGAGGAATTCACCACAGGGAGCATTTTGATATTTGCAAATTTACTGAACAAGCCACAAATCACAATAAAGTGAGTTACAATCTCACACATTCTTCTCCAAATAGCTCTTTAAATCTGAGATTTTAATTACTGGTTCCCTTGATAACACACTGTGACAATAATGAGTATGTTATACTCACATAAGACTGTTCTGCACTTCACAGATACCATATGCCTTATGTTTGAAACAAACTTGTAACAATAGGGGTAGAGAAGTTGAGTTAACATTGAAAATACACAGATAACACACTGCTATCATATCAATATTTTCATGTGACATAGCAGGATTCTGGAATGCACATCCAAGGAATATATCATCTATACTATTAAGACAGGAGAAGACTTCTAAATCTACCCTCTCAATCCTTCCACAAAACCAAAAATCATGTTAAGATTCTTGATGCCATTGCAATACTTTTTGGCAAAAGTACCAATAACGTCCTTCACTCATCTCATTTAATTTAAAATCTCACACTGTCTAAAATCATCCAAGGGGTTCTGCAGATACGAACTTTCTTTTGGAAGAAGATGTACACAGATGTACAAACAGGTAATTGTTTCACCCAAGCCTGGCCCTTGATGACAAAACGTGGATTCTAAATCAGTCCAGCTCTTCGGAACAGAGGTGAACAATGGATCCTTCAGCAAAAATGGTGAAGAGAGGCCATTCAGGCTGAACCAAGAGAAGTGAGACTGTACCTCTTAGCTACAAAATCTGCTCTTTATGTCACACATACTGATAAGCAGGTTAATGAAAAGACCAAAAACAACAAATCAAGCAAGACTGGCTCACTCTTGAGACTCAGTCTGATGAAAGAATACACAGAGAGCAGACACCATCTTTGTGAAGCTACGTAAGAAGATTGTCTTGCCAGATACAAAGCTTTGAGGCGCCTAACTTTTCCACACTGTCCCTGATTTCATAATATCATAAATAGGTAATTAAAATCCAACTGAGATGTCTTAGCAAAAGTTGTGAACAGTGTGTTTCAGATACGGTCTCCAGCAACTTTGCAAGTATTACCAACACTGGAGCTAACAAAATTTGCAGGGATTTTGCATGTATATAGCTGTTTTCACTTATTTATTTAAATTACTTGTGCTTCATAAGGGTTTTGGAAGTCTTTTTATTGTAAAAACATGAATTTCTCAACAAAGGCCACATGGCACATCCTGGCCACCTGAACTGGGCTGGCTGGGGCTCCCATCAGCCCCACACTCCCTTGGCAGACCCTCCTGCAGGACCCAAGGCTCTTTCCCTCCCCCAGCTGCAACAGCCTTGCTAAAAATAACCCTCTGCTGGCTTTTACTGTGCTGCAGTTTACATAAACCCTTTGGGGGAAGGGGAATCTTGCAGAGCACCCAATGCACATCACAGCCTTCACAGAAAATTTACTGGGCAGCCAATATGTTTCAAGTGTAAATTACCATCCAGACACTGAACCCCCTCACTTGCATAATGAATACACTTCAGTTTAGCTTTAATAGGATATCCTTCTTTGAGACTTAATTACAAGTACAGTTAACTCAGTACTATATTTAACTGCAACAACTGATTTTAGCACCTTTCAGCTACAAAATTTATGTATACTATACTACAGAGTAGTCAGTTCAAAAATGGTATTTCAAATCACAAAACTTCTCACTGACATCCTGCCTACAATGTAGTTCTCAGTCAGATGTAAAATTAGCTAGTGATTTCTTTAAGACTTAGTCACATATATTAAGAAGTACTTAAAAAATACTACAGTGCAGCTTCAATTTGATAAAACTTGTTCACCTAACATAAGCTTAGCCTATTTTTCTGTGTTCAGCCTGCTTCCTGAAGTAAGGGTTTTATGACCATGTTCTCTGCATGCAAGCACATGGTCTCAATAAACTTTTGAGCCTGCTGGTAAATTTATAGCAAAGGTACTGCAGAGACATCTTTGTCAAGGGTCTCTCAGAAATAATAAATTCAGCAATACTTGTGAACACAGACAAAAGAAATGTAAAATCTAAGTTCCTAGCAAAGGCTTGGGTATATCCTCAAACAGTGGAGCTCACAGAAGAGGAAAAGAAGGGACAGAACATATGAGTCAGTAGCATTGAGTGCTCCCTCTCCCTGGGACTGGCAGTGATGTATGTGCAGCATTTCAGCCTAGGGAATAATTGAGAATCGAACCTGCTGCTTTCAGATTGTACCAGTAAATGTAGTGGCCTCATTTCATCTTTGTATCAGAAATTTTCTGTTGCCTCTGATCTTTCAGAACACTGTTGCTTCTAATGCTCTTTGCAAAGCAAATCTTTAATGAGGTTTTACAGTATCTTCTTAGGTCTTATCTTGATAAAACTATTTTCCTAATTGTTGTCTTCTAATCATGAAATGTTCCTTTCCACAAGCCATACAGCTTGAGTGACCACAATTCTCAGAAAAAACAACCTAGGAGCTGTTGCACTTGCTGACAGCAAATCATCAGAAATGGCAGATATAAAGGATAAGCAAAAAGTTCCAGCAGCTACTCATCCACATATGGGTCGCACCTGCTCCAAGTTCACTGCCATCAGAGCAGGTCCTTTCAGCAAGCCACTTCTGCTGGAGTAGCATTTACCTGGGCTTCCACTGCAGCAGCCAGACCCGATGGGTACCCCTACACCAGCACCCTGCAGCAAGACCAGTATCAGCCATCCTGGCATTCCTGCCACCAAACCCATCCGGGGAATACCAATCTGGCTGTTACACAGGTAATGCAAAAGGGATGCAATCACCACCACACTCTTTCTATTCCTCAAGCATTTATTTATAGCTTGCCCCGTATTTTTTGCCTGCAGATCTTCCTCCTTCAGGAAGGATCCCTAGAGAAGACAGCTCCAGCCTGTATAGAAGTCTTTTATTCTGCTTGTTTCTGTATCACACTGAACTGTTTGTTCAAATCGCAGCTCAAAACAAACCTCATTCAGGGCTTTTTCGGTTTGCACAAAGGGAGGTTGCAAAATCAAGGGAGGAAAGGGTGAGTGAAAATTAATTGTCAGGAACTAGCAGAAGTTTTAACAGTTGCTTTGATTGATTCTCCACTTGACAGCAATGGTTTCTACATCACTATGGTGTTCCAAGACCACTATACCGTTAATTCTGATGCTAACAATTCAAGACATTTGCTCTGTTTTTTAAATAGTTATGGAGATTTAATAGTAAAATAGAGCACTGTTTAAAAAATTCATAGGTTAACCCCTAGGGGTATGACAACCTTACAGAGCTCACACAAATGCAACTCCCCCCTCTTATTTTAAATTCTCATCCCAGCTAATTCAAATATACAGACTGTTACCTGCCTTCACAAACCACAGAGGATTTAAGGATACCTGACACAATCTATTTCGCTGTCTCAAATTTACTCTAAGTTTGGAGAAGTAAGATTAAGGAAGTTTCACCTGCAGTAAGTAATTATTTTTAGGGTGAATTGGTTGCAATTTTCCTACCATTTAAAAGTACATTATGTGCTTAGTGAAAAAAAACAACCAAAATACAGAAAAAAGGGCAATACTAGCTGCAACAGCCTCAGATGGTGAAAGCAACCAGAGAATCTTGAGCTTTCAGCAGTAATGCAGCATTGTCGATTGTCTTTCTGAACATATCAAACCATGTCAAATGTTGGGCCTCCCTTGTGGTAAATGCACCGACTGTGTGTTTATCAGCTTTGCAACAGCACCCTGGTACGGTGTTTACTACAACAGTGAGATCCCCTCACTCCAGGAATGTATGGCATCACTTGCGGATGAAAGGCTGCTCAGCATCACACCAAGGAAATCTGTGCACTCAGTGATATTTGTGAAACCTGCTGTTAATGAATTAACTCCCAGCAGGAGAAACTCTGTCTGCTTTAAGAGAGTTCCTATAAGGATGAATCCAGGCTATTGAATTTTTCTTAATCTTTACAATCATGAAAGAAAAATAAAATTGTGTAGTAATGCTGTGTTAGCAGCAGTGGTCAATGATCTTGTGTAACAGTGCAACATGCTGATTTCTTTGTCAGGTCTATAACAACACCAATTAATCACTCAAACTGGACTGTTTACTGAGTCAGGGTTTTGAATGCACACACAAATTTTTGTTTACTAATATATTATTTATGTGGAAATTACTAATCATTTCAATTATATAAAAAAATATTTATTATGTCTTAAAACTTAACAAGTGACCAAAATAATCAACCCTACACATCTCCTTGATTAAAGCTGGAAACATTGCTTTTCAAGGAGGAAAGAATGGGGAAACTATTGCCATTAAAATGAAGAAATTCATAGAAGTTTAATTAATAGGAAATGACTTGTATTCCATCTCTTGCTGCACTGCATTTCCAGTCTTCCTCTTCACCCACAAAACAACTGCAGTTGTGTCTGAATTTAAGCAAACCACACTGACACAAGAAAAAAGCAGAAATGTGGACAGGTATCAGAAATATGCCGACTAAGAATTTCCAGATATTGCTGAACCAAAAAGACCTGGAAGTAGTTACAGAAATGTGCACATGATGCTTGCTTTAAAAAAAGGCCTAGACTAATTTATTTTATCTTTTTGAATTAGCAAAGTCAGGTCTCAAGCATATTTTGTCTTTTATATATGTAATTCATTGGTTAAAATGTCTAAAAGATTATTATGCCTGCATCACCAAATGATTTATCAAAAGTCAGTGTGCTGTTTTTATCACTAGTAACAAGGAACCTGTTATTCTCTTTAGTAAATTATTTTAAACTCTGTGTTAATTAACTCTGAGTACAGGCAAATGATCAAGAATTTGGGCTGAGTAACTTTGCAGCATTCTAAACTGCAGACAAATACTTTTAGTACAGAATTATCTTAAGAAGTTGCAGCATTCTTAGGTTTATACAGTAGTAGTTACTCATACATTCATATTCTTTAATAACTGCAACTTTGGGTTTAAAGCAGATTACTGAAATGAGTTCTGAGCAAACTAGTGGCTGCACTCAATGCAGTATTCTGCACAGCTAACTGCAATGTCAATATCCTTGTTCTTGAGTCCTATCTTTGTGACTGTCTTTATGTGTATTTGCCATTCAAAATGAAACTTATCTGTCACAGAAAAACAGCAACCTACTGAACGAATCATGTGGGTGTCTACTTAGATCACAGATAAAACATACTCTTTTATGGATAGATTTTATATAAATAAAAGGTTAACAATACGTGTCTAAGTCTCAAAAATCCTCCTGTGTGCATAACTTACATGTGAATTTGTTACTGAAACCAAGAAATACCTGTTGTATGAGCAAATGTTCCATCTGCATGTGAAAGTAAATTAACAAATTAAGAAATGAACACCCATTTCCACCTCATCAGGCATCCTTGAACACTTGTAATATGGTTTATGTTTATCCTTAACTCTTGCAGTCCTTGGTTGAAGGACTGGATCAAGAAATTGGGGAAAAAGTTCCAACCCGTCTTTTTCACGCTCTTTAGATTAGGTCAGCCCTGCTTCCACTTGAAGGCCAAGCCTTAATATTTACAACTAGTCACAAACAGGACTAGTGCCACATGCAGCCAAAGGCCAAAAAAGAACACACGCATTAAAAGATGTGCGGAACAAATGAGAAACAAATGCAGCAAATGAATGAAGATGATGGGTGTGAGGGTTACAAGTGGCAGTGTGAGTTGAAGGGGAGGCAGAAATTGGATTCCTGGAGCAAAGGATTAAACTATTTTGCAATAATTCAGAATGATGTGGTGGGCATCAACACACCCCTGCAAAGCCTGCAGTGTGACTAAAGTACTCACATTTTGGATTTGTAAAGGTCCTTCTGCCATTATGGCTCATCGCTTTTAGTAGTTTCACTTATCAGTGCTCCAAATTTCTAAGACTTAAGCAGGCTATTCCAGGACACTTTTTGTTTTATCTTGCTTCATAATGGGATGCAATTTATTTTGAAGACAGAAGTCTATCTGGGGTTGAGTGTAGCTTGAAATTCTGAATTTATGATTAGCTATGACAACAGTGGGAACATGTGTTGGATTCATAAACCATTTACTGGCTAAATTTAGGTAATCTGGTTTTCACAGCGCTTGCCAGCAGGCACATCGCTGCTACTGACAGTCAGCAAGGAAGGGCAGGAACAGTGATCAGTTTGGTGTAATTCAGCCTCTTATATATTTGGATTCATTTTGTTGGTAGTGACTCCACTGAAGTCATGCAAAGACAGGAGTTTACTGTGCCTCCCATCATTTACAGCAAACTATTTCTGCACCTAATACCACACCAGACTGCAGAGAAAATACAATCTGTGCTGTATTTTTTTTGCAATTGAAATTTAACCTTGTTTAAAACATGGTTCTCTATTCCCTCGGGCTGAAGAAAAGTACAAGAAAGATTCTAACTCAGCTATCTCGAAGTGCTGTAGAATAAAGTAAGGTTGGTTTTATAATCAAAACTAAGGATTAGAAAGATGATCTGAGTCTATTCTGTGGCTTGCCAAAGAATTCACACAGCAGTAGGCAAACTCACCAGTTTTAGATCAGCAAAAGGGGATGTGAATACTATCCTTCCTCATGGGAATGTTTTACAATATAATTGTTACTGTCTGTAAGAAGCTCCAGTATGCCAGGAATACAGGCCAGGGAAATTCCTGTCCTGCTTAACGTGAGCACACAGACTGCGCTTGCAGAGCTGGAGGGGACAAGAGCAACTGATCTGCCAAATTCAGAGTGGAAAGAAAGTAGAGAGTAAAAATAATATGAAACTGGACTAACAGTAGTAGCACTGACACATCAGCTCCTATTTAAAAAGGTGAGACTTTCAGCAAGCTCACTTTACTACACATTTCATGAAGGGAACTTTGTCATGAAGTCCAATCAACATGAAAGAAAATCATTAACTACTCAGATCTGAGCTCTTAATTGCTCTCTACAAGTCAGCAAAACTAGAAATAAAACACACCATAAATCTCAATAAAAATATAAAACATTTACAACCCATAACAAATTATAAATGTAAAAAAACAGCATGTCCACATCTGCTGATCCTTTCACATCCCTGCACAGCAGTCGGCTAATAGCTGCACTCCCCTCCTTTCTTTGATAAGTATTTGAAAAACAAACATCTTAAAAAATACTCCTCATAAAACTCTTCTGGAGCAGCCTGGCCCAGTTTCAAGCGATCAGAGTGGCTCTGCCGGGGCTGAAGTTCGAGAAACGTGACTCTGCACCTAGTCCAGTCACCTCCCCGAAATGGCAGGCGGCAAGAGAAAAGCCGGCTCAGGCAGCAGCAGGAAATAGCGTGAGAATGGGCTCCCTCATGGTACTTCCAGCCCTTCCTGATAGCGCAGGGTGTGAAATGAGCTGCAAAGGCTGTCTCTCACATTATTTCCTTTTCCACCCCAGCCAAAACCAGGAAGCACCAGCTAGGAGACATGGAGAGAAAGCATAACGTAAAATGAAGCACAAACTCAAACGGGTGGTCAAAGGGCCTAATTAAGAGAGGCGGGGGGAGGAGGTGGATCAAAGATCTGTGGGCACAGTTTACTATTAGTGAGTTTAGAAAAAACACTAAGAGGTCTGTGTATCCACACTTTGCTTTCCACCTGCCACATAACTAATCCAATGGCCACTGACACTGAAGCAATTTTCTTCAAGACATCTGCAGACTTCGGGTCAAATGTTACAGGATGGTTCCGGCGTCCTTCATGCCACAAAGAGCACATTTGTGTGGGAGGGATCCTACCTACTGCGACTACTCTTCTGTGTGTTTGTGAGGCTCCTCATATGAAAACAGAGGTAGAACTATTAGCAGTTAGAGAACTTCAAAGGGATCATGTTTCTTTATATTTGACAGGAGGCATAGATTTGACAAACAGGTCTTGGCACATTACAGTGGAAATGGCTCCTATATTCTTCTTATTAAGTAATATATTCTAAAAAAATGCAACTCTGTGCCTTCAGGGAAGAAATATAAAGGATGGTAAATCATTTATTTATCACCATTGAGGTTTTCTATATCCAAGGCACTTCTGCATTCTTCTGTTTATTATTAGCCAGGAGCAGTATCACATGGCAGCTTCAGCACAAACATTTGTTTTCTTCTGTATACATCCCCACAAGATGCAAGAGCATCGATATTTGGTCTCCTCTTAGAAACTGCTCCCTTCTCAAAGATAAAACACACTCCTCTTGGATAGAAAATGGTGACAACCTCTCAGATCATATTGTTCTAAAAGCAGAATTGAAATTAAATACTTGGCTAAACCCAGTTAATAAAAGGGAAACGGTCTCCTCTACTTTCTCTGCCTCTCAAGACTGTAAAATACGCCTGGGCAGGAAGTACAGTAAAGCTCACGATGAGCAGAGGCAGCTACTCTTTCAAAACGAACAGGGTTCCTCTTTAGTGACATTTTCATTTTCATTTAGTGAGTGAGTCAGAGGACAAGGGGCAGGACAGCAGAAGGGCTCACCTGCAGATGAGGACAGTGGTCAGGCCTTTCAGCTTCACACCTCTAAAGATCCCAACTACAGTTTAAATCAAAAGTCAGGACAGCACCTGTGGGTTTTAGTAAAGCTGTCTCTTCTGAGCTAATGCAACCAGGAACTTGGTGGAGCAATGATAAAGCCAGGTATTAATGTTAACTTCTTATGGAGAGACATGGAAAAACTGTGGCAAGTCAGTAGGAAGTGTTGTAGATTAAGTTATTGCTCAGAAGCAGATGCCAGGTACCATTGCCAGACTCTCTAAATACCTACGTTCACGTTAATCAAGATGCAATGTTAGATTGAGAATTTTGTTTGCTCCCACTTTCCTGGGAGAGGACACGAGGCACAAAGTGGGTCCTCCCTGCCCTGCTTTATGAATCTAGGCCCCGCAAGAGTACAGCATCTTTCTTTTCAAGATACTCCAGCATCCTAAAGCTATGCCATACAGTCCTTAACTGACAGGATCTTCTGCTGGCCTATAGATAAACTACCTACACGGCAACCAGTTTTCATCCATGAAAAGCTGAGCTGTCAAAGCAGCAATATTGAACAGAAAGGAACTAGGTAAAGTCATTATGGCCTTCCCAGTACTTTACTGCCACCATCACACCATCAACAAAAGATGGAAACAGGCAGAGGGAAGGACTCATGCCAGTTCCCAAAGAACAGCAGGCAGGATGCCGGGTGCTGCTGCAACCTGCTGCCTGAACAGCTGCAACACAAGTAGACCATAAGGCCTGTAAAATGTACCTTGCAGACAGGCAGTACAGACCAGTCTCTAAACTCAAGACCCCTTGAAGAAGCTGCACAGACATCTCTAGCAGGTCTGGCAGAAAAAGAAATTATTCGCATTTTGATATTAACATTTCTGAAAGACAAACAAAGCCTTCTAAGATACTCACTCCTTACTGCTCCCAGAGGCCCCGCAAGAGTATAGCATCTCATTTACACAGAAATAATGTAATATGCTTTACAATCAAATTGAATAATAGAATTATGAAATATTTTTAGGAGGCAGCAGCAACAGTACTTCAGAAAAAAAAAATTAGCTGTAACTTGTCAGCAAGGTACAAGGTTTATTTTCAGCTCAACAGTCCATGATGTAGAATTAAGCATTCCACTAGATGGAGCAGGATGGTAAAACCATCATAAAGGCCATTCCCTTGCTGCCCCATGAATGAGTCCATGTCTAGCAATCAGGGATGATAAGAACTTCTGTGCACGCAGAGCAGGACAAAACGTGATCCTCTTCCAAAATAGGGCAACACAAAACCTCCCTAGTGCTTAACAGTATTTACTTCTTCCTGTCACAGTAGCTGACTATTAACAAACACTGACCAGAAACAAACAGAAAACTAAACACTACCAGAAACAAAACTATTTTTCTCCCACTTCTATCAGCTTTAAACCAGGAAGCCAAAATTTACTGGATAGCTGTCAGAAAATTAAAATCCTGCAATGTTTTTTATTTTGTAGCAACTGAACTTGCAAAAAGATCCACACCAAATGGTCAAACATTAGTCACTTCTGCAAAAGACACATCAAACAAATTCACACTGGAAACAATGGCAAAACTTCAAAGAGGCTCCTAAAGACCTGGAGCTGTGCAAGTCATAGTAAAATTATCTCCCTGGTCTCTTTTCAAACAGAGCTAATTGTCAATTTACCTGTACATCTACCTAAACCTTACACATTTGGTTTCACCAAATGTTTTCTAAGAGATGAAGTAATAGGCAAACTGCACCATCCTGTGAAATGAGAAACCTGCATTTCCTTGACCATTAAACCTTATTTTAGCTTCTCTATAAAAAGTAAAGAGAACATAAACTAACAAAGAACCCTTTTAACCATTAATATTCCAGGTTTAAGTCCTGCAGTTCTTGAGTATGTACAACAGAAATGACACAGATGGTCACAATTATTACAGACATCTTGCCATAAAACAATTCTAAACCATATTATTTTGCTGTAATACGCAATATGTGATAACTGCAAACATGGAGCGGTCTCTAATTATCACAGTGGCATAAACAGCAAAAGAGAATCACACTCAGACATGTGCATGAAGGCACACTAGCAGAAGTATCGGGGACTGATCACAGGCTGCTGCCCATGATTGTTGCTGCCATCTCTTGCTTTCAGAGAAACAAACTACACTAAACAAAAGCTATAAACATGGGCATGTTTCACACCAACTTACTTCCCCAACTCAATACAACTTGCTGCACTATTTGAAGCTGTCATTTGGAAAAGAACTGGTCTAAGTGGAAGAAGCACGAAATCTAACCTTTAAGACAGTGTAACTGTCCACTGCCTAAAGGTCCCTGCCTGTATTAAGACCGTTTGGAAGCATTTGCAAGGTTTTCAGTACAGATATCACTGTCTAACTTAACACTGTTTTCCTCCGCCTCTCTGAAGAGGCTATTACCAAGACTTGACCGCACAGCATACATTTCCTTCCCAAGGCAAGGAAAAGTAAGCATCAGGACGATCCGAATCACTGTTACTAACATTCAGTTACAATGTTTATATGTAGCAGTCAGTACAGAGCAAAACAGAAGCAATACTCACTACTGTGCACAATCAATCAGTTGATATTCATTAGATCTCTCATAGCAGGCTTTCACACCTTCGTCTTGCCAAAGTGTTTTCGTATGTTCATAAAACTCCTGAAAGAATAAAACCAGTATTAGCAAAATGGATCATGTATGAAGAGAGATGGAAATGGGTAACATTGGACTCTTCTCCCACGTAACTAGCAGTAGGATGGGAAGAAATGACCCCAAGTTGTGTCAGGCCACATCTAGGAAACACCTTTTTTACTGAAAGAACAGTCAAGCATTGGAAAAGACTTTCCAGGGAAGTGGGAGTCACCATCCCTGGAGGCTTTCAACTGAAACAATCCAATGATTCTATCTTGGTACTGCACTAACGAACAGTAACCAGTAGCATATTAACTAAAACTTCAAACATTTTTCAGAGCCTAACTGCAAGCTCATCTGGCTTTCTTAGGTGTTTTGAGTTCAACATTCTGTAACACTTCAAGAATTGCTCCTCAATTGTTTTGATTGAGTTCAGCTATATATTTTAAAACTTGTTAGCTTTTCTTTAGTTATGACTCATTTTTTACTTTTAATAATGAATACTATTAGGTAATATTTGTTAATTCACAACTCCACTGCATTTTCTATTTATTTGGCTGACAGGATTATTTTTTTCTTCAGTGAAACACTACTTCAGCAATTCTTACTTAAAAGGTAACAAATTGTTAAGTTTTACTTCACTTCCAGGTTAGTGAGGGTCTTTGGGAACTATACAGACATCTGTACTTTGCTTATCTCAACGTATTTGCAGAATTTGTTCTCTTACAGTGTAAAAAGGTATCAATACAATGACACAAAGCTAGATCGTGTTTTGTGTTAACCTTAAAAAAACAAGACACAAAAGCACACAGCCAAGACTTCAGGGCTTCCATTATGCTGAACCTGGAACAGAAGCACAAAACACAACCAGTAACCTGTTCTTTTTTGTATATAAAAGATGCCTTTGGCTCCAACAGAGGTGTGTGAAGACATAACTGTGTGTCTGGCTGTTGGTATCAGAACTCTGAAGAGACCCAGAAAGAACAGAAGCAGCCCACTGACTTAAATACACACACTACTGTGGGCACGACTTTTATCAACAAGCATGGACTCACCATGACTCTCTGAACTTGGGAAGTGTTTTGGACTAAATATTTTTATTTTAAGTGGCTCAGATAACTCACTCTAAATCAGCTTTTCTGCATCCAGGACAGGACATGATCTTTTAAAAAGTTGCTTTATATATATCCGATTTATCCCTTGACTCCTCCTGCTTTAAGTGGAAGTATTTTAAAGAAAAATAATATAGAATAATTGAATATTTTAAGTAGCCACTTTACTGCTTCAAGGTTCTTCCATTAACTTAAACTTTGGAATCACTCCCTCTCTTGGGCTATCAGGCTCTCACGTTCTTTTACTATCAATTTAGTACAAAGACAGGGGTCACAGCCAAATGTGACTTTCAAGGTCTCACTTGAAAAAAAAAATTAAAAAGTAATTTTCCCACCAGAATGTTAACACACCTAAACTGTACCAGCACAGAATAGACTTTAAGTGGTACCTTACAGATACAGAACAGTGTCTTAGAAGTAAATTTAATGATGTAGATTTTCAGATCATCCTCTTTTTAGCAGGTATGAAACTCATATGTGATTACATGATCATGGGATTTTGATCATCAACCATTGAAAGAGCTGCACACACAAACTATAGAGTAAATGCACACTATGCATCTAAAAAACTGTCTATGGTAAAATGTTCCAGTGTCTTCTAAAAAGACTACAAAGTTTATATGTAGTAGTCGATGTATCTTTTCAGTTTGTTCCCCCCTGAGCAAAAAGACCAGTTAAATTTCTTCCTTTTACTTGATTTTTAGTATTTGTACATTGTACAACCATTTGCTGTGAAGCACTGTAAAAGATGACACAAAATTTTAATTCCGGCCAGCACTTTCCTTTCTCCCACTCCTGGAATTATGCTCATTGGATACTTCCATTTTGAAGGGTTTAATTTTTTTTGCAGTTGAAGGACTGTCAATTACCTTCAATCTCCCACTATATCACAGCATAGTGAGGAAAGTCGAAAAGGAATAGGAAGAAAAAGGACAGAACGGTAATTATCTTGAATCTCACCATATTTGAATAGAATTCACATCAGGGTGGCTCTATATATTTATTTTTCAAAGTAATAATAGTCTAATACAGAAAAATTTATGACTTGCTCAACTAACTACTACAGAGGTGAGAAAAAGAAAAATGGAATTGAAAATCCTTTGAGATTTTTTTTGCTCAGCAGCAGCTGATTCAAATGAATGCATATCATTTACATTTCTCACCTAATCAAGGTATCTTACACCAGACTTCAGTTAATTATTTGGCAACATATAATTCTAAAATAGCCATCTACTTCAGCATCTGCCAAGTCAACCATCTCCAAATATACCCCCAAACACTCACTTGATCCTCCATTACAGTATATGAGTAATTAGCAAATTTTACAGAAAATGCAGTAAAACAGAATTTCTTCATCTGCTACAAAGGTACAGTTAACCATGAAGACAAGCAGTGCCTTAAGAAATGGAAAGTTGCAGCACAGTAAAACTCTGTCTCAGTTTTGTGTGCAGAAATCCTTCCTCCTTAACTGTTCCTCACTATAACTATGACATTCTGGCAGAGAACTGATTAAAGCAATTACTTCAAACAATTTTCAAACTCCATCATACCTTGTGAAGTAACCTTTGGAGCAGTTTCTGCAATCTGACTCTTAAAGTGGGATGAAAAGTAAATCCAGTTCCCAGCCCTAGCATAAACACATTGATAATAAAAAGCCTAGGATTTAGTTTAACAGAACAATTAAATATTGTTCAGAAGAGTCCTCCCTATACTTTGAGGGCAGTCCTTAACTTCTAAAAGATGTGGATTACAGTAACAGGATAACAATCAGTGTTTGTTCTTTGTTAGGCCAAATTAGCAATAAAATACTTAATATTGCCCTTATGCCTGTCTTACTAATCTGAACTATAACCAGCAATACTTATGCAATCTTTCCAATATGGTTATTAAATTCTTTTTCCATCCCACAAGGACAGTTAAGCCACATTCTTTGAACTTTTTACTGGCATTTCAAAATGCATAATAATGAGTAATAGATTATTATACCGAGACACTGGAGGATTTTGAAGGTGTTTTTTTTTTCCATCTTCTTTTATTGTTCGATTTAGTAGATTTTGTTTTTAAAACTGAGCTACATGATTTATGACAGCCAAATATGAAGGCTTTTTATTAATAAACAACCTTCTTTTTTAAGCCACATCAACCATATCCTCACACATTTGAGGACTAATGCTGACTCAGCTTGCACAACTCTAAATTAGAAAGGTGTCCACCAAAGAAAAGCCAGAACCAGGCTTGTAGAGTTCCACCTTTGCTTTATTAAGAAGTCTACATATATTAGTGACTGATTTTTGAATTAAGACATAGTAGCTAGCTGCAAAAAAATAACAGATTCTCCCTCCTCCCTAATACACCTACACTAACCACAATTCTGAAATAATATTTAAGAAAAAGACTAACATAAGAAATCCTCAGCATCCCATTTGAGTCATGGAATGTAGCCTGGGGCTGCTCTCTGGGAAGGCAAGTAAAACCACAAGATTTGTTATGTATTTAGGTAAAACTGGGGCTTTAGAGGCCTCTAGAAAAAAATCAAGTTAGCAGTAGGGTTGGTTGGTTTTTTTGGAGTTAAATAGCTATAATTTGTATGAGATCTCTAAAAATAATTAGTTAGGAAACAAATTAACTAAAAGTAGCAGGCAAGTTTCCTGGAAAGAAATAGCCAGAAAACTAGTCCTTACATGTCTGGTTCTTGTTTCCACAACACTGATTCATTTGCTGGCACATTCTAATATAACAGACTCTACAGCAGCATCAACACAGGTTTCTCTTGTACTATAAAATGGAACTCCTAACAAAACAGCTAAAATAAACAATAATACTAAATAACAATTTGCGTTGAGATGACATCCCACAATAAACAAGATTTAAATGCTAGGTTCCAAATGATACACATGGTATTTGTTAAGTACAGTCATATTATCCATTCTTGCCCTATGCCTATTTGAAACTGAAAAAAGAAAAGTGTTTGATATTTTCCACTTAAAAAAAAAGAAATGCTGCAGTTAAACAATACACACCCAGGATCCTGTTTAAGCTGTATAGCTGAAGCTGTGCAAAGCAACAAAAGTCAACAGAAGTGATGACAGCATGGCATCACCAAGGAAGGTGAGAAGTGATCTCTTCCTAAGTTTTATGTCAAGATTGCAGCATTTACCATGAGACCAGACTTTACACTTTTCAGAGCACTACCATGACCCTAAAAAGGGAGAAATTCTTCAGTAGAACACACAAGGATGGCAGCTTTAACACAAATCTGAACAGAACAAACAAGGCTTGACTTTGAATGTGTTCAGGCGGGGCAGAGGCATAGTTGGAATTCTGAGCACAATCCCTAACTTAAAGGCTATGTTTCTGTGAAACTATCAAAAACTCTGAGAAAAGCCAGTGAGTAAACTTCTGGTCTTACTTAGTTAACTGAAGTAGCAAAGACCATGACCTGCTGATGGTGAGGACCTCACCTCTCATCACACTGTAATAGCATGGTACTTAAAAAGCCCTAGAAATGTATTTCTGTTATGTTTTATTTATTAGATGATAGTTCCTTCACTTGCTCAAAGCCTCCCAATACAACCAGTCAATAGGCAACACCTGTAAATTGCTTGTATTCACCTACAGGAACCTACGCAGACCTCTAGAGAAACAACCCATCAGCCGAAATGATCACATGAAAGAGGTGCTTGGAAAAGACCACTTTGTTTCAGAAAGAGCTGACTGACAGTTCTGGATTAGAAAAGGGGCAATGCAGAATCTAAGCAAGTTTAAAACCTACTTGCATTAGAAGATTCCAGCAAATTATGTAAGTGATGGCAGGTAAACAGTGAGTTTAAGACTCAAATCAGAGAAACTGTTAAAGAACTTGGAGGTTGAGCACTTCGGTTGTTCAAAATAATAATTCTCAAGACATAAATTCCAGCCTGGGAAAAAAATAAAGGAACCAGTATCAGCTTTTCAGAGGCATTCTAAAAGGATAAAATATGAGTAGAAAATGAGAGAGAAGAACTGGACATACAGTCTGCAAGGTTTTGTTCCCTCCAGATATATAAATACTCAAGAGACTTAAAAAAAATGCTTATGAAGCAATGTTTTATAGATATTAGGATGTTGGCAGGGACCAACATTAGCACAGTTCTTGCCACTACAACACCATGTGCACAGGAACCTTAGCATGGACATGCAACATTACCTTTTCTTTGTGAAATACAATCTAGGGTGGATCTGTCATTAGAACAGTTTATTTACTAATTCCAGCAGAAGCAAATGCCACTGTAAAAATCCCTTGCCTACCGAAAGGTGTGTACGACCATTACACAATGTTGTGGTTAGAACTGGGATTCAGTTCCTGGGCAAAGTTCACTGTCCCATGGAGTTGCACATTTCATAATAAGAGTTTCAAATAGGTCATCCGCTTACAAACCTAATGATTAAAGGTCAAACCAAACCAACTCCTAACTGTAAAATTGTCTCTTGGAGGACATTTGCTTCCTGATGTGTTCAACTTGTAAAAATAACATTGACCACTGGTTTCAAACCGCTCTACAAACCTACTCTGCACATGAACTTTGTTTTCATGACTGTCCAGCACTTCTGCTGCATTCCACTAAAACTGCATCAGAACATGAACCACATGGTCACTGGACGGCTGAGCAGCACAGTGTATTCCAAGGCAAACTGCACAAGTTGATTTTCTCCTTCCAGGATAGGTAAATACACAACACATAGATTTCTTTTTCATTGTTCATATCCAAAATTATGTGATTACTACTGACTGTAAAGGTCACGCAGAGAAGGAAATTGATGGCATCTTTTCATTCTCCCTGTGTTGGGGCAGGGATACTAGAAAGTGTTAAATTTGTCAAATCAGACAGTTTAATAAGCCACTTACTTGAATAGGGAAACATCTGCATTCCTAATGGTGTGAACAAGTGTTAATTATTGCTTGCTATTTTAGGGAGAATATGTCGATGATATCACAAAGGAAACACATACCTACAAATAGTTGAAGATATTCTCCAGTTACTGGCACGTGTCCAGAGCTGACTACAAAACTCTTTGGGAGAGGCCAGAGTACTCAGCACTTCCCATAATTGAGTCAGAAATATTTTCAGCAAGGATTCACACCTCATTATCAATAGTTTTTCATGCTCAGAAAAGAAGAACAATGCTGGAATATGTTTAGCTTAGGGTGTCTTCATAACTGGATGTGGTGGCAAAGAACGGACAATGGGAAAGGGAATTTTATATAAGGTGCTCCCACGAAGTTTGAACTTTTATTTTTCTCCTTGGTTAAAGAGTTTCAAAACACCACAGTATTTGAGAAATGTACCAACACACCATTCCATATCCATGATCTACAAAGTGCCTTTGTTAAAAGGCCTTGCAGCAAAGCATCAGACTACTTCCTTTTTATTTCTCCTTTCACAAGAACCTTAATCGCCACAGAAGCTTAATCTGCAGACACTAGAACACGACTCAGATTTAATCCTTTCACACAACTCCTATTTGAAGCATATCATGTTCATTAGGGAGAAGCACTCACTTCTGGCAAAAGCACTAAGGTGGAAGTTGGCAGATGTAGACTCCATTTTGTCAAGATTCCTCTGCAATTTTATACAGAGCAATCACGTTTCTCTGCTTCTTCAGAGTATGCTCACACATGGAAAGAGGGCAATTCACGCCTTAGTTTTTACTGGACCACTAAAGAAATGTCCTGTACACTCCAAAGGCAAACTGAAGTTCCTGACAACATGCTTGTTCTCTGACCATCAGGACTCTAACAGAACAGATGCCACCTTTAACAGCTTCAGTCTGCTACAGGCGAAACAGGTCTGTGGCAAGATCAAAACTCAGAGTCACACACAGCACACATATACAAGCAAATACCTGTTCATCCTCACATATTCATTCCCACGCGACCTCTTGCCAACTTCCATTCGAGTTTGACAAGGGAAAAGGTCTATGCTTGTGGATCTCTCTCAAGATTTAGGACCTGACATGTTTTTTAAATTCCATCGTAACTTCACACACTTCATAACACTCCCTTCTACCGTAAAGTTCATAACACTCCCTGTTGCTCTGCTCCATGTAAGAGTCTCCCTGTCGGGAAGTCACAAATGGCTGCTTGTGGAAAAGTAACTTCGCACAACTCAGCCATGCCACAGTATTTGGTACTGGAATAAAGAAAAACAGCTTTAAATTTAGAACTGAAGGATATGTAAAAAGAGCAGAGTATTCCACAGAATCAAAATATAAAATAGATCACAACATTTATCACTTTTTTCTTTTTAGCTTTTTTACTTTCATGCTCATCCAAGTTCATCCTATACTCTGATGACATGATGTAAATTAAAATACCAAAGTCATGTTTAGAAGCATGTTTACCATCACATTTCCAAGTCTTTGTACATCATAGTATGTCCCAAGGCACTTTTAATTGTACACTCAAAAAACATGTCCAGAGGGTAATCAGTACATTTATGTATTGCTTAGTCTGCATACAGCCCTTCAGAAACTCTTCTCAACTCACTGCATTACCAGATGGGCTCACTGGTAAAATTTTATTTCATAGAATCAACCAGGTTGGAAGAGATCTCCAAGATCATCCAGGCCAACCTATTACCCAGCCCTAGTCAATCAACCAGACCATGGCACTAAGTGCCTCATCCAGTCTTTACTTGAAGACCTCCAGGGACGGTGCCTCCACCACCTCCCTGGGCAGCCCATTCCAATGCCAATCACTCTCCCTGTGAAGAACTTCCTCCTAACATTCAGCCTAGACCTCCCCTGGCACAATTTGAAACTGTGTCCCCTTGTTCTGTTGCTGGTTGCCTGGGAGAAGAGACCAACTCCACCTGGCTACAATCTCCCTTCAGGTAGTTGTAGACAGCAATGAGCTCACCCCTGAGCCTTCTCTTCAGGTTAAACTACCCCAGCTCCCTCAGCTGTTCCTCACTGGGCTTGTGCTCCAGGCTCCTCACTAGCTTCATCACCCTCCTGGCTCATGTTCAGCTACTATCTACTACCAGCACACCCAGGTCCCTTTCTGCTCCACTGCTCTCCAGCCACTCTGTTCCCAGCCTGCTTGGCATTGTTGTGGACGAAGTGTAGAACCCTGCACTTAGCATTGTTAAATCTCATCCCACTGCCTGTCACCCATCTAGCCTGTCAAGGTCCCTCTTCAGTGCCCTTCTACCCTCCACACGTTGACACCTGCTCCTAACTTGGTGTCACCTGTAAACTTACTGATGGACTCAATTCCCTTGTTTGGAACATCAGTAACAGGATTGGGCTCAGCACTGGTCCCTGTGGCACACCTCTAGTGACTGGCTGCAGCACCATTCACTACCACTCTCTTGGCCCAGCCTTCCAGCCAGTTCTTGACCATATCAAAGTCAATCTGTCCAAGCCAAAAGATGCCAGCTCTGCCAGAAGCTTATTGTGGCAGACTGTGTCAAAGACTTTGCTGAAGTCTGCGTAGACTACATCGACAGCCTTCCCCGCATTCACCATCTATGCACACACCAGTACTTTGTGATAATCTCTTACTGTGATTAAAACCAGAAAATGCTGAAGAATTTCTATATTCAATTTATGCCTATATCCTGTTTAATTCAACTGACAGCTCTTCTATTTAAACAGAAATTGAATTAATCTGTTCTTGTTCTTTAAGATTGCTCTGAGGAAAACTAAGATCTATCAAGAGAAATACAGTCACAATTTCTTCAAATGAATTTCTAAACATGAACTTATGAACTTATAAATACAGAGGGAATTTACTGGATAAAAAGCACAAGTGAAAAATAAAGCATTGGCATTTATTTTAAATGCTAAACAAATCAATAATAAAGCAAAGCACTGGGTGTTTTTTGGTACTATAAAACAACTGCACTACAGAAAAACTGTGTAGATAATGTCAATGTCTGGATTCTAGATGCTCCAATTTAAGGAGATATTTTAGGGGCTTTCAACAGAACTGCATAAACACCTCAGTGAAAGCACTGCAGAATCCAAAAGGCACATTCCTTTAATTTTCTAGCCCAAGACAGCCTCACCTCATATGCATAGTATGTTTTATTTTATTGCATATAAACTGAAGCACAAGAAGTAATAGTATCCTCATTTTCTCTGCAGTTAGATACTGCTGTTTCTGCCAATAAATCTGGATTACCAGAGGGTGGGACAAAAGTTGTTCCTACCGATGTTGCCATATTTAAAAATCAAATCAGGTATAGCAAGAAATACTTCAGCAAACAAATCAAGAGACTAATCACTGTATAGAATACCAATGCTAATTAGCAAAGCTGCTTAGCTCTTACACTTCATCCCATTTCTGTTCATGGAAGTCAGAAGGGAGACTGACTTTTTTCCCTTCTTGTTTAAATACAGATGTACTCATGATTTAGCCTATATTTAAAGTCAAGGCACTGTAATATTACTGTTCTTTTTAAAGACTGGCCTAAATATGTAATTTTACTAAATACAGGCTTAACAGTTTATGAAATTCCTCCTACTGACAGATGCTGTTAGTTGATAGCTTTTTCCTTTCTTCAGTAAAATGAATTCTCAAGCTTCTTCCTAAAAACTAAAGCTTGGAAAGAAACTCTAACCCAAGGTAAAAACTAGGGGACTTAACCTATATTTGAGGAAAACAGACAAATCAATGAAAGCATGCAACTTTCACCAAGTTAAAATATGAACTGCAGACATAAATTATCAAAATCAAACCTACTGCAAAATACTTAAATTGGTATTTCTCAAACGTCACACTTAGTAGTTGGCATCCATGAAATATATTAATGCCTGATATGCAGTCTGTGCTACTTTTTCAAAACAGATGACTATTGTATAAATGGATATAAGCAAATTTTCTTTTTTCCAGTTTTAATATGAAATTAACCTATTTTTAACATCTGAATGGTATAGCAAACTAAATAGACCACAGCAATTAATTTTTCTACAGGATGCTACAAATAGTTTTTTCACTTCATAAAAGCCCAGGTTCCCAGTCAGTGCTTTGATTTCTGGAAAACTTTAGCAGTCAAAACACACAGAGCACAAATAGTTTTTACTTCAATAGCTTTACACTTAGATGTAAAAAAGAAAGAACTTCCCATACTAAAGCTTATTACTTAAAGCATGCACAGTTTCTAATTAGATATTTTATTTAAAATACTATAGATTAAAAAGAAAAATCAAGTTCTTCCCTGGAAATAAAAAAAAAAACCCTTTGCAGAAGAGCTGAAGACTTTATTTTGTGAACCAGAAGAATGAGAACCAGTAAAGCGCAAGGTGTTGAAAAGCTGTTTGCACTGAAATCACCTCCCAGCTGCTAAGGGGCACAGACACCTCAAGCCACAGCATTCACAACCTGGGCTGCCACAGCCTCTCCACCATGCACTACGGGCAGATGCTCCCAAGCACAGCTACATGGGCCACATGGGAGTACCAGGGTATCCCTGCACATCCCAAAGCTCTTCATTCCTGGTAAAAATTACTGCGACAACTGCATCACAAAAGGTGCCCATCAGAAATCTGCTTGGGAACTTAAAGGCTGAGTTTTGCAATAGTATTTGCTTTTACTTAGCAAAGCCTAGTCAGCAAATAAGTGAGATACTGCTTTATGCTTACACTCAATGTATTTTCATTCAAAGTATTCATTGTGTTAACATAATATTTCTTAATAAAATGCACAGCCTAAGTAAAACTTAGGATCCTAGAATCGATCAGGGTTGGAAGGGACCACAAGGAACTTAAGATACTGCACACTGAAGCTGAAAAGGAAAAACAATAAGAAAAAAATGTCGCTTTCATTAAACAGGTTGGCAATATCAGAACTTGCTAGCTATTGATTCATGATAATAAAATATTCATATCAGGCACCTATCCACATGGACAAAACCCAGAGGTTTCAGGAGATTCATTTGCAAATCATTACTAGTTCTGCTTGTTTTAATTATGAGAAACAGAAATTTCAGTGGCTGCCTGCCTTTGAGTCTCTATACTAAGAGAAGGCTTCAAAAGAACTCTTTAATTAATCTGTACTCACGAATTTATTTCTGTTATTAAAAGATAGGAAAACCAGCTTTATTTAAGTCCTGTTAAACTCTGATTAGGCAAGCTCAATTGGATTACCTAGCAGTCCACTTAGAGGGAGCTGTGCTGTGTAGATAAGATAACGGGGACTTAAAAAAGAGTAAGTAAAGATTATTTCAGGGATCTAGAACCACATTATGTTTACAAAACCATCTGTAATATTCCCCATTCCTTTTTGCTAACACATTAACATTTTTGAGTCAAAAACACTTCACAAATTCACATCATCTACCAATTTGGCACCTGAAGATGCACCTCCAAGACACGTGTACTGTCACTGTTTTACAGATAACAACGTAGATAGAGCATTTAAAAAATAACTATTTTTTTAAAACTATATAGGACATCAACATGACTTGCTCAAATCCACAGGGAATCTGGACTAGAATAAGCAAGAACCTCAGTTTTTCTGGCTGCAACAACTAGTCAAATTGCATACAGTATTACCCAGACACCCAAAAAATCAGGCTTTAATTCCCATCTTCCCACAAGTATACACAGAGAAAACATTTTGTCTGCTTCCACACCCGAAAATCTGATACCTGAGATAGCCTCATGGGAAATGCCCCCATTAGACTGATTACATTTGCTATTACACTACAAAGTTAGTGATGCTGCCAAACCAGAATAGCTCTCTTCTTCCTCCATCATGTATCTATCATGCATATCAGGGTGACTATCTATAGGGACAGATCATTTTCCACAGTTGCCTACATAATAAAGGAACACTTTTGGCAGCAAAGAGAACCCACTTCACATCTTTTCTTACTGTGTATTCTCATTATCTTCTTGAAAACTTTGGTGTCAAAGCCATTTTAAGGACCTCACACCTCACCTCTGACCCCAGTGCACATTAACATATCACACAATTTGTGCGACACTGCCTAAGGGCCATGCCATTTGTAAACCAGCCCTTAAAACTGATCCCTGTAAAAATAACCTCCCCAAAAAAGAACAGAGGAGTAAGGGTTACCACGGTTATTTTTAACCTGGATCTGTTCAATAGTCTGATTTACGCTGGGGACCCAGTGGAGGTTTTTTTGGTGCAAGTGAGGGTGGCACATCATGGCGTGGAGGAGAAGGAAGGAATGGCTGTGGGCAGAGGAGATGCTAAGTTAGCTTTGAGGCTGAAGCCAGTATGTGGTAGAGCTGAGCCTCAAGGACATCACTTAGAAACCATAATAAAACTATTCAGCAACATGGTAGTGGGAGATTCAAAATAGCTACAATGGAGCAGTGTATTAAAAAATAAACAGGGACCAAAAAACCTGCAGGCAATTTCACCAACACCCTAAAAAGATCACATCTCTTCTAATGATGAATTTTCCTAGATCTAAAGAGTCACAGGCTGGAATCATTCCCCAGTTATTCTGCATTTCAAAAGCTAATATTCTGATTTTGCTACTTTTTGAATATGATCTTTCTGAAGCTATTGCAGTCTTTTCAAGAGTCATCTTCCTCAGCTGAGTCCAGATCAATTAAAAATAGGCAGCTGTAAATATTGTTCTGCTATTTTGAATATTTCGCTTAAACCAGGGAATTATAAAGGGACTGTGACCCTAAATAAAAGCTTGTTTTGGCAACTTGGTTCAAATTGGTTCATCATAGAAAGACAAATGTTCACAGAACAAGAGCATTTCCTTTTGTTTGCTGGGAGAGTGAGCAAAAAAAGGCCACTGTTCTTAGCTGGTACTGGAAATGAAGAAAATTTGGAACCACAGAGTTATTAAGCTTGGAAAAGGCTTCCAAGATCACTGAGTCCAACCCCAACCCAGTTACCACGACCACTACCTATATCCTGAAGGACTACATGCTTCTTGAACACCTCCAGGAATGGAGAGACTTCACCACCTCCCTGGGCAGCCTGTTCCGATGCCTAACCACTCTCTCAGTATTGTCCAATCTAAACCTTCCCTGGCACAACTTAAACCCATTTCCTCTTGTCCTATCACTAGTTACTTGGGAGAAGAGAACAATACCAGCCTCACTCCTTTCAGGTAGGTGTAGAGAGCACTAAGATCTCTCCTTAGCCTTCTCTTCTCTAGACTAATAACCCCTGATCCCTCATCTTCTCCTTGTATGCCATGCCCTTCAAACCCCTCACCTCATTGCTCTTCTCTGGACACACTCCAGGACCTCGATGTCTTTTCTATACTGTGGCACCCATAACTAAACACAGCACCCAAGCTGTGGCCTCACCAGGTCCGAGTACAGTAGCACAATCATCTCCCTACTCCAGCTAGACACACTGGTTTTGATACAAGCCAGGATGCTGTCAGCTGCCTTAGCCATCTGGACACACTCATGTTCAGCCAGCCATCCACCAACACCCCCAGATCCTTTTCCATCAGGCTCCCACTCTTCCCCAAGCCTGTTGCATTGCTTGGGGTTGTTGTGACCAAAGTGGGTGGGGTGGGAGGCATGGTGTGGGCAGTGTGGTGAGGTGGGTGACATGGTGGGGTGGAGGGTTGGTGCACTGTGGGCAGTGTAAGGCTGTAGAGGGGCATAGCATGTGGTTGGTGACAAGAGGTGGTAGGTTTTTTATTTTTAATTCAAACTAATATTCTCTACAGAAAATGTCACAAACTGCAAAGCAGACAGATGGAAGCAGACTAAGAAAAGAGTATCAGAATACTAAATTCCATGAGTCCTAGTTATGTAGGGCCAGACCCCTGTAACCATCATCACACTGTCAGTCTTCTACATGGTTCCTTTACTACACTCTGCTGTGCACATTACACTGAACCTTGTTAGGAAATCTGAGTTCTAGTTCCACGTGTACTTATAAACACAGAGTTTGGGGTGTTAAACTTTAAACTTTCTTTAAAATACTCCTTCATGTAAAGAAAGATGAGGCCTCGTTTTAAAGAAGATCTCCTGTAGTTGGAGAAGACATGACACAGACCTAGAGCTAATTCAGTGCATTGCCTTCTAGAGACCTTGCTGAATTAATGTTTAGGAAAAGATGAATGAGCATTCAAAGGGAAGCAAAATGGCCTTGTGTTCTAAAAGAGTATGGTAAATACTCTGAGCTCTCAAAGATCTGTCCTTGCTACATGAGTGTTCCTGCTCCCCATCTTTATGTCCTTCCTATGGCAGAGAAGAGCAGCATCAAATGCTATACTGAGGAAAGTTATGTGTTCATAACATCAGAATTACAGCTCCCCATGAAAACAATAGAGAAAACTAAGTTCTACAACTCTAAACAGACAGCATTACATACAGGTAACATTGCTAAAAATCCCTCTCCCTTCTGCATTAGTATATTAAGTAGGAAATGCTTTAGCTGCTAGTTCTCTCAATAGAGTACTGTAGGAGAGAGCAGCTAGTCAGGATTTCCTTAGATATAAAGCATAACTAGCATAAGGCTATCTTTGCCACTTGCAGAAAATTATCTTTTCTTGCAAGTAGTTTTAATTAATCTGTAACAATGTAAAAATTCTATTTATAGAGGTACCCAAGGATCATGTATTTCCAATACTATGCAATGAGAGTCGTCATCTAGGGACGTTTGAGATCTTAACTTGATTTAAAATATGCAGGTACAGTTTTTCAGGTACCCAACAACTATAACCTATATTCATACAAACTCAGAAATAGATTATCTTATATAGTCACTGGGATCTGAGGGAGACAATAATATTCCTTCAAAATTAGTGGCTAAAGTATATCCAGTTAGAAACCTCAGCCCATACAAACATTTACGTATCAAATAGCTCATCATTCCAACAAAGTTAGCCACTGGTCCAAATTATGCTTGTGTCTAAACCTCTGTAAACTTAGGGCTTAAAAACTTAAGCCAGCACTTTTGTTCAGAGCAGAAAAACTAGTTTTATTGGTGCACTGTTACTCCTGAAGTTGTGAGTCATTCAACTCAAAGACTATTCACTAGACCTGAAATTATTTTTGGACCTGGTAAGCATTGGTATTGCTTTAGATGTGAAGGATTTGCTACCATGTATCCTTTACATATTACATAAATTAGTGGTATCATACACAGATGGCTTATTCACTTACCAACACACAATCTCCTCCTTAGGAGAATAAATTAATAAAAGATTACTGCATCCATATTGAATGGAAGAAAAAAAAATGGCTTCTCAGATCAGATGAGAGAAGGAAAATCAAGTATTTCAGTACAAGGTAGGTCACAGGAACATGTTACAGCATTGTTACAGATCACAACCTGAACTATCACAAAACAATGGGCAGCAGGAGGGCATGAAGCCAGTTCCAGAGAACACAGGGTGGAGTAAGGATCCACTCTCTTTTTGCTCGAATATTCTCCTAAAACTATCTTCAAAGAATGATTTTTCATTTGTTCTGCTAGCAGGACAGATCATCTATGAAGGGATCAAATATTCCTATGAATAACACTGATAAGCATCAACATTAAGGAGGTGACAAGTTAAAAAAAACAACCAACAAATCAGTAAAATTCTCTATTTCTTTAACATGAAATTACACTTTCTAAAACAGAGAAAAACCATACATAACCCCTTCCACAAACCTGTCTATGCCTGCTGAACTTTGAAAATGACTGAAATTGAAGACTACACCACCAGTGCTTCCAACTACTTGCTAATAGCACAAAACTTCTGCATGCTACACAAAGTATGCGGGTTTGTTTGTTTGTTTCTTGTAATAAAGGCTGAGCAAAGCAGAGAAATTCCCAGAAGCAGCAACAGTTACAAAAAGGTAATTGTCATTAGTTTCACAGACTGGTTTGTTCAATAATGTTTACAAACCAGAGTTACGAAAACCTTGCTGTGGTGAAAGTTATTCCACATCTCCCTACCGTTAGCACTTGCACTTTCCTTTCAAGCATACAGGATTGACTATGGCTGGATACAATATTCTGGTGTAAATGGATCATGATTTTCATACTACCTCATTGTGATTTCCACCCTCACCCCTATGAAACAAACAGTGCAGACAGAGCATACAAGCTTTGGAACACTCCTGTATTACCGCAAGTACATCACAGTAATTAATTAAAAATATCTTCTGTGTTTAAGAGTTCAGTGTTTGCAAATTCTTTTAATGGGCTTCTGCTACTACCTTGTTGAGACATTAGAAATTAAACACAGTGAATGGGCATGAAGTTATACTATCAACCAAACGAATTATACTTTCTGCTTTTACTCTGGGACTGCTGGCATTTTGAATGATTAACTAGGACTGGGGGGGTTGGGGCAAGGACACAGTGTGTGAAGCCTTGCAGAAAGTCTGGCTGACACAGCTGACACAGAACATGCCTCAATCAGCAAGAAAACTACTACTCTTCTAAAACAGAGAAATATAGCATCACCAAATGCCAGTTAATCATCATCACACTGCTATGTCTATCTTCACTCCTTCTGGGCAAGGCAATTCCAAACAATATCCAAACTTTACAGTCAACACTGTCCATGTTAACTCTAGTTCAGAAGAGCACAAGAAAACAGACAAGAGTCTGTGTTCATAAAGGATGAGCTTAAATATTCTAGCAGTGTTGTCATACACCTTATTTGATTAGCACTGACCAAAGACACCTACAATAGTCATTACCAAAGAGCAGCTCAATTTTTGGCGTAAATATTTACTACAGTGTAGTGAAATATAATCATCTACAAAAAAATGCATGACCACAACTAATCTGACTTCGATACTTACAGGTGGGAAATCAAAGTCTATCTGGTTCGCTAAATTTAAGATGTAGTCGATTCGAAATTGGTTCTCTGGATTGGCTAGTTCAACTGGAGGTGCCAAATTGCCCATTGCTGTCACTATTGTCTGCAAAGAAACAAAAATAAAACATTGCAGATAGTGTATAAATAGCTACCCTTGAATAATTACAAATAGCTCAGAAGTTTACCTCTATAGCTTCTTTAATGTTGTTTTTAATATCCTGGATTTTCATTTTCTTCTCCCTGTAATACAGAAATACATTATTAAATATAGAAGCAGAATATTTTTTGAAACAAAAGATTAACCCGAAAATATTCTATCAAAATTGTATTGTCACATTTGGCTGAAGTTCTCCCAGTCACTGAATATCACAAGACTTAAGTATCTCATAACTTCTCTACTTAAAAAGTAAACATCTATTTGCATCCAAACCCCAGTATCCAATTATGCTTAAATAGAAACTGACTCCAGTCTTAGACTGGGACTAAGACATTCTACAAAACCATTTTGATTCATTTGAATGCAAAACATTAGAGAGATGTGAAAGTTATTCAGAAAAGCATAAACTGGAAACAGAGAAGAATAAAAAAAAGAAGAAAAGTGTAAGTCATTAGAAGTGGAAATCAATGAAAGAAGTCTAAAGAATCTCAAAATATGAGAAAATTGAAACACAAAAATTATGTCATAGCTGAAAAAGTTAGACCAGAGAACTCAACCTGACATTCAAACTAACAGTTTGGGCATAAAAAAAAATTGAAGAACTTATCCAAGTAAGTAACCTCACCTTTAAATGACAAGCAGAAAAGCAGGCTAGAAAACCACTTGAAATGTTCTCTATAAAATTATCATTTGGGATTAACTGCAGACAAATTAGAAAGTTTAACAGGCTCAAGCTAGCAGGAGTGCAAACCATTGCCTCTGCTGCATTTGTATTGTATGTCAAACCTGACAATAGCTATTTTCAACACTAAACAGTGCAATGAAGTGAAATGCATGATTAAACAACTGGCATAACCAGAAATTAGCATCCTAAAGGTATTATTGGTATTGAATCTGTGAATTGTTACTTAACTGCAATGCACTATGACAGAATTTGTACATTATTAATTTCTTGTTATACATAGCATAAAATTACTACTTTGAGGTAAACCAAGTTAGCTGTGTAATTACTGAAGAAACCCAACTAAACTAAGTGACCTTCAAATCTTCCTTAAAACTGTTTGAACAGAAAGCTTTCATTAGCTGAATATTCATACCAACTATTTCTTTTTTCTTTTTTACATTTTGAAAACTAACATTTTCCAGCACAGTTTCCCAGAGACATTAAACTACCAATGGTGCTTGGGGTTTTTTTTTACCCTTTTAGAAGGTAGTGTTCACACTGTCAGCTTACAGATCAGAGCCTGAAAACCTCATTTGGAGTTAATTAAATACTCAAATTGCAAAGGGATTTTTATCACTTTTTCCTTTCTATAATTGCCCACAACCAAAGTGAAACCAAAATCATCTTCACCAATCAAGAATGCAGGAGGGGAAAAAAAAAAAAAAAAGGTTCTGCTTAAATAACAAAGCAGATGCAGACATTCAGGAGTGGTGGGAATTTGGGCCTCAGATGAAAGAGTAAAGCAACTTCTGTGAAAGACGGGGTCAATGAAAACATCACTGTGCCAGCTGTGTCTTATATGCTGCATTCTATACAGACACATGAAAGATCTTTACTGCAGTTCTGAAAGCATGACTGCAATTCAAAAGCTTCTCCTAGAGAATAGCAGATAGCAGCATCAATCACCACACCCAAGATGACTTAGATGTGTAGAGAACATGTCTGAAGCAGCAGTAGGACCATAATGAACAGAAACATCATTGCTTCTAAAGTTCAGCCTCTCATCACCACACACATTCTCAAAAGTCTGGGGAAGGGTGAGGAAAATCTGTAAAGCTTGATGCAGAAAGAAGAGTAAATGACCAATCATCAGACGTAAATTCTTGTTTTCCCTAGACCTGTGGATATGCCTATAGACCACATTATTCCTGAAGACTACCAGTTTTTTTTGATTTAGGATTTTGGCATTGCTAATGAGAAAAAGGCAATGAGCCAAGAACGGCCAAAAGTACTAAAGTAAGGAAAATAAATAAGATAGGAAAAGAGAGGAAAAATAGAGACCTTTGCACCCTCCTCCTTCCCTTCTTCAATACTTTCTATCATCCAGGGTCTTAAACTCTCCATTCCACAAACCCTGACTTATGGTAAAGATACAAATGCTGTATTTTTCACTTACACACTGCTGCAAAAACATCAAGTTGGTTTTAAAAAAATTACGTTCTTTTACTAACAAAAAAAAGTGAATAATGTTACGAAAGCAGGAAATGTTTATCGATGACAGTGTAAGCAATTTGTCTAGCTTGATTCTGCTGTCAATTCTCAGCAGGGTCCTGAACTTGATGAACATGTATCCAGATCTCGATACATTGAGATAAAAAGGGCAATCGATACACTGAAACTTAAGCAAGACACCTATATTTTTGAAGGATTAAGAAATACTGTTAAGTCCTTTTGGTTTGTTTTGGAACATAATTACAGAGACAGGAGTTAAGAATGTCTTGTGTTTTGTTTTTGTTGAAGCAAAGTGTAGTTATATTCTCTCTCCTGAAACACTCATGGGGTAACCATCTCAGACCATCGGCTAAGTGCACAGTTACCCGACTCTTCCACATATCACACAACAGAACACATTCTTTTTACTCCAGGTTTAGGTCAAACTTTCACATTTACACCTCTTACACTGATCCTCATGCTACCAGCAGCACTTCAAACTGATAATGGATATGGAGTGATGTAAAACTCCAGCAATTAACAAACCACTTGTTAACCATCATCATCTTTACAACAAGGATACTCATAGTTCCTATTTCTGGTTTTGTTGCCATGGCCCTATAGCATGCCCAGTAAACAAGGAATCTTATTACACAGCAATGAATGTATCATGTAATTTTGTGCTTTGTAATGTTTACTAAGCATAAATTTTCCATGACAATGAGATACTTTACTCTTCTGGAACTCAGCACATTCATCAATCACTGATCCAACAGCTTACACACAACTGGAAATGCATTTCGTTCAAGGACTGATGAAGTGTGGTAAGCAAAAGCTAAGCAACCTCTCTGCTGTCCCTTTGCTCTGCCAGAAATGTTTTCTGAGAAATTTCAGCCAGGTTTCACCACAGATTTCCAAATGTAACTGAAGTTCATTTTCCCAATGACAAAGACTGAATATTTAACTCAGAAAGAGATTTTTGCTTTTTACTTTCTTATTCCTAGGTTTTGGCACCGTGACCGAAACTACAAGATGCTAAAAGAGCTGGGCTCCCAAAATGTTTTCCTCTGGGACAGACTCAGTGAATTGGGAATGGCACCATGCTATCTTGGCTAAGGAATGACAGATGTCTCTGTAGGCCTGTTCTGTATCTTTAGATGCCATGAGTTAATAAGGTCATATTTTTAATCTTGTTTAAAACTTTTGCTTAGGCTGTGCAGGGTAGGCCAAACAAAGAATTAAACTCAATTAGTTGAGGATTATAAGAAAAAATCTCAAATCCTGCTGTTTTCAATATTTAAATGGGCCAAAGCAAAGCAGCACATAGGTTTCAGGAAAACTAATAAAGTCTATTTTAGGTACTATGAAAAAGGATGCCATTTTAATTCAAGTAACATGAAATCAGAATGACACAGAAGGTCAGGAAAATCAAATATTCCTTGAAAACTGACCTAATCAGTATTTAGTAAAGCACTTCTCCACCTGTGGCTCAGCTTTACTATTAAAATAGCAACATTTTTAGTCAGACTTTATCAAATCTTATTCAATGAACACATAACCAAATACCTTATCAGAAAGCAAAGTAATTTAATTTTAATGTTCATTTCTGGTTTACATTCCAGGTAATATAAATAACTAGTACCTGGAATTCAGAAAACATAAATTTAAGTTTAGGAAAGAACATTCCAGAGAACCAAGGACTTGGCTCACTCGGTATGAACATCTCATCGGTAGAAGAAAAACATTCAGTGCTGAAATGACCAGTCAACCCAAAACATGTTAAAGAAATAAAAAGAAAAGCAATAATGCTGCGACTTCTTTATGTCATTTCTCTGAATTTCTGAAAGGAAGCAAGTTTGAAATGCTTGGTCACCACTGACCAGTTAAGAAGCCAAATGCCTCGCTGCAATGCTCTATTCAACAGGAAGAGTTCAGGAAAGAGAGAAAATACACAGAAAAAAAGGACTGATTTAACGATGAGAAATCAGTAGGTGTCTTCCAACCCTGAAAATGAAACATGTAGAGTGTAAAGCAACAAGATTTTTTCCCTACAGAAGAAAAGATGTCACGATAATACAGCACTATCATTTTAAGATACATCAATTACATAAGCTAGTAGGGAAATCCTCCCTGTATCTTTCCTAAATCCCCTGAGATTGTACAGGAATCTCTGCACTTCAAATGCAGGAGTATTTTAGGAACCAAACATTAGGTGTGTCATAAAGAACACTGAAGAGGTGAATTTAATGCGGTGGGATGCATTATTTGAATGGAAGTAAAAAGTCTTTGATCAAACAATAGGCAATAGAAGAAGGCTTTTGATGAGGGTAAATTATGATTGCCAATTAATGCCACTGTGAATGTGGCCTATAAAAAGAGCATATCCTGGAACATAAAAGACTTACAACGCGAGTACAAAATACTGGAACATTCTTTGCCTATTACATACATAAATGCTGGCTTTTATGTCTGAAAAATGTCATTTTCTTCCTGAATCTGTCTTCTAACACATGATTTCCTATGTGTAAACTTAGCATTACAAATAAAGGTTTTCCGTTTTATAGTGTGTATGTTATTCTACCTGTCTTGAACCCTGAAGAATATGTAACAGCACGGGCAGAGCACAACATGCAATGCAAGGACACCTATTTAAAATGACAGACTTTGTATTATGTAATAATCCCTCAAAACCATCTTAAAAGGTTCTTTATTAGTTATGGTCTCAATTTTTGTAGTTCTCAGTAGCCGTTGCAAATAAAAATGCAAAAAGATGCTCTTTAAACTTGCATTGCAAAATGTACATGCCTGCAGAGTATATACAGATCATTTTAATAAGGCATGTTAAAATGCAGTCACATAATGTTCATACAGAGCATTGGCCTTTGTCTTTACAAGGTTGTAAACAGCCTGGCTTCCATCACCTTCAGTGATCAGGGTAACACATAAATTACTTTTATTTCTTTAGCACTGTCAAACTTCTCTCACTCTTGAACTTGCTGACATAACAACTCTATCTAGTGAAAAGCTTCCCTTGCTCATGCAAAGTACTGCCAGTTAAGTGAATCAATTTGCAAGGATAAGAGCCAGAATAAAAGTCTTACAAAACAGTTAATTTGCCTCTGGCTTTTTATAGGAGAAAATTACATTGGTTTGTTTGAATATAGGTGCACCCTGGTTTGCTTTCAGGTATTACCAACAAATGTAACCACACAGTAAAGTAGCCACAGGCTGTCCTTTTTCTGCTCAACTTCAAAAGTCCATGGCAAACACACATTGAGAGCAAGTTAATATACTAACTCTGAAACACAATTAAGTTCTTCAACAGACAGTCACACACTTCATAGGCACATGAGCTTTAAACTTTGCTACTCATGTAAATACAGTGTTTCTGATTCAGTGAAACACGCTCATGGATTTCATAAATGTCCATAAAGTCTGCATTAAATTTGTTTACTGCACCTTATGGAAGTTAGCAAACATGCGAACAGCATTACCTGTCAATCCACCTCATAAAAATAGAGCAGTGCAGTCAAGATCTCGGACACAAGGCCACAAGCAAGTAAATTCAATTATTAAGATTTTGCTACCAATCTACAATACTGAAATTCTGTGGTACATTATGATTCAACAGTAAGATAAATTTGGTTTAGCAGCTTGAGTTATTTCTAACAATACACGACAATTATCTCAAAATATACAGCAAACAGGGCACAGGCCAAGTTAGAGGCACTTGAAAAAGGGGGAAAATAGGTGCCTAGAGAATTCAGAGTGAGGCCAAACTAATTAATCTTAGACTTGGGACAGAGTACCAGTTTTGCTGACAGAACTGTTAAAATGCAACCGCAAAACCCATTGAATCTCTTTTGCAACTCAAACTCCCCATTTATATCAAACCACAGAGACACCTTAGCAATTCTGCCAACTTCAAATACATTTTCTATTTCGCAATGGATGAGCAGACATTGTACCACAGGGTAGGACCTACTACGCATCAGCCACACTGCAGTAACTCTGTACAGCTTCCAACAGGAAATACAATTTAGTTGTGTCCTCATTTGCAGCAGAACTGAAAGAGATTTTCTAATCACATTAATACTTTGTTCTTGATAAAGAAGTTACCCATAGGCACAGCTAGCTGACCAAATACAATTTAAAGCACTCCACACAGTCGATGGATGACGTACCAAACACCTCACTGAAAGTAACAAACCATTCTTGCTGCTGGATGAAGAAATGTAGTTTCCCCTCTCTAGTACTATTGCTCTTCCTCTTACATCAGCTTCCCCACCACCAAATCTACTGTTTTCAAGGTGCTTGGTTTTATTTCTGAGATTCTGGGTAACAACTAATTGTAGCATCCAGCTATGAAACAGTATTTTTTAATGCAAAGAAATAAGAGAGAATAGCTACAAGGACAGACTGATAAGTTTCTCTGCAAATAGCACCTTCTTGAAAAAAAGAAACAAACAAGAAAAAGACAACAAAAACCAACAAACCAATAAAGCAATACAATAAAACAAAACCCAGTAGACTGATTTTGTCACAATATACTTTGTTTTAAAGACATGGTTAAAAATTACATTCCACAGATTTAACTGTGACCTAAATCATCTGGGAAAACTTAGTTCAATTATGCCCTGAAGCACAATCACTTTCACACAAATACATGATGTAATATATAGAACAGACAACATGTACAGGGCGCTCACAAGTTCCCCTTTAAATACTGGAAAAAGCACTATAAACTGTTTTAATGTTGCTTGTTTTAATACATGACAATATTTATCTCTAGGAGTTAGGTGAATATCTTATTGTGTGGCCATAAATAGATGAATGTATGATAAGAAAAGTAAATGCAAAGAGATACCTTCTATTTACAGAATGACACAATCATTCCCTAAGTTTTAAAGGCCAGAAATACAAATTACTGGAGCACTAACAAAAAGTACATCACAGCCCTGTGAAAGCAGAGATTATGTTATTTTGGATCATAATTTACACTGAAGTGTTAGGGGATAGCAGTATCACTTATTTCTTATCTTAGGGAACAGAACCACCATGAAATTACTTTAAAAATGCTACAAAAGGCATCCCTAAATATAAACCTCATTAACTCTATTTTGAGGCTTATTTTACTGTGCTCATTGTGACCAGGTGTAAAGGTTAAAGGGTAACTTTTTTTCTGTCTCCATGACTATCTGATTTGAGAACTGGTTGTGAGTAGGGTTTGGCACCTGATGAGGCTCAAGAAGCCAGGAGGGTTCAAGGGCTGGACACACACCTGCTGACTCTGTCCCAAATGCTGCTCCATACAGCAGGAACAGTCTACACACAGAGCACCCTGTCATACCTTCTGCCCAGCTGGATGTGACTTGGGGATGTTATTCTGTTTCTAATCCACCTTAGGGCTCTCCTTTGGCTTTGCAAATTCCTCCTTAAAACCAGTTTAACTGGTTTACAATTCCTTTATAACTGTAAGTAGCACAAAGAGACCATCACAGACTCAGTATTAAGAAGCATAATTCTGCTTATGCTGCTTCATTTACCTCAGCTAATTAACTAGCAATAGTTTAGGTAAAGGAACAAAAACAGAAGTTCACAAAGAGCTCTGTGATCTATGATGTTGACAAAGGCCCTTTTAATTTAGACCATGCAATTAAACACCTTTGCAAATTACAAACTGGGTCTCTAGTTCTTCAGGCATACACACCAAGCATAGCACATCAGTTTCATTTTCATGCTCTAAGTACAGGTAATTTAAGCATACTAAAATAAAAGGTGGTCTCCAAAGTTTAGCATTCTCTCTAGATACTAGATAAAATAATTAACAAGGCTAGAGTCTTCAGACAATGCTATGGGATCTTTTTCTGGAACAGAAGGAATCTCCCAGAAACAGGGGGAATAGGAGGATTTGAGTCAAACTTGCTGAATCATTTTGCTTTGAACAACTCACTGTTTTGACACAATCGTTTCCAACCTCTGTCATGAAGCACAAAGACCTATTTATTTATGTACTCTGAAGATGGTCACTATTAACACAGAAAAAAAGTATTAAAAAAAAGAAACACCCACTTTACCATCACCTTTTGAAGCACTTAAGTCGCACTGTGCCACAGCATTGAAATACTGCACATGGCTCCTCTCAGGACACACTCTATGCTGTTTAAAGTTGTCTGCTTGTACAGCCATTCCTCATGGCAGATCCAGTCTACTAGGGTCTCCTAAGTTACTCACCTGGGTCTATTGATCTCTTCAAGCCCAGAAAAAATACTCTTGTGCAAGTACATACTGACTGTGCACTGCAATATACATGGATCAACAGCACCTTCTCTAAAACCAGGGTATTTGCTGTGCTGTTCATCACTTTATCCTTGGTATTACAGAGGCTTGACTTTAAAACACTGGCAGGTAATGACAGCATTACTGGGGGTCTTGTTCTTAATCTTAGTTTTCAGACACTTTCAAAGCATTACCTAAACTTTGAAACACTGATTTGATGAGGACTGTATGAGTTTCATTTGTTCTGTCACTGTTTTGTAAATATCACATTCTAGTAATTTCTTCCATCAGGATGGTGTACATGAAGCTTTCCAAAGAGGGCAACCACATCCCAGAGCTCTTCAGGGATCTGTGTACAAAAATGAGAGGAATAGCTCCTATAATAGATAATGACTGCTACTTAAAATTAAAAAAAGAATGTGGCTGGGTAAGTGCCAATATTAAATGTAAAGAAACCCTAAAATAAAAATGGCTGAAACACTGGATGCCAAGTATACACACAGACCAGACTAAGCAGGATGCAGCATGGTAGAGAAAACAGTAATGAAATGGGTGGAAGATGATCAGCGCTGAAAATCTCCTGAATTTTTTAGTGATGATGATCTCCACTATCATCTCAAACACTTAAGGCATGTGATAATATAGACAGGTGATGTGGAAGGTGCTTGCCTCAAACAGTGGAAAGAGCCAAGGACTTTAATCCAAACCCCTATATATTATCAGCTAAGACACAGATGACCAAAGGACCTTAGTTGAGTATTGTGTCCAGTTCTGGACTCCTCAATTCAAGAGAGATGTTCAGATACTGGAACGTGTCCAGAAAAGGGTGACGAAGCTGGTGAGAGGTCTGTGAGAAGAGGCTGAGGGAGCTGGTGTTGTTTAGCCTGGAGAAGAGGAGCCTCAGGGGTGACCTCATTGCTCTCTACAACTACCTGAAGGGAGGCTGTAGCCAGGTGGAGGTTGGTCTCTTCTCTCAGGCAACCAGCAACAGAACAAAGGGACACAGTCTCAAGTTGTGCCAGGGGAGGTATAGGCTGGATGTTAAGAGGAAGTTCTTCACAGGGAGAGTGATTGGCATTGGAATGGGCTGCCCAGGGAGGTGGCAGAGTTGTCATCTCTGGAGGTGTTGAAGCAAAGCCTGGATGAGGCACTTAGTGTTGGACAGGGCTGGGTGATTGGTTGGAGTAGATGATCATGGAGGTCTCTTCCAACCTGGTTTATTCTATGATTCTAAGGACAAAAGCGTTAAGAGAAACAAGAAAAGGGATTGCTCAAATTCATGCAATGTGATGTCCTGCAAGAAACCAGGTAAATTCTAGAAAGCATTTCTTCAAGCACTCACTGTAAATTTTGTCTGTATTCAGACAAAATATACATTCATTCTCACTCCACATTGCAATTCTCTTCATTCAATATGACCAAAGATCACCAAAACAATGTGGTAAAAGTTTTCCAGTTTTACTGAAAGCACCTGAAAGATCTATTTTCCCCACTTACTGGGGGACATACACTTTAGCTGTTAAAACCCACGCTATTAAGGTTTGCTAACCAATTACTATTTTCAAATGCACACGTGCTCAAATACACTTACAGTCAAATTTAAGTGCAATTTGATGACAGAAATTCTTACAGGTATATCTGATCAGGATTAATACAAAGTGCCACTGAATCATCTGATCAGTAACAGTTAACAAGAATCTGGGAAGTTACCCGTTTCAAATTGATGGTTTGGGTTTGTGACTTAGGACAAAAAATTCAAAACATGCATTTCAGAAAAAACATTCACTCAACTATCACTTCACATTTAGAACTTAACTCCAGTTAGCAATCAAAGAATGAACAAAGAAGGCTTTGCCTTCACTGGGAAATGACCTGCAACATGACTGCATTTCCCTGGAAATTTTGCTTTTGCTTCAACTCAAAACAATTATGTAATATACTTTGCTGTTTTCCCCCAATTAATTTTTCTAATCTCAATTAAATTCTCAATGATCCAAATCCTTACATTTTACAAATGCTGCAGGATTTAGTACTGACCTAAGTTAAGAATGACAGTCTGTCAAGGAAAGCAGCTAAAGCAGTGAATGCAAATTTCCAGCATCCAAAACCAGGAAGGACAACTTGGAAAAGAACACAGGAGCTGTGTATCGAACCATGCCACTATCACCAAAACCTGGCATTAGATTCAATGCAATGTCTACCACATGTTTGTTAGAGAAATGTTTGACTGCTTTCTCTGAATCAGCTATCTTCTTTACAGCTCCAAATCTGGATTTTTTTGGCACTGACACAGTACATACCAAGAAAGACTGATCCAGAGTTATCTCCAAGGATAAAGAGCTGTCAGGAACACGCAACATTAGTTCTAAACCTTAAAGAATTGTTTAAACGCTGACAAAATCAGCATTCTGAGCACAAACTGGAACAGTCCCTAATGATCTCAGCTTCAGGGAAGTCCATAGTTGCTTTCAACAGTGCTCTCCATTATTTCAACAGTGATTTCCATTATGTACTTTATTAAAATCTAGATTTCACCAGAAAGCTAGTTTTGTGAAAACCATCATAGATGTTACATTTCCATGTAAACAACTGGCACAACATTCCCCCCAGAATCTCCAGAAGATGCTCTCGTGAGATTTGTCAAGTACTGATGGATCTCAAGAGTTGGAGTTGTGTATTTATATTTGCAGACAGTGTACAAATTTACTATGACTGTGCACGTAAACTGCATTTTCAGAACACAGAACAACTAAATATCGAAACAAGCAAATTTGAAAATCTGTCCCTTAAAGATCCAGGCCAGTGCCCAGAGAGGCAGGTGTAAGACAACACACAACAAAGCAAGGTGCTGACAACTTTGGCTCTAATCCATCAAAGCACTTAAGCACATGTTTAATTTTAAGCACATGAGTAATTCTATCAACTTTAATAGGTCTACTCATGGTTTAAGTACTGCAATGGATGTGGGCCAGAATGTGCAGAACCTTTAAGAACGCTACATGGCCTATGTTACATGACATAAAACCAGCATTCTTCCACTGAACAATTAAGTTATAAAAGCTTTGGAAGCAAAGTTCTCCATAAGTTGAACACAGATCTTTTAATGTAAACACAGAGATCCAAGTTATTTTGCAGTCTTTGAAGATAAAATGTGATGCAAGTTCTCATGTGCAAGACATCCACATATCTTGAGTCTGCCTTTCTCTTCCTGACAGCTCTGGGTTATGGCCACCTACGCCCATCACATTTTGCTTTGAGATGGGTGAACACAGTTAAGCAGTCTTACACGTTAAAAACCCAAAGACTTAGCTACTACTTTCCTTACACTTTCTATGATGGTACTAGATGCATTTTGAAAACATTAGTGTTACAGCCTTTCAAACATAAGCTTGCCTGTACAGACACCAGTGTAACACAGCTTCTCCTGTAACTGGATTAAGAATTCAGTAACTCCTCTGTAGCATTAATTATTTTGGATATGCAAAGCTGTACACGTGCCTCTTTCGTATGCATATAATACCTGGTAATTTCAGGTGCCAAGTGAAAACATAATTTCATTGAAATATTTTATACAGTAAATGTTAACAATGTTATAAAACCCCAATGCAATAAAAGAAATCACCTGCTCTGCAAATTTCTAGCTAGGACACCCTCTGTAAATCAGAGGTCACTTACTTTATCTCTAAACCACTCACTAGAAAATTCTGGATCTTGTTTTATCTGAACAGGGCTCCAAAAACTGTTACCAAGTTTCAGAAAACAGTTTTCTAAAAAAGGAAAAGAATGGAACAATTTGAAAAATCCTTTACAGACATTTTCCAGGAGATCAAATCAGCCTCACTAAACAGTAACACACGAGAATCATCTTGTTTTATCCCTGCACTCATAATGGAAGTAGGAAAAGCTGCAGAAAAATTTCAGTTATATAGCCTTATTGTCCCAAATGTACAGTGAATTTTAACAGCTTCTAATATAGTATCAAGTAATATCTGCTTTGAAACAAACAATGGAGAAGTCATCAAAGTCAATTAAATGATCCTTGTATCCAGGGACCAACTCTTCCCCATACCAAAGTAATGTTACAGTTTCTGCCTGCTCAATACCAAATCCCCAGTCAGTAACAAATGCAGAAGGAGGAATGGATGGGTAGCTGGGAAACAAATCTCTTCTGCCAAACATGTAAAGAATTCCAAACTACTACTTCACCTCAGAGTGAGATAAAACTGAAGCTGATTATTATTTGTCTTTCCTTTCCCATGGTATCACATAAGCATACCATATGGCATAAAACCTAAGCAGATAGGTTACTTGTTCTACTTTTTTTGCAGTGTAAGTAAGAGGAACTGAAAACTTCAGGTGCTGAGAAAAAGACCGCTCAAGACCACCACTTGAGTGTCTTTCTTGATTCTATGCTGTTTCAGACCTTTACACTAAAATGTATTTCCTCCCTGACTGTTACCACTCAAAATCTGCTCTGACTATTCCTAATAGAATCTACAATTAACACAGTTACTTCATTCCTTGATTTGTCAACAAGTATGATTGAGAACAAATGTTTGTGTAGGTTTGGAGTTTGATATTTGTTTCTTTTTTACATTTTATTTCTTCTGGCTTTTTGGTGCAGGGGCATTTTGGTTTTATTTGTTTGCATTTTTTTTATGGTTTCATTTGTTTGTTTTGTTTTTCCCCTTGTGGTGAAAATGCACTGTAGCAAACATAAAAATAAAAAGCTTTTGTGTGAATTATGTTTTCTGAGGTATCTTCAGCAAGGGAATTATATACTACTATTTATTAGAGGAGTGTTTTTTTTTTTAATTAAGTACACTACTATGGGGCTTTAAAAATCTCCTAAATACAAATTTAAAAAAAGAAAACAGACAAACATAACTAACTACCACCCCTTTGAGTCAATGTCACTGCAGAATCTTTCATTTCTTCCAGAATTCTCAGTTTATTAAAACAGCACGCCTAGCATGGTACATCAAACAATCTATAGTGCTATTACTGTTAACATTTAACAGCTTTTGAAGTAATCACCATCAATTTTATTATTTTAGTATAGTAAATGAGTTTGTTTTTTAGTGCTTCTGTTTCACCTGTGTACATCAGTCGGAGCAGCACTGTGTGAAAGCACAAGTTTCTTACCCTTGTAGATGAGGGAATGTAGCCAAAATGACTAAGTCTCAAAAAGGCATTTCAGAATAACTGACAGAAGTAACCTTTACTCTAAAAAAACATTTAGAAGCCAAAATGTAAACCAAAACTAAAATCAACCACACACACCACACCTCCTAAAAAAACTACACAGTATTACTCTTCTCTAAGGAAATTCCTCAGCATCACACTCAAGTCTCAGTTTCAGATGAACATGCCCAATGTCTTTACCACTTTTTTAAAACAAGAAATGTACTTCATCTTGTGAATTTCAAAGTGTCCTCATTGTTTCCAGCAACATATTGGTTTATCAGGTCTCTATTATTCTAGATTCAAACACAGGCACCTTTTGATTCTGTTCCAAACTTGAATTCAAAGCAGTTTCTTTATTCAGGACGGGTTTAAAAATATTTTGTCCTAAAGTGGGAACCATTGTTAAATGAGCTTCTCTTACATCTAGCACAGTCAGTAAGCAGGTAATCCTCAATAGAGCAAGCCTACCAACATACAGTGGAAACAAAACACCTAGCAGTTACTCCTAAACACAGAGGTTTATTCTTACAGCACACATGTAGCTTCACAGATTAACACTCAAACTCGTTTATAAAGGACAGGTTTGTTAATGCCAGTCACACAATTTCTTGTTCATTTCTACATAGCAAGAGGCAACTGTATCACGATACAGGACAGTAAGAATGAAAACAAGCCAAAAAATCAGTACAAGTTACTTCCCTTAGAAGAGTATTTGTATCAAAAAATCAAAACTCCCACGTATGGAGTTCCAAGTAACCTGACTGTGCAGCTATTTATACTGCATCTCCCATATCACTCATGTTACTACTACATTTTTACTGAGACAAGACGGTGCCAAAACCCAAGGCTGCACGAGACATGGACTGCATTGCTTACCATAGCTGGGAAGTGCTCAGACCAGCTATGACGATGCAATACTGCTGTGGGGACTGAACAAGACTCACAATGGGGAACTCAGTAAGGAAAATATTGTGTTGTTCTGAAAAAAATAAAAAAACCATCAGCAAAAGCTTGTTGGTCTAAACCAACACCTGCTTTTCCTTTGGAAAGGTGCCTCCACTTCACAGGGTGACATTCAGCCCTCTGCAGTCAGCAACTGCAACACAGAACCTGCTCTGACACCTCCCCTAACCTCACTGGAGAGAGCTTTCCCCTAGGGAACAGAAGACTTTACCCTCTAGATTAGCATGTTCTAACCCTAAAGCTCTAAGGTACAAACAATGGCTCAGTTACAGCAAAGGGTCATTCATATCAAGGTAAGGCTGCCCTAAACATAAAAAACCCTCCACACACACAAAAAAAAAAAACAGTTACAGTTTATAAATGCTACGTGAACAACCAAAGTATTCAAGTATCCTATGCAGCTCTTTGGCTCTTTGTTCCTCCAAACTCCCCCCTTTCCATCTGGGAAGAGAAAGGAGAGGAACCACAAGGTGCTGCCAACATGGGGATACCTGCACATGGCAGCTGAGAGCCTCTGGATGAGAACTATTTTGCTGACAAGAAGGTGAATCATTTCATGAGAACCAACCTTTCCCATATAATTAATTAAAAGCCAAATAAAACATGGTCTTCTACCTCGAGTTGGTAAGATTATGTTTTGCTTTCCACCTGGACTGGAAGGTAAAGTTAAAAACTGAATAAAAATCCAATACTTAACTCCTGATATCAAGATATTTTTTTCTGAAAGCAGGCTGGCAAGAGGTATGGCCCAAAGTTTGACATGCATCAGGCAACAGCTATGTTTAGATTATTACACTGACTTCTATAATTATATTTAGTATGATACAACATCTTCTCATTTCTTTCCCAGTGATTAAATGTTTTGCACTATCAGAAGATGATGTAAGAAAAATATTTGGAAATAAACATCAAATATTACCAGGCACCACCAAAAAAATCCTAACTTCCTTACAAGCACAGCTACAGTCATCATGACATTAAATCCAGTAGTGAAATTCTTCAGCCACTGGCAGGGCATACGGTTTCAGGCAACAAGTTCTCCTACATATTCTTCTTGTTGGCCTGACTTTAGAAGACACCGTCAACTAAAAGACATCAAAAATACTTATTTCATTTCTAGCCACCCAGGGCTCTGTTTATAGAAAAGGTGGAGCCAATTTATTGGAAGTTAACATTTCTGTAATACTAATTCATAAATAATTTTGCTCTGGATTAAATCAGTTTGCTGAAAACTACTACAAGTTAAGTGATAAAATGTTTTAGCAAACAAATCTCATACATTTAAACAAAATAAGAATTAAAAAAAAAATCTTCCTTCAATACAGAGATGTAGAAGTTAATCTGAAAACACAATGTGCATTTGTCTTACCTAAATAGTTTACTTCACATTAGGTCCATTCACTTAAACTGTATAGTAACAGAAAAATGCTGTCACAATTCAGTGTTACAGTTCTCTGTGTTACAGAAGCTATTTTTAGTTACAAAAGCTTAAGTGAATACAGCACACAACCGTGAGTTTTAGGCACAATTAGAACCAACTCTTGAACTTCTCCTGAGTTAGCCAGAAACAGATGGGTAGACACAAAAAAACCTCTCTTCTCAGCTTCTCGTCTCATGTGCTTTACAGAAATCTGTTTCTGTGCCAGGCAGTTGAATCTCACACCAGATAGTACTTTCTAAGCAATTTTTTTTAAGTTGGCAGAGTAGCTCTTCCACGAGTTTCCTTTTATGCAGATTACTCCCCAACAAACACCAAGAGGCTGAGTCTTCACTTCTTGAGGAGTTATTTATACACAAGCTGAGCACAAAGTAGATACAGAGCATCTATAACATGATTCACCACCTACTTAGCTCCTGCTTGTGCAAACCTAAGCCTGAACATATGAGGTATAAACAGAAGACTTGAATAACTGCTAAGGTTAGCAAATAGGTTGCTGAAAAGAAACACCAACAAAATGAAGGTCTTTCTCATTTAAAGTGTCAAGATTAAAGCCCTCAACATTTCAGGTAAAACAGAAATAGGTGTGAGTTTTTTGAAATCTGCTTAGGAAATGCTGTTTCTAAAACTGAAGAATATTCCCCACAGGCCACAACCTACCATGACACTGGACTTCAGGGAATTCCACTTTAATACCCGGAGGGTTCATTTAACCAATAAGGTACCATTTAGAACCAGGAAGGTTCATTAACATTTTGACCAAACATTCCAGATCCTTAGTAGCACTTTCTCAAATGCAACACAAATTAACTGGAAAAAACTCCAAACAGGTCTTACTGGAAGACACAATGGATGCAGAATAAACTTTCACTTTACTAAACTCAACACCTACATATATTTGGACTCAACCAGTTAAGAAGAATGACCTTTTACTGGCCTTGACATTGGAAATTAATTATACCTGAATAAGCACATTACCATTTCCCCTGATAAAAGGGAAGTTATACTGTTGTAATTTAAGTCAATTATTAGGCACTACTATTACGTCCTGTCCCCAACCTGACGTTTCTGAACGGCAACAGAAAGTAGAAGATACACAGTTCACACCAACAATGTATAATAAACTGTAGTGATAGTATGAGAGGCACTGGCTTTAAGCTGGAGAAGGGGAGACTTAGACTTGATATTAGGAAGAAATTCTTTATAGTGAGGATGGTGAAATACTGGAACAGGCTGCCCAGGAAGGTTGTGAATGCCCCTTGGACAGGCTGTATGAGGTCTTGAATGACCAATGGCAGAAGGTTTGGAACTAGATGATCTTTAAGGTCCATTCCAACCCAAATTATTCTGTGAATCTATGAATAAAGACTGTTAGGCTGGAAGTTATGTGAGAAATAATTTACTGATACTTGACACATCAGTTAGAATATATAGCACTCTGCTATAATGACAACACATGGTCCTACAAATATTAATAGTATTGTCTAAATGAGAAACTTATACACAGATGAAGAAAATAATCTCAAAGAGTGTGTATATGGCTGTAAGTTTTAACACTGAAAATTACTTTGGCAGTATTGCTTGGGCACAATTTTTGATCCAATCAGCTGTTACCTTGGCTGCAACAAAAACAGATCAGAAGCACTGGAAAGCTGGAGATCCCTTGGCTCTAACTGAATACAGTAGACTTCAGCGGTGTCCCAGCTAGTGCAGAGGTTATTAACCAGGCAGCACAACTTATTTACAAGATTAGCAATCTAATCTGGACAATATAACAAAAAAAGAAATTTTAAATCAAAAGGAAAAAGAGGATTGTTTGGATTCTTTAATAGGGCTAATAATTGAATAAACAGAAAAACATACTGAATGTGACTTCAAAACTTGTTATGAATCTTGCTTCAGGGAGCTCCTAAAGTGCCACTAGCAAAACCTGGCAAGAGACCTGAAGAGGAACCCCTGTGAATCTTTCTCTTACACTCTTTCTCTAATCCTCCACAACTGCCATTTCTGGCACATGATACTGCAAACCATTGGTCTAATCCAGCAAGGCATGGAATCTTAGAAATTCCCTGCCTGGAAATTTCAGCAAACCAAGATGCCACTATGTTACAGAGAATGTGTGCTTAGGACTACAAATTTGAATTAAAAAAATAAAAATAATGTAGTGAATCATCAGTATCTGTAAAATGCTAAATTATTTATCACCTATACAAACCAGATTACATTTAAACAAGAGAAGCTGCTTCTCAGACAAGGGGTAAAACACAAGGTGGAAAGGGAGAAGAGAGAGAATACGAGAAAATATAAAACCTGTCTTCTCTCTTCCTCCTCTCTTAAAAACAACCATAATTTAGAAATATAACAACTTGTCTCATTAAAGATCCAAAACATTTTTACTCCCCTTGTACCTTTATATACCTGACCACTCAAAGGGGTCCCCCACAGCAATTTACTCAACGTCACCAAACTTACCAAGAGCACCCCCTATAACTCAGCTGCTGTAGCAGCTCAGCACAGCTCATCAGAGCAGCTCTCTCAACCAGTAGAGCTCACCAGTGCAGCTCTTTCACCCAGTCATCTCCAGCTGCAGTTCTCAGCTCTGTTTACAGCTTTTTGGAACAGCGGTTCTCGAACTTTCTTGTCCCTCCCTATTTCTGTTACAAGAATTATCTAGACTGCCCCTGGAGGGTAGGCACACTGTTAGAAAGCTGCTGAACACAGTGGGAAGACACAGCTTAGGAGAGCTAGGGCTGTTCTGGGAAAGCCGTGGGTCAGAGGGAAGGCTGAGTGAGGAGGCTCATCATGTGTCCCACATAGAGGCATGAGGATGGACACCTGGCAGACTGTGCTCCTTCCAAATACATTCCCATCAACTATGAGGAAAAAGGGAAGAACATACCCACTTGAGTAATCACTAACACACAGCAAGAAAGATTTTCCTCTGAAACGTTTAACATACAGAATTACAAAATCTCTTTCTCCACAAAAAGTTCAACAGAAAGAGAAACCAAGTTCACTCCCACAAGCTACAAGAGGATATTTTCAACACATGCAAACAATATGCAGATATGCCCTATGAATCTACTACCTGGAAATCAGATAACAACAGACCTACCTAGAACATAATGAGATTCACTGGCACCTCCTCATGTCCTTTTATGCAGGAATTAAGCAAGACTTTTCAGGAGTTTAGACCTCCTATAGAACACAGCACAACCACCTGCATATGCTGTGTGTTCTAAATATATTAATGATTTTTTTAAGTCATGTATTTTAGTAGGTTATTAACAGTTTGTATTGGCAGAGGAAAGCTACTTTTTTCTAAAAAGGTAAATCATGCAAACCAAGTCAAAAACATTTTTATGAGTAGGTATTTTATAACAGACTGTACTAACATCAGCCAGTCAATCCTCAACCTTTCCTATGGGATAGATTAAGTATTAAAGTACATCCAAGGTGTGGCATCATATCAGTTTACCCTTAGCAGCAGTTACACTTAAGAGTGAATTCTCTATCAGCTTCATCATTTGAAACCAGAATCCTGTAACAATGCTGAATGTTATCAATTGATTCTGAAGGAGAAAAATTCCAGTGGCAAACTTAATAGGTAGCTACACAACTCCAGACTGTTAAGTCACCGTTGGAAAAAAAAATATTAAAATAATCATTTTCACACTACATGACAATTATGCAATCTACAAAGTACAAAAATAACGAAAGCCTTCTGTCTCAAGCACCATGCCTTAGAGAACACTTCAATTTGTCTGACCTTACTACACATTTTACATTCCTGCATTAGCAATCAATAAAAAAGGAGAAGGGAGAGACTAAGTAACTGGGTAATCATTTCACCTTGGGCAATCAACATTCATATTCAGCATTAATATTCAGGAAATGCCCCAAGTCTCAATCACTAATGATTAAGTATCACCACACCCTGGAATATTTTACTACGTATCTGTATTGACATCATGAGATCCAAACTTCAAACGTAATTGCTTGCTGTTTTAAAGATGTTCTTGGAATTAAGGGACGCTGGCTACAGCAACATATGTAAACTCCACCTCTGTACTCAACAACAGACAACGGAATTAAAATGCTGTAGTCTCAACTTCCAACTCCTCAGCAGTTTGAGGATATATTACGACATTTTAAAATACAATCACCTTCTAGCCTTGAGAATTCTAGTAAAGGGTTGGACTTGATCTGTGAGGTCTCTTCCAACCTTGCTGATACTGTGATACTGTGAATTTAGACAATTTAAACTTTAAACTAAGAGGAACTCCTGGCATTTACTGAGAAGCAACACTTCATTATTTCACCTCACTTAGTCTAATACATCCCCTATATAACTTTACAAAGTATTTAGAACTACACTTCTGGACTCGCACAATTCAGCTTTCAGTGAGCACTGATTCCCAGAAAAATTTATATGTGCTTAAAAACTCCCCTCAACACACAGCATGGCACAGGAGTTTCATGTCACAATGCACTGATGGCTGCTTCAGCAGACAACTGCACAAAGAACAAATGCTTTACACCACGAGCTAAGGGAGGTCCAAAAGGCAGGCAGCTGGTGAGTACCTGCAGGCCCTTCATGGCTGCTCCAGCACTAGCTCAGATGCTGCCCCTGTACACAAGAGGTGGGCCTAGACCCACACATCTAACTGCGCTCAAAACCAGCTAACCTCAATAACACATAAATGGTTGTTGAGTCCTTAACAGATGTGAAGAGGTCCAGCAACAGGCTGTTTCTGAATGGAGATTTAACCTGTCCTCCCAGCAGTGACAGAAGCACATGGTGAGAGATGATGCACTGCATCTGTCAAGTCCCTTCACGTGCACCACCTGCGACAGGTCTTGCAAGTCACCTTCCAGGAAATATTCACTCATTAAATTTCTTTATAGAATTAGAGGTTAAGCCCAGAGATGTTCAAAACCAATTAAATTGTAGACACTTTTATAATGCTTCCAAATGAAGCTTAAAAAACGTCAAACAAGTAGAGCTTTCAACTTTTAAATGTTTGCCAACTTCTGCAATATTGTTTTTGAAAGAACTGTAGAAAAATCTGAAATAAACCACGTGTTTAATTTTGCAAAAAAGACATTTATTTTTGTGAGAAAGAGGTTTTTAAATGATAGAAGCTGAACAAAAAGAGAAAGGCAACAAGCTGACTGCACACTAGCAAACTGGATGACACATTTGCTTGAAAATCTGAAGTTTAAGGCCCTGTAGCCAACGTTGAACGCCACAACTACTATACAGAGGGTTAAGGCACAATATGTAGCAGTTAATTGTCATAGATAACAATAGTTAGACTTCAATAAATTGGTAGAAGGATTACAGTGCAGTTTTATTACTGTCGCCAACACTTTTACTGATGTACTAATTACCTTTTTTATAGCATACAGCTCTTGAGCAACTAGTTTATAATATTTACTCTTAAAACTGGGTATATAGAGAATACATATATATATATATAAAAGGGCAACTAAGTTTACATGACAATATTGATGCAGCAGCTTACACATTACATATATATATATAGTAACTACACACATCTTGCATGTACAAACATACTTACAAGCCTAGAGGCAAAGGACAGTTGCCAAAACGCACACATTTTATGCACTAGGAAAAAAAAAAAGCATGAACTAGGACTGGTCTTTTTCCTCCCAGAAGATAAGGATAAAAATGTCATAGCTACAAAAATGTTTTGTATACACATCACGCAGACAGACTACTTTTCTACCTCTAAATTGCCTCTATTAGCTGCAGTATGTCAAAAGAAATTTTAGTCCAACACAAATAAACCTTAGATGTTGAACATGGTAAAATACTCTTTAACTTTGGTATGTTTTTGCATTACGTTTTAACCATTTCCAAGTTAGTTCTTTTGTATGCCTTCATTAATTCAATTTATCCTTAAACCTAGAGTTATTTAATATTGTTTTTCAGTCCTCACTTTAAAAGCAACAAGTAACCTACCAACAATTGACTTAACTTCACCACAGCTATGGCTGGTGAATAACATACTGACCGTCTCACACACAGAGCAAAACACTCATCTCGAGCATGCTCTCCTTTAGAGCTGTGATTCAGACAATGAACGTAACATATAGACTGTAATTCAAAATGCATATGTTCTCTTAGTAATGGCTTTAAAGTATCATATTACCTTTCAAGCATTCAATGTTCCTGCAGAAGCAGGAAAGCAGGAAGTTGCCTTATAATGATAAGCTGTGAAACTGCACACCAAGTCTTTGGGTTTTGTGTTTATCTGCATCACACAGAAAATGTCTCCTGTATCATCCTGGGTTTTTTTTCATTTTATCCTAAACAATAGCAAAAATATCCACGTGGATATCCAGTGTGTAAACACAGACTTAGCATAAACACTGCATCTGAAAACCACCTTGTCTGAAGCATGTCTGACACGCGTATGTATCCTCCACAGATACCAAATGCGTAATTCAAATCGCATCCTAGAGTGTGCATACTGAACAGGAGACTTCACCTATGACCATTTATGACCCATATGCAGTACATCCCTTTTTTCAGTCCCTCATCCAGAAGTGAAATAAGCAGGCTTTTACAATCACCACCTTCAGAAAAAAAAAAGTGGGAAGGAAAGCATAAAATTATGACTGGGACCAACAGTCATCCAAAACAAAACTTGTGGGACAACTTAACAGCATACGTGGCAAGTGCTCACAGTGTTAGAATCTGCTTTAAGTACAATGCATTAGAACTATTTACTGCTTTTAAGGAGTAACTTACAGAATTCAAAATGGCAACAGTGTCCTAAAATTAAAATGGTGTATCAAATTAAGGTGATCGTAATTCAGATACTTAGAATCATAGAATCAACCAAGTTGAAGGAGACCTCCAAGATCATCCAGTCCAACCTAGCACCCAGTCCTAGCCAATCAACTGGACAGTGGCACTAAGTGACTCAGACAGTCTTCTCTCAAACACCTCCAGGGATGGTGACTCCACCACCTCCCTGGGCAGCCCATTCCAATGGCAAATCACTCTCTCTGGGAGAGACACAACTTGAGACTGTGTCCCCTTGCTCTGTTGCTGGTTGCCTGGGAGAAGAGACCAACCACCACCTGGCTACAGCCTTCTTTCAAGTAGTTGCAGAGAGTGGTGAGGTCACCCCAAGCTTCCTCTTCTCCAGCCTGCACACCCCCAGCTCCCTCAGCCTCTTCTCACAGGATTGTGCTCCAGGCCCCTCCCCAGCTTCACTGCCCTTCTCTGGACACGTTCCAGTACCTCAATATCTCTCTTGAACTGAGGAGCCTAGAACTGGACATAGGACTCAAGGTTTGGCCTGACCAGTGCTGAGTACAGAGGAAGAACAACCTCCCTTGTCCCACTGGCCACACTATTCCTGATCCAGACCAGGATGCCACTGGCTTTCCTGCCCACCTGGGCACACTGCTGGCTCATGTTCGGCCTGCTATCTACCAGTACCCCCAGAACTCTTTCTGCCTGGCTGCTCTCCAGCCACTCTGTCCCCAGCCTGTAGCACTGCTTGTGGTTGCTGTGGCCAAAGTGTAGAACCCTGCACTTAGCCTTGTTAAATCTCGTCCCATCGGCTTTTCTATCTTGTGTCCTCAATAATGTGGCTTTAGTCAGTCTATGTGTAGTACATGTTTTTGAACATAAATGAAGCTATCACAGAAATGTAACAATGGCAAAGCAGAATCATTTTCCCAAAGCAGATTGTTTTCATTACTATACCCTTTGCTACCGTAGTTCACTTGCTGCTCAGATAACATTTCACAGAAGAGACAGAACATAAAAATAAGACCTATTTATTGCTTTTTAAGTATTACAGCATTATCAAGTAATAAAGGACCCACACACAATCGATCACAATTCTAAGACTGGAAGGCCTTCCACCACAGGTGATAAATATTTTAATGAAACTCAACAGACTGCAGGTGCATCAGCATGAAATGAATAGACAGTGATGGCTATACATCAGCAAACAAACACAAATCTCCCAAAAATCTTCCATTCAATCTGTAGTCCAACCAGAAACACAGAAAGTCAATACAGGTCAGTGAAAGAAATACATATACTAAACTAACTCCTGCCCTCTTGGGACTAAATCTTGCCCTCTGCTCTGTGAAGCATAAACATAATTGTGCTTCACTTGCTGAAAGGAAAAAACAGTCCTTATTTAATAACCTTGCAATTGCTTGATTAGTGTTTGGAAAATAAAAAGCACTACTTAAGTGCTAAATATTGCCAGCTTTTTCAGAACATCAGCTCCAAACTTGCCACTCACCATTTCCTTCTCACATAACTCTTTTCATTCATGTCATCAAAATGCATCATCTTATTTTCAGCCACAACTACTCACTTTTTTTTTAAATGCTGCTGGATGTGCAGAACTACTGTTGAGGTTGCTTGGCAACTAGTGAGACATATCAGAAAGAGAAATAAGGGCCAGAATGAATGGAATTGAAGAGAACTATATTTGGCTTCATTAAGAGATACTAATGCACTCAAACCATACCTATTTGAATTACCTACACTAAGGCAAAATTTTGCTGTTTCTTTCAAAATACAGACATCCATAATCATACAGACCCACTAAATCCATTAAGCTACTGCCTCAGGCACATGTGTCTGCCTGTAGAGAACAGACTTCAGAATCTGAGCTTTTATCTGGGTTAGCAGTTTAGTATAGCAAGGAACAATCTGGTAACACAGACACTGAACAAGTATTTTGCAGGATGTTTGGCCAGAGAGGACTGTGGAATACTTCCATTAGCTCCCTCATATACTTTAGCATTCAGCTGAAATTTCAAATTAAATCATTTTTCCTGAAGGTCATAATTTCAATGAGATTGAGTACCCAAGATTCCTGCAATGGCAGAGACTGATTAGAAGTCTGACCTAATAATTAACGGAGGTCAAAAAAGCCATATTTGGGAGAAGAGGGAAATATGCCTAACAGTTCCTAGTGAGAGAGTTTCTTATCTCAAGCTCCTCAACTAACTTCATCTGGATCATGTGAATAAGAATCCACCAGTCTGGCACAAAACAGAATCTTCTAACACCACCTCAGATCCTGATGCTCCAAAAGGAAATTAAAACAGTGACAAAACACAACTGGCAAACCACATGGAGTGAAAAATAAAAAAACAAATCCTAAGTCAATCCCCAGCTTTTCCACCTCTCCAACAACTGCAAACACAGGACTTCAAAGTTTCAAGACTTCAAATGCCAACATAAAATTTCACATATCATAATCGTGTTCAGGGTAATAAAAGTAAAAATAAAAGGCCACAGATGCAAAGGAAATGGGTAATTTGCAGCACATGAAGCAGGCTTTGTGTTTCCCAGGGCCAGAGTGGCCACCACAAGCATGCAGAATTCCACCAGGAAAGCTCTATCTCCAAGAGATGGATTGAAATATGGCGTAAAAATAAACCTGTCCTTCCCTGAGAGAGATCAAATGAGGCTTCCTCATCCCAAACAGAGAATCCTTAATGCTAAGGAAGTGAATCTCAAGCTTGGATTCATTTTTCTCACATAGCACTATCTCTACACAGCAATGAAATAACATTTGAACACCCTCCTACTGAATCTTGTCCAGCTCCTGTGATCTTTCTTTTACATTCTTACCAGTAATTCTACATCCTTCATGAAGTGAACACAACAGCACATGATATACTATTTTAGCAATGCTGGAAGTCCATTTTAACATTCTGGGTTTTTTCATGCATCCAAGACTATGTTTTGTTTGGTTTGCCATTAAAAAAAAAAAAAACAAAACTGACTTTCAAGTCCTTTTACACTCTGAGAGATACAATACACATTCTAACTCTGGTGAGACTGTCTTCCATTCAGCTATTAAAACTTCTGAAATACAACACTTCAAAGGCATACTTCAGATTACTCTAAGAGAAAGTTACCTGACCTTCCCCATATTAACTTCATGGTCAGTTTGCAGAGGGGTTCAGACCAAATTGAGCCAGCAATCTAAGGAATGATTTTATATACGTTGTCACTACTACACTGAAAGTTTTCCAAGACGTGGTCCTATTCAATGTCTCTATTATCCACTGCACTGAAAGCTCTATCAGTAAGATAACTTTTACATTCTTATAATATACACAGTTAATTTCACACAGTGCAATATATTACTTCAAACAACAAAATAGTTGATTCTATCCACCAGATCTGTAATCTTTCCAAGAAGGCACAGGTTCAGTCAACAAATCTCACTATAAGCAAAGTTAAGCTGATCTTTAATGACCTTCTTCCCATACACTCCTGTTGCATTAAAATGTCCATGTCTGACAGCAAGCATGTGGGCAATCTCTTATTTTAAGCAATTCTTAGAAAAAGAGGAACAATTCCATTATAAAGCAATAAACATTAGCATTTCCCATCATTTCTCACATAGTTCCTTTGGGATTCCTGTCCATTATTTATTGAAAATATCCATATTGTAACAGATGATCCCAGTATTTCTGTCTGTATCTGCTTACATATGGTAGGTGTTAAAAAACATACTCTGATTAATAGGTTCCTATTAAATATTACTTATGGACATCACCTAGGACTATCACTTCTGCCTACTTCCCCTTCTCCCTCTCCTTTTGGGCAACTCTTTTTGTTTTTCCAAAGTATGAATAAAATTGTGAGGGAAAAAAGTCAGTCAGTATATTGTCTATATTACTTCAAATGCTTTTTTTTCCTGCCTCTATGTGATTGTGCAAATTACACAGAAACACTTTAATAAACTCATTTGTCTTATTTTTTCTCACTTTGTTCTAGCCACTTCTCTCCCAGTGGTGCCAAAAAGATATCGAGGTAAAAGAATACTACGAAGTTCTTCAGTGGTAAACATATGATTGCATAAGATGAATTACATAAAATAAGGACTGTCCAATTAAGTGAAGGCAAAACACAGAGGCAGTACAAGTATCCCAAATTCCCAGGGGGGTGATGAAATTAAGATTCCAGTGACACAGTTCCCTCCCATTTTCTATTTGAAAATCTAAAAGGCAAAATAATTACATTTGCAGTTTTTGAGTGTCTTATGTGTAAGTTATGGAACATATTTTCATCTACTGTGTTCGGCATATGCAGAATGTGCTCCTATGAGTAACTGTTTTGAAACACCATTAATCATTTTTACATACCAAAAGTAAAAGCTTGCATCTAATTTACAGGCATCTATTTTAGCATGCCTTAAAACCCAGGACTGTAAATTCAGTAACTTCATATGGTACAGAAAATTAGCAACAAAAAAACCCCAAACAACCCCAACAAAGCTAATCTTCCTGAAAGTTGTACAACATGATGGCTGCAAAATAAATTGAGACTAAGTATCAAAAAAAAAGAAAAATTCTTATTGCCATCGACCTCTGCAAATGTTTTGTTAAATATTTAGAAGTGTAGAAAGTGCAGGTCAGGATAGCAGAACTAGGGCTGCTCTTCCTGACCCAGTATACTAAGAGTACTTTGGGCCAGAGTATTATTAGCTTTCCTGAGAACCCTGAGTACAGAGTTGAGTCCTTTTCCTTTCAGTTTTCCCACTTGTCTAAATGGAAAAAAAAAATCTCAGCTTTGTATTGTGCTTACAGGCTTTTTCTCCACGAGTAATGCAGTGTTGTGATTATATTCTCATTTCAGGCCATCCCCTCAAAAACAGTATTTAATACAAGCTCCTTAGTAAATGGTCATATCCTTAAATTTATCTTCTCTTTATTTTTTTAAAAAGTTAGTATAATTTTAAGTTTTCATCTTAAGTGTTCTTAAACTGTTAAGAGTAACAGAATACATGAAGCTGTAACAATGGTTGTTATGCAATTAAACTAAAATTAATGACAACAATTAGTGTGATATTTCCACAGTAACGTCATATTAAATATAATTCGGCTAGCATATTTAAGTTATTTAAACTATCAGGGTTAAAACAAGTATCATGCATGGTTTTCTGAAGTTACTGTGTCTCATTTTTAATAGATAAAAATAAAAAGCAAGGAACATGAGCAAGGCATGCCTTCTCATCACAAACTTCAGGAAGAAACTTACTCCACGGATACCCATTTCCTCGCAATATTTTCTAATTCATATGAACATATATGTTACACAGATAGCTGTATTGGCAAAACAATTAAAATGTCTTAACTTGAAGGAAACAAAAGAGTCACTATGCACAAAGCCCCACAGACAAGAAGAGAGTATTTAAGTCACAATGATTAAGGCAGCAGCAGTAAATCCCCGGGCTCACTGCGAAGTTGCCGTTCAAGGCTAAATGTAACATCTACTGGGACCGCACTGAACCTCAGAAGGAAATACTGCACACCTCTGCCTGATTCATTAGCTCACCCTCCACTCTTGGGAGGCTACAAAGGTCCAGCTGGGAGAGTTTATTATTTTCTGCTGCTCTAACTAAAAAGACAAGTGAGCACAATTATTAAATATTCCTTTGGAGAATAGAGTCAACACCAGGTACCTAATTGAGAAGGTCACAAAGCTTTCTCATATTACCATAATAGTAAACACCTCAAAAAGAGAGTATCAAGACGTTTCACTACTACATTCCTCAAAGAGCAGATAATTTCGCCCCTTAGCTGTCAAAACCACACCTCAATGTATTGCTGTTTCTAAGTAAGCTCAGCTGTAAACAATTCTAATGAACTGCACGTTGTAGCAGTAACTATTACAGCCTGATGAAGCTACACTTGCACTGCATCGTAAAGAGTCTCACATATACCAGGAACTCAAGATTCAACTATCAAGCTAAAATGGATGAGGTATTGACATCAGGATTGAAGTTACATTAAACAAAACAAAACAACCTCGTTGTGAAAATCCCTTTATTTCAATGAAAGAGCTTTGTGTGGTCAAGATTAAATTGAAACAATTCTGTATCTCAGGTCTTCATGACAAATGGGATATGGGCAACTCAAATCACAGAACAGTGAAGGTTGGAAGAGACCTTTGGAAATCATCTTGTCCAACCCCTCTGCTAAAGCAGGGTCACCTACAACAGGCTGCACAGGATTGCAATGCCCAGGTGGGAACTGAAAGTCTCCAGAGAAGGAGACTCCACAGCCTCTCTGGGAAGCCTGTTTCAGTGCTCTGTCACCCTCATAGAACAGATGTTTTTCCTTGAGTTTACCTGGAACCTCCTGTGTTCCAGTTTGTGTCACTGACCCTTGTGCTATCACTGGACACCACTAAAAAGAGTCTGGCCCCATCTTCTTGCCCCCCGTTATTTAGATAACTTACAAACACTTGATATATCTAAAAATAGAAATAAATCTGCCTATTGGATTCTACTTCAAAGGATTAACTATGCTTGCCTTGATCTAGGAGACACTGAGGAAGGATGCTTACAAAACTGGTGCAAGAATAGTATTTTTCATTAAAAAAAAAAAAAAAAAAATCCTTCAGAGTCCCACAAAAGCTGCTCCTGCTGCCCAAGAGAAGAGAAACAAAAGGACTCATCTTTGCCCTATCCCACAGAGACTGTAACAATGCAGGAAGCCCAGCATCCTAAGAAACAGGAATAAGACAGAACACTCACATCTAGAGTGCTAGAAGGAGCTGAGAAACATTTATTAATAATAAATTACATCTTATGCAATAAACACAGATGGTTTAACATTATGGAACTGAAAAAATTCCCTGGCCACAGATAAAACCTAGCTATGTAATGAAGTAAGGGGAACATTCAAGGATTGCAGAAATGTGAGGGTGTCATTTCAGTACCAAAAAAGTAACTTTCCATGAGCTTAGAATGATAAGAAGTATTCCATTCACACACAAAGTAATTCAAGCATCCATCTGGATAACTTGGTAAAACCATTTTTTACTGGGAAAATCAGAGTACTACCCAGTCTGTCCATCCAAAACACAGAGGACAAGAAGAAATCCAGTGAGATACTATACTGACTCTGTAACACTGGCTAGAGAAAGGACAATCACTAAGCAGGCCTAATTCCTGAGAAGAGTGGGAAGAACTTAAGACACTGATTAAAAAAAAATAGAAATAGATTTTAAAAATACAACTGTGTAACAAATGTTAAAGTTATCTAAAGTTTCTTGAGGCTATTTAATAGTTTGTGATTTACTAAGTAACTAGTTACATAGAATGACAGATCTATGCTAGCAGATGTTTACTTAAGAAGGAGAAAAACACATCACTTCCACTTTAATTCATGAATGTGCAGAGTGAAAACATTTCAAAAAATTTTCAGAGTAAATTGAGGGAAAGGACTTTTAAAAAAATCTTGTTTCTCTCACTGTCTCCCAAATACTGTTGTCCAACCAAATATGAAGGAGGGGTTACTGCTGCAGAGATTAATTTCCAGAAATAAAAACTAGAGACCAAGAAGAAAAAGAAAAAATAGTGCTTCAAAGAGGGAAAGCAGGAAGAGTTCACACAAATCTGCAGCAACCACAGCACATGCTGACTTTGTCCAGGTAGCAGAAGATGCAGAGAAAAGGAAGATAAAGGACAGGATGATCCAAGAGGATTTAGGAATCCATGCTGAAAGGAACATCAGGGCCACCAACCAGTATGAGGACTGCATCGTCTGGAGGAAACAGGAGATACTTGGGGGAGGAACTGCAGATGCAGTAAAGGACTAGGAGAGAAGATCTGGGAGACACAGAACATGTTACAGAAATCACTTAGCCACCCACAGACCAGTTTATTTTCCGTTTTGAAAGTCAAAACAAAACCTGCAAATTTTCTAGAATAGGATTTAATATGTCTTTACCAAAACTAAGGGGTAAAATTCCACAAAACCCCTTCTAGACCCATTCACAATGTTCTCCACTTAAGCCTTAAACTCTCTTCTCTCTTTTGCTTCTCAGATTACATCACTCATGCTTATTTCATTATTCATAGTTATTGCCCTCCAAGCTCTTTAGAACTTGAACTAGAAGTCTTTCCACGAGGCCAGTAGTTGTCTATGCATACTTAAAAAGCTTTTGTGAAACTTAAACCTCAAAACAAATAAAACTACTGTCGTATTTTCAGCTAGTCCCTTCACATGCCAAATCATGTCTGCAACATATGCAGCTGTACCATTTTTTTCTGGTTTTGTTTGTTTGTTTGGAGTTTTGGTGTGTTTTTTTTTTTTTTCTTATTTGTTTGTTTTGGTTGGTTAGTTGAGTTTTGGTTTTGATTTTGTTTTTAAATGAGAAACCTGAAATATTGAACTGAAATACCAGCGTCAAGTTGCAAGACCAGGAACAATAACTCAGATGACAGAGAGCTCTCAATGTGCAAGAACGTTCAACTGGCAGTTTAAATACTACTTTGCTAGAAGTTAACATTTCCCACCAGATAGCAAATGTAGGTGATATGCATGCTCTGCTATGAGCAACACGTTTAGGTGCAATTATGAAGAAACTTTAATGTTCAATTCTCACTTCCCTTCTATTACCTAAGTAAGAGTTTCTTGAAAAAGCAAATGCACAAACCAGGCAGCTGAAAATAAAACATGTTGTAAAAATGAAAGTCTATTCTTTCTTTCAATACAGTGCTGTCATCTTCCCATTTACAGTTAGTCTGAGCCTACCAGGACCACCTAAAATCACATAGAACTGGACAGCTTTTTAAACTTCTAGATTTATGTCAGTTTTCTGTAGTACTCCCTAAATAACATTATTTCACAAACCTAAAGGGAAAACAAACAAACAAACCCAAAGTATTTTGTTTCACTTGCACGTGGAAATATTTTCGTGGCTTGATTTCAGAATGCCTCTGAGCAAAGTAGTTATTCCATTAACTATCAGAATATGTTCATATTCTTTGCCAAATAAGGCCCAGTATAGGTATTACACACAAGTAGAATTCTCCGAAAACTGATGTTACAGTATTTAAACCAATGCCTGAGTACTAGATTTAAACACAAAACATTTGCACATATTCCTAATGGAGAATGCCTCATATCTCAGGGCAAGACACCACAAGAAACCTGAAAACTCTATAAACTGTTAAACTTTTTCCCCTTTATAATGAAATATTAATGTTGCTTTACTGAATTTAGGTTTACTTTTTCACAGAATGGAATTTTCCCCATTTGTAGGAAAAAACGCATTTCCAAAGAAAAGCTAATTTCAAGCACAGAAACAAAATATCAATTAAAGAATTTGTTTGCTTAGGTTGTTTAACATCACCAGATACTACTTCCCATTTCTTTCAAGTTGATGGAATTTGTACTTGTAAAAGTTTATGCAAAACAATAGTTTATACAAGCTATATGCAATATCCAATTCTTAATCATAGTATCCATTCACTATTGGTATATTCTTGTCTTTTGACAGAACTCAATTACACAACTGTGTTGGTTCTTAGGACAAGACCTAAAAAAGACTGAAACACATATCCTGCTCCACTCCCCACCTACACCTTTGCTTTATATTCTTAAGCACAAATCTTGATCAAAACCTGCAACTATTTTTTTTCAGCTGAAATGGAACCTTTCAGTCTTGAACAGATAAATACACACAGAATTTCCAGTACAGTAACACCTCCTCTGTGCCACGGAACAGGAGCTGAGTTTAAAAACAGAACAGAACAAACCAAAAACCCAACAAAGCACGAAACAAAGCTCTGTGTCTTAAATCTGCAGAAGCCTCCTGGTATACATTGTGGAGCAAGGAAATAAAGGAGTGGAGGGGAGTGAAATCAGACACACCAAGTCCTATTCCCTTCAACTTTTAACGTTACTCAAATGCCAGGAAGAAATTATTTTTTTGCCAGTAGAGTAAAACACAATAAAGGCAGTTTGTTGCTTGGCAAGGAACAGATGTGACCAATCTGAAAACATGATAGTGGTACACAAATCTAAAGAATTGTGAAAACAGAGCAATACGTTTTGTGCATATCAATTAGCATTAGCCATTAGGAGAGAAGTCATTGTTTTAAAGAACTTAGTTATAACTATTACACATTTTCCTTCCTCACAATATTAACTTCCCTTCTGTAAAAATCATACACATAAAAAGACCAAAGTTTGAAATCAAAACACAGCATCAGATAGAAGAGTAAAGTTACCAAGACAGAAGTCATATCAGTCACAACAGAGACTGACACTGACCAAAGTGACTAGATAACATCATTTACTGGTTTATGTGAAATAATGGTGGTACTGCAATTCAACTTTGCGTGTGCGAGATACATAGAGGTTAGAAAGCATCAGTGACTCCTTTTCCCTTCCTCACACACGTCTAAATCTAGGTAAGAAAAAAGTCCCAAACCTGCAAGGGGGTGTCTCGGCTTTAATTTTCACAATAAAAGAAAAATAATTTTTAAAAGTACAAATGCAAGCATTTCTGTCATCTAAGTCTTGAAAACAAAGCTATTCCATTCTGTTGTAATTGTTAACAGACCTGATAAATATACAAGCGTCTATTCAACACTTCAACATACTTATTTAAGAAATAGGGTCATCGTTACACAAAATCATGTGGGAAACTGAGGCTTGAGAAGTGTTATCTGAAATTCCCTATAACCTTGAGGCTTCCCAAATCATAAATACTACCCAAGCTTACTAATCACAAAGGCACATTCCCCTTATTTGTCAATCTTCATATTTCTGCTAGTCCAAGTTTTTCCCATGACACTTCAAAACTGTCTATCACCCTTGCTAATTTCCCACTTTCTAAAACGGTGCACGACAATATCCCTCTCCTTAGAGCCTGTGAGCCTACGCCAAAGTGATCATGGGGGAAAGAGAACTTTAAAAAGAAGTCAGTAAAGGCCATCATCTTAGAAGTTAAGAACCCCAGCCTCATCATTACACAAAAAGTGGGCTTTTTTCCCCTTTCAATTATACGTTTACGTTAATTGTTCCAACTATATTCCTTACTCCTAGTGTCCTCCCTTTCCCATTTTTAATCCTTTCTGACTCATAAAGATTGGCGTCTGAACTTCTGCACAGTCAAGTGATTTCTATCTCTACTTTATCACTGGATGCTCACAGAATGCAGTATGCAACAGCAGAGACCAAATCCTGAATATACTTATGAAAAGACAGTTGAAGTGTTGAGGAGAGAAGGAAGTAAAGGAAGGGAAGTCACAGGCTTCCTGCTATTACAAGCCAAATTTAAACATTACAAGAGGCTCTGTTGTTGACAGTACTGCAAAGAGTAGAAATGTGGTTGATATAGAGTCTTCATTACGCTTAAAAGGCAGTTCTTCCATGTTAACGATGCAGAACACTGGAAGAATACAGAGGAAGCCATGTTCCCATTATTCATAAAATTGCTGTAGGAAGGTATCAGTTGATAGCACAGTCCAACAGAAGTCTTCCTGCAAGAGCTTGAAGTGGGCTAAGCCCTTCCAAAAACTCCATGTGCTGTGGACCATGCCTTGCTTCTCCAATGTTCTACTCCATGTACTAATGCCACAGTGGCGTTACTTCCCATACACCACACCTTTGCAAGGGGAACAAATAAAGAAACGTGTATTTCTGTATCCAGCTCCACTGCCGATTATAAAAGACACATTGAAAAAAAACAAGCAGTCTTCACTGTAGTTAACTTGGCTAGAATTTTAACCACCTTCCAATTCACCTTAGCCTTGTTAACTATTAAACACATTAATTACCTGGAACACTCGATTCCATACAGGTCCTCAAATTAATTAGCTGAAGAGATCAAGGATTGGAGTCCCAGAGGAGTATCGTCTAGTTTTGTAAAACTACATAGATTTCACCTTGTGAAATGCTACAACGAGTCACCTAAATGCACGTGTCAACTTGTGTCTTCAGCTGTTTAGGGGCAGAATCCTAAAACCCAAGCAGAAAATCTGCACACTCAGGGAAGGAAGCTAATGCATGTAACACTGGCTATCCTGTTAACTCACAAATTAAAAAGAGTATTTGAATAACACAGAATAAAAACTTTTGATGCCCTTGTTCATAGCACATTAGACATCTCTCATAACAGGTATCACTATTTGGCTTCAACTAGCAACTATCACAGAACAACCAAATCAAAGGCAAACAAGTTTTGGACAGGACTTTAAACTGGATTTCTTTAAAGTCACATGAATAAACCACACCAACAGAAACAATTCAGAAGTACAGTTATGTACATGGACACTAACATTAAAAACATGTCCTCCAGCGTATCACCATTTTCACAAGCTCTCTGCTGTTATTGACCACATCAGCTCTGGTGCTGTATGCAAACACTCTGTGTTCTATAGTGACTGATGAGAACATTTAGAGAAGTAATGTTTTGCTTTTCTACGCTTCCAAAAAAACTCCATACAATCTCTCTCATTAGCTGACCCCTGAATCACTTTCCCACAAGTAGGGAAAAAAATGATTAATTGGGCAAAAAGGACAGCAGTGAAAGCAGAAAAACATAGAAACCAGCTAGTTACTTTGAAGAAAATACAACTCACCTGAAGAGTAATGCATAACTTGAAAGTATTTCAAACCACTGAAAATCATCTTTTTACCTTCTGTAAAGTCTATGTTATCACCCGTTATCCACCCATGGCTCCCACGCTGGGGTATGCAATGTGATTGGCAGCAGGGCTGTGCTGGCATAGGACTGAGGTAATCCAAATCCCTTGCTATGAGAAGGCCAAATTTGCTACATTGCCCTGAAGTCCAGCTGCACACTCAACTCAGCCCCAAACTACAACACTGAAGTGAAATATTTGAGGAACACTCCACTGCTGCAAATCACCAGCTCTGCAGGCTTTGTGTAACAGGGCTCCCACTTTTACACAAATTCGGGTATGCAGCTTGCCAGTGTGTATGTATTTGTATGTATGTACTACATCTATACATGTAATACACCACTCTGTTACACAGCAGCAGCTCTTAAAAGCATCTGTACGCTTAGACAACTTAGAACTACATTGGTTAAATGGACTGATACTTTTTAAAGGTGCCAGGGGTCCCTGAATTCCAGTTTCTTGATTCATTTTCCACTTAGCACCTAATTTTGAGAGTTGCTACATCAGAATCAACTCAGACAATTTAAGTTACCCAAGTCCTTTAAGAGATCTTTATTAACAAAAGCAGCCAGCGGCCAAAATAATGGAGACAACCCAGCAGTAGCAGGATGTACAACTGGGCACTTAAAAAAAGGATAAAGAAAATACTCCTCATAAAGAGGAACTAAAAACATGTACAAGTATTGTCCATGATCCTTGGTTAAACTTTAAGCTTGGACGTTCTTACTAAAGAATTAACTACTGAAAGACCAGTGAAAGCTTCCCATAAAGGCAGGATTCACAAAAAAAAAAGATACTCCTAGAAGCTAGAGAATGCCAGTACAAAACTACTGTTTGAAAATGAGAAAGACAAAACCAGTAATATAATCTAAATAAAACTAAACACAGAAAATAAGCCTAAGTGTCCAGCATCTTAATTCGACTAGAGGAAACTGAGTAGATTTTGGTATACAAACATACACATGACACTTACAAGTGTAAACTAACATGCAGAAGAATCTCCTCCTACTCCCTAGCAAGGTTAGATGAAAAGTTAACAAACAAATCTTTCTCAGATAAAAAAAAAAGAAAGAATAGATTAAAAAAAATCAATTTTCCCCATCTTAATGCCATTTCACTCCTCATAAATATAAAACAACTGAAGAGATTTTGAGTGTAAACAAGAAAAGCTTTTAGGAACATAATTTAACACAAAGACCTGCACAAGCAAACACCACAAAGAGAGAAGAAAATCTGACCTATTATGCCCAAAATTCACAGCACAGTCTCATTTTGTGAAGATACAGAAAGAAAAGCCTTACTTGCTCTAAAGAAAGAAAATTGCATTCATTTTGCACAGTAACAGGAGGTATGTTTCAGCAGTATGAACCAATGTGCTACAGCAGAGGTAAATCAGTGTCAGCCATGTTGTGAAAAGAAATTGCAGTTAAAAATAAAAACACCATAAAACTTAATCAAATCAGTCATACTGAACCTTGATATAATTTTTTTATACCATCAGCTGTTACTTACTACTAGTGCATAACTTCAGATTAATGTCTATTAATTTAATCTAAAAATACACATCCAAATTCTATAAATTGTGAGACAGTATCAAGAAGAAAATAAACCAAGATAGAAAACAACAGCAATGACTACTATGCAACACACTGACAGAAGATAAAGTGAAAAAGCAAAGGCACTTACTCAGCATTAAATCCATTCACATGCAAGATCCTCATCTGTTTGACTATTGTGCTTTTACCGGATTCACCAGCACCTAGAAAATGAAAGTAAATTAATTTCAGAAGGAAGCATGAGTGATGAAGGCACTCATTTTTTTTCTTCAGGGTAAAAATCAAGAAAGTTGGTTTTCTCAGTGCAAGAGCGAAAAGTGAAAGAAAAAGAAATAATTGCCACTGGAAACTTCACTTGTAGCTAAAAATAAATGCCCAGCTCAAGTCATGTGTCAGATCTGAATCTTGGATCTTTTCACTGTCCATTTTTTCCAGTGACAACGTTAAAAGCAGATTGCAGGGTCTGGAAGGAAAAAGGACAACTTCAACATTTTCTAAAGAACGAGGCAGGGAATACCAAATTCTTCTTGTCTTGTCACTACTGCATGATGGAGAGAAAGACTGGCAAGTCCATAACAAAATGAAACATTCTTGCTAGGTTTTTGAGTTTGGCTGTATTTATCATCATCCAGTCAAAAGACTGCAAATTAAATCACTACAATTAAAATATATGGATACTCATATATGAAAAACAAAGGCATCCCTTTAAGTCCCCACCTACAAAGCTACAGAAAACTCCTTCTCATAATTTATGTCTTATATGAAAGCTCCCATCCTCACTACATGTTCCAAATCAATCATATATATAATGAGACACAGACCATCTTTCATGGCTGCATGCTCAAAAAAGCACAGTCCCCAGCCCCTGCAGCTCTCCTCTGATTCCCTTATATACCTGCAATACAAAAAAAAAAACCACTCCACTTTACTCCAGTTTCCATATGTAGTTGTATGCTATTTCTGCACTGCTGCATGGGTGCCAGTGCACCGGGCAACCCATATGCCTATAGTACCCATTTTTCCATGCCTGCTGAAAAGACTTGAACAGCAGCATTTAGTTGAGCTGCTCCATGCTGCCAGATCAGTAGTCTTCTATATAAAGCACACACATTTTTGCAAGAGTAGTATCATAATCTGGCAAAATTCAGAAAGATTCCCCTTTGCATCTCCTGGCTACTTGTTTATTCCTCTCATTAGATTATGTCTCTACAGAAAACATGTCTGTGGTAGAATGGGCAGAGAGGTGCAGTTTGTACTTAGAGGATTCCAGGTCTCTGCTAGGACATACTGACAGCACAAGCCTCCATTTTGAACTTTGTGTTCAAAACTCTATTTTAACAGTTCTATTTCAAAGTTCATTTTCTGACAAATGCGTTGCCCTCTGTCTTCTCCCTTCCTTTCCTTTTCCCTCATGAATTGCTAATAGTCCTGGTCTTCTCTCTATAAAACCTGCTTGCTTGTTTTGCCACCTAAATACCAAAGCATTACTCCTTTTTCCTCTCCTTAGTCACGTTTTGTAAGAAACTACAGAGTCTACAACTCTTTCTGAAAGCACCATTCCTCCCATAAACGACCTTTTTGTAACATAGCGCTCTGTCTTTTCAGGCATATTGCACATGCAATAAAAACAGGTGGCAAAATTAGCTAAGAAAGATTAACTTGGTGTAAGATATAAACTGGATCCTCTTCACAACTAAGAATTGGGAATAGCACTGTGCTATAGTGGTATTTCCATTCAAAGTTATTAATAACAACATTTTGGTTCTAATGCTACATGACATCTTGTATCTATAAGCATTGGGAGTCAAAATCTTCACTTAGGCCAAAGGGAGATGGTTGCTGCATTTGCTGCAAATGCATAGTCTGGTACTGACATACCTGCATTCTCTGGATCAGATACAACACCAATTAGCCAAAATGAAGCATTACCTCTAAATTTCTGAGTAAGTCTATTTCTATATTGTGTCACTCATTAAGGTCCTATTCTTACCAACAATTATGCATACATTTAACTTCACCATCAAGGAGAGTTCCATTAAGTTCAATGAGATTGCTCCTGGCAGAAGGGACAAGCATGCATGTGGAGTGGTGGGGCCTACAAAAGCAGCACAAACATGTCACAATACGTAGCAGCTCTTCCTTGTTGGTGTTTGAAGATAAAGTAAAAATGCTTAAGAAGACTTTCAAAGTACATTTTTTTATTTCACAGGTTTTGTAAAATAAACATAACATAAGGTTGTGAACTTTTTTCTTTTTCACTAGTGAGTTCAGATTATAGACTGTCCACAACTCATGACAGCTACTGTCCAGAACTGCAACAGCTGAGCTATCACTTTAAAGCACACGCACACAGATGACTGCACAGCCATAGCTTAAACACCCTCAAATTTTTATTTACAAGTATCTAAACTATTTTTCAGCAATCAAAACTAAAGAAAACAGAAAATTCAAGCAAGCCCATCACATTTGTTTTCTGAAATTCTGCTTCTTATTAAAGCAACCCATCCAATGACAAATGGGTTCTATCCCATCTATGCAATGTTCACCCTAAAATCTGGAAGTTCAACACATTCCCCAAGAGCTGAAGTCCAGATTATCCTGTTAAAAGATTTGTGCTGGAGCCCTGGTTGACTCCTCTGTGCTGCAGGTGCTGCTACAGTCCTCAGTCATTCTCCCACAATGTTAAGCCTCTTTTCTCAAATTAGTATTTGAAAGATTTTACCAGTAAGAGCACACTTTCAAATGCACATCCTTCAATTTTTTTTCCACTTACAGCTGTTTCACACCAGAACTGAGTCAGCTCACTGAGGCCTAGCCTGTGCTCCATGCTAAACCCCTGCATAACGTGCACAAGCGGCCTCTCGGCGTGACCAAAACAACCGAGATCTCCTAACTGCATCTTATTTTAAACCACTGCTTTAACAATTTTTGAAATAACGAGTCTGACAAACACATTCTTGTTCTCTCCAATAACAGTATTTGGACTTCCCCTTCCTTGAAGCCAAACCCTGTACTCCTAAGCGTATGTCCTGAAAAACGTGACACAGGCAGGTAACCTAAACTGCTGAAATAACAACCTGAATCCAAGCTACAAATCTTCCCCTCTCTCCAGACGCGTGATACCTTAATTTAATGGTGCGACAGAATGAAGGCTAAGAAGCCCGCCGGGGCACGGAGAACGTACCCGCGACCCGCCCGCTGCCAACCCGGCCCTGCCGCTGTTACCCCTGCCACAGGCACGCCGCTCACTCGTCCCCAACGCCGGCCGCCGTGCTTCCCTCCGGACCGACATCCTCCCTCCGTTTCCCCCAAACGATTCCTCGACTTCCTCCCTTCCTCTCCCTCCTCTCTCTCCCCGGCCTGGCAAGCACGTTCCGCTGCACCCTGGTTTCAGACTCCGGCGAGGGAAGCGCCTCGGGCCGCCGAGCCCCGGCTGCCCCCGCCGCCCGGCCCCCAGCTCCTGCCAGGCCGTGGTGACCAGCTTTCCCCGCGGCAGCTGCTCGCCGCTCCACACACCCGCGGCAGGCCCGCGGCCCCTGTCAGCGCCCTGCCCTGTTTATCTCCCAGGTTCCCTCTCGGGCCCGACGCTCCCGCGCCCCTCGCCGGCAGCCAGCCCGGCATCCCCGGCCACCTCCTCACGCTCTCGGCCTCCAGGCCCGCTCCCCGCCCCAACCTGCGTGCCCACTCTTCTCCGGCCGCAGGGCGCTGCCCCTGCGGGCGGAAAGCGGCCCCGAGCTGCAGCTTCGTACCTGCGGGGCCTGCCCCCGACCCCCCGCCCACCGCACCCCGGGTGGTGCTCGAGATTTCCCTAAAGCCGCCAGGCCGAGGAGCCCAGCAGGCTCCTACGGACCGCACCGGTCTCCTCAACACCCCCGGGCCCTCCACCCCGGACGCTAGCAAATCCCCGTTACTCCAGCGGGAGTGGGATCGCTGACCGCCCCCCCCCCCCCCCCGGAACGTGTGGGCCCCTACTGCTCCGCTCCCCCCGGGCCCCACCTCTCCCTCGGGCCTCCCCGTGCCCGGGAGGGGACCGGTGCACGGCTTCGGCGCACCCCCCACCCTCCCCGCCGCCCTCCCCTCAGCGGGGAGGGGACGGCCACCAGCCCCCGGCCTGCCGCCCCAGCGCCCTACTGCTCGCGGCCCCCTTACCCAGCAGGAGGAGCCGGTGCGTGGCCCTATAGACCTGCTTGTCCTTCTGCAGCTGCTTCTCGATCTTCTTGTTGGCCTCCCGCTGCGCCTTCTCCTCGTTGCGCTGATCCTCCGTCTTGCTGTTCCCTAAACAGCCCATCTTGGGGAGGGGGAGGCAGGGGACGCGGGGCGAGGGGACGGGAGGCGGCCGGGGCTGCCGGGGGGGGGGAGGCACTCTCCCGGGCTCCCTTCTTCTTCTTCTTCCTCCTCCTCCTCCTCCTCCTCCCCCCGCTACTCGCTGCTGTGGCGGCGACTGCCCAGAGACAGAGACATGGAGAGAGCCGAGCCCGAAGCCAGCCAAGGGGGGGCCGATGGCGATGACTTTGCTGCTGCTCCGCCGGGCCTCCTCCCCGGCAGCTGCAGCTGCTTCTCCTCCCCCGCCCCCCCGCTCAGCCCCGCGCCGATCCCCTCAGCGCACCTTTCCCGGGGGGGGTGGCGGCTGGGCGCGATGCGGAGTGATCCGCGGGGATCTCCGCGGACCCGCCGGGCCGCCGGCTCCTCTAGAGGGAACAGAAATGCCCCCCCTTCGGCGTCGCACGCACAGGAACAAATCCAGCTTCAGTGACACCCCCCAAAAAAAAAAAAAATCCTCTTTAGATCCAAAGGCACGGGCTCCGGGCACGGAAACCTCCCCAAATCCTCGGCGGGGAGGATAGGGAAACGTCTCTTCGTCGCCTCTCCCCCGCGCCTACGGGCAGAAGCGTTGAGGGGGTCACGCCAGCCGCGGCTCCCGGCGGAGGTCGGGTCCCCTTCCCTTGCTGTCCGCCGCTGCTCCTCGCCCTCTGACCGCCGCGGGTCCTTCCTCCCTCACCGAGGCGGGGGGATCCAATCCAAGCCCCCTTCCTTTTTTTTTCTTTCCTTTTTTTTTTTTAAATCCCTCTCCTGGCTGCTGTTTTTTCACATCAGGTTTCCAGGCGGCTGAATCCTCTCGGCTTCTCCAGCGAGCGGGGAAGGAAAAAATAATTTTCAAAACCCTGTTGGGTCTCTCCCCCTGAGCGAAACCTGTCCCTCAAGGGAGATTTCTTTCCCCGTCTTATTTATCCTGCTCTCTCCCGCATTTCTTTTCCTTTTTTTCTTTTCTTTTTTTTTTTTTTTTCCTCTTCTCTCTCTTTCTTTCCTTTTTTTTTTCCCCACCCCCCCACCTTCTCCCTATTGAACTGCACCGAGGCGGCGGAGCGGCGGGGTGGGGCAAGCAGGCCCACACTGAACCCTGGGAGCGGGGCCGCTCACATGACAGCCCGCGTCAGCCCGCCCCGCCGGCGGCGCCTTCTTCGAACCTGCCCCGTCGCCGCTCCCGCCCCACTCCGCACCGGCGGCTGCTGCCGCGCAGGGAGCCCGGGGACGGATCGGGAGGAGCACCACCCCAGTCCCCTCGAACGGTCAGCTATGGGATGCTGCAGTCGCTCCGGTAGCGAGTGGCCCTCAGGAAGCGCTTTTCGGGACGAAAGCGGCCCAGAAAATATTTGCAGGAATTGAGGGTTAGATTAATAGAATTCTAAATTAATTTTAACGGAGGCGTGCCCGGGAGCTTTACACTACACATGGATATAATTACCGCAAAGGTTACTGCACTAAATAATATATACATTTTCTCAAGATGAACTCTGAATGTCTGCCTACTGACCTACAGGACGGTCCTGGAGGGGCTGTTGAACATGAATTACTTTTTACCATGGCAGGTACTTCTGGGCAAGCATTTCCTGAGCTGAGCACCTCCCTTGCACCCACCTCGCACTCATGCAGTGAGTGCTTCTTCAGGGCTGCAGCCAGGGACAGGGTGGGACAGGGAGAAACAAGCCACAAACTCGTACTGGGTGGACCTAGAAGGTACAACTTAGAAGCAGCTGCATGCACTGTGTCTGCTTTCGCCAGCTCTGTAGCTTCATTTTGTTTTCTAAACTATTTTGAAATCTCAGCACGTAGTAGCTTTCGTGCAAGCTCACCAGCCACCTCAAGAAAACAAAGATTGTCACTTTGCTCTTTTGAAACAACCAATTTCCTGAAATACATGGGTAGCTTTTCTCTGCTCCCCTGCAACGAGTGCAACGGGCTTTACCACACATAAATTATTTATTCTCATTTGCAAAATTCAATTATCTGCCCCACTATTCCCATGAATGCACCTTCTTACGTCACCCGGTTACTATATTTAGAACCACCTACAGTAAAATAATTATGTGAACAGAGCAAACAACCAGAAGGTCACAGTTAGTGTCATCAGATACATCTGTTTAGCTGCCCTTGCTGAGAGGTGAACCTCAGCAGGAACAGGGAAGACCACCACCACCAAATCTTGGTCTTTGAGGAGTTACTGGTGCTTTCTGTCTGTCCTTAAATGCCACAGCTTTGGGGTACACAGAACCTAAGAGATCTGGAGTCAGTGGAGAGACTTACTGACCTCTTGAGGTGCTGGTTTAGGCCTAGGCAGTTTTAAAAGGTCTTGTGAAAGGCTTGGCTCAGAAATGCCTAGATTCTTCTGAAACAAAGACTGTATTTTAAAACTTATTTTTACATGTCTTTTATTTGTGTTGTTTCTATGTAATTCAAATACATTTTACCTGTGGCATTTACAAGGCATGAAAGACTTAATAAAGCAGAATTCAGACTGAAGAGTATAAAACCTCTTAGCACTTTTATGGTCACAGGTATGAAGAGAATGCTGAAATGCCAGCAGGGAAAATTCACTCCAGTCTCCAGGCTTTGCTTCCCTCCATGTCCCTGTTCTGGGTGGAATAATGGAATAGAGCCCATGCCAGGCTCCAAACATGAAGAAATATACAAAGACAATAAAAAGTATTGCTTGGAGATATACAAAAGGCTTAAAACCTTGGTGATCAGTGTGTGGTGTTAAGTGTAGGGAAAGGGGAGTGGTAAGTATGCCAAAGCATCCACAACAAGGGAGTCACTGCTGTGTAAATGCCCTTGTCCAGCAGCACACACTCATCCCTGTCCCAGTCGCAAACTGGGATGGGCTCAGCAAGGTTAATTTCTAACAGCCATCAGCCAGCATGCTGAGCACTGGAATTGCTGCCTGCCTGGTATATACATCCTGTGCCTCTGTCTCTAGGTTGAGCAAAGCAAGAGGTAGTTGAAAAGAGAAAACACACTCAGCTAATTGACCAAACTCCCAGTTAAAACAGAACTAGGAATTAGCTCATTGTGTTATAAGTGTTATTAAAGCATGAAAGTATCAAAAGCTATGGAAAACAAAGAGAACAATCCCAAACTGTTAAGTCTATCAGCAATCACAGACTTTAAAAAGTACAGAAAAACACAAGACATAAGGCAGCAACCCTACTTGACAAATCCACTGAACTGCCATGATTTTTTTCTAGTGCTGATTCGATTATGGAGCACTGTCTGAAGAGTGACTATACCAACATGTTAGTTGTTCTATTTTTTTTATTTGTTAAAACAACATAAAGCTACTCATATGTCTTTAGAGTAAGCCTTGTTTCTTATTGGAACCAGTTGCCTTAGCTTCCATCTTGCACAAGTCTATGAACTCCATTTTACAGAACTCCTGCCATGAGAAGGCTAAGCGCAGGCAAAAATCTGACCCCTACTCACCATAAAATTAAAGATCACTTCCAAAGAACCCACAGTTTAAGGAACAAAAAAAGGCAAAGATAAAATAGCTATATATATGTACCATATACCTCTGTGATAAAAGTCTATTTGAGAGTTGAAAATACTCAAAAGAGTGTTGAAGGACCTTGCTAAATTTTAAGCAGAAATGTGCAAGACATGACACATTAGCAAGAAATGACACATTAGAAAGAGATATTATAAGAGTGGAAGAGACACGTGGAAGAGACATTAGAAAACTTAGGTCTAATGATTCAGTTCTGCACTACTTAAATTAATGGGAGATATGAGTTTACACACAGAAGATTGTGAGCACTGCAAACTTAACAGGTGAAATTAAAATTCATTACAATTTCTTCTGTGTCTGAATATAACAGCCAACAGCCTCAGATTCATTTTATTTTCTGTAAAGAAAACGAAAAAACTCTGTGACATCAACATGCATTTTCGAGAAGGATTTCATTACAGCATGGAGGGACTGGCTGTTTGAAACATTACTCTACAGTTTCAGTTCTCAAACCAGAAGCAACCTCACAAGGAGAGTCAGCAGGATAATTCCAAGTGAATAACATTTTAATGGAATATCTACATGGGACAAGCATTGTAAAGTTTCATGTATCTACATTCCATTCAATTCCACTTGGTAACTTATTGGGTTTTTTAATTGGCCTGACTTCTATTCCAATGAAAGCCATCAGATGTTTTAATTTTATTGTTTTTTGGGGGAAAGAGGAATTTCAGTGCAATTATTTCCTCCATTCTCTCTCCAAAGCTTTTGCCCCAAAACATACTGTTTGGTGCCTGAAACTAAGGAGAGATCTGTAACAATAGCTCGATCATGTAAATAAACACATACTCTGCTCAATTGAGTAGTCCTACCAAAGGGCATAATTTATGCAGAATTTACTTCTCCCAGCTAGGACAAGTATTTGAGCTTCATTTACAAATTGTTAGAAAGATTTACATATAGAATAGAAGCTGACCATCTAACAGTACAAGCTGTTGAAACGTACATGGCCCCGAAGCTGCCCTGTAGATAGAAACTTCTGTCCTCTTAAGATTTACATATAATACCTATAGATGTCACAACTCAGAAGAACCTCAAGAAAAATACTATATATTTTGTATCTTTTTTAACAAAGTAGGTTTTGAGCTTCTGAGACACATACTTAATATTGTTCCATTCTTTTATCTTTTGAAGAGCAAGCATGAATGGATGAAACTTTCTGCTTACAATTCAGATGTTCATCTCTTTTACTCTCAATCAATCAGAGCTGGGCTCTGAGTTCACTCAAGTTACTCTTGTTTTTTACAGGTGATTTTGAGACCCAGATCAGGATGTCTATCTTACACTATAGATGCCTCCAAACCATTCAGGTGACAAATGCCCTTATTTCCTATTGCAAACAATTCACATTTGTTAGGAAGTTGAAGGTACAGAGCACTCTGAATCCCTCAGCCTCCAGAAAAACAAAAAAGGTTAATTAGTTTTCAGATGGGACAGTTGTACCGTTCCTTACAGGCTCAAGCTGTCCACAGTGAACATGACCTCATAAACTCTTGGCTGTGAACTATGGGGGTGGAGCTGTGACCAAACCAATGCGTTCATTTGGAAGGGAAGACACAGGCGACATCACGCTTCAGCATCCCTTAGCAACCCGACTGAAATGGCATTGCAGCGTTTGAGAAGGTTGTCAGCCTTCCTTGCCCCTGGAATTGCCCTTATTTCAGTTCCTACCATGCCTGAGGACACACAGCAGAGAACACAAAATTCGTAGGCAGAAAGTAAAAGCGATAGTGGTGATCTAACTGTACAATTTCCTTTGTTTCTGTTTATAGGAAATAGCCTATTTTCAGCAAGTCTTTTTCATCGGAGGATACAGAGCTCAATTAATCTGAGGAACAGATGAAACAAATGGTTCTTATAGCAACGTCTTTATCTCTGATTTACTTTAGACTCTTTCCACTTGAAAACTAGACTGTAAACTTTGTAACATTCCTCTTGATGATATCAGGATGGACTGAAAGACAGCTAGGCTCACACGAAAACATCAGAAAAATACTGTCCGATTTAAAGCTGTTAAGGAGTGGTTCAGTGAACAACAAATGATGGGTCACTTCACTAGACTTGAAAATGCAGTTCCAACTATGCATCTTAGTTACCTCCTTTCCCTGTAAGACTGTTCCACTCTTGAGAGTCGGGGTGAGAGCTGCTGTCAAGGTAAACTCTCAAGGGAAATATAGCTTAATATTTTTTCACTGAGAATCTACAATTTCCCCCCTGCTGAATGTATGCTACTGTAGGATAATGTCTATACTCTGATTTCTTAAGAAAAAAAAGCCCTTCTTCCCGATGTTGTGCTTCACTTGAAATTTATTATCTTTGTAAGAAATGTTATAGGTGCCTTTTTTTATTTTCCTGCTAAGGTTTTCAAAGGATTTAAAGTACTAGGAAAAAATAAACAGTGAGTGAACTCCTATTAGAAAGGTGCAGAATAAGGTCCCCCTGAGTGTAGCACCTTTGAAGATTAAAATCTTACACAGAAATAAGAAGTAGCTATGAAGAAGCCCATATTACCCAATGCCTCATTTTACTCTCCTGCAAATTCACAGAGGCATGGCTGAGCAGTTCGAAGACTCTTCTGAAAGTAGGGATTACATCTAGGACAGATTGACACTTTCATTAAAGGGCATTTGTTACAGCACACGGTATATTTTTGTGTATTGATACCTCTCTTGTTTGAACCCTGTTAAAATTTTTACCTTTAGAAATGCAGAACTGTGAGCCTTCAACCAAAGCCACAGAAGTGACAGGTAGTTGCATAACAAAAGTATCAATCTCAGGGTATTTAATCCCCACTAAACGTAGTCTTTTAATTAGTAACAGATAAGGAATAATCAAGGTTCTGATTTAGACTTAGATCAGTGAGTTTTTTTCATTGGCTTTGAACACTATGAAGGCTTCTATGGCCTCTTGCAATGACTCAGGTCTGCTTCTAATGCTTTCCTTAGATGGAGGCATCCTCCACAAGCTATCATCTGGTGAAATCCTTTGGACTCTCGGAAGAACGAAACTTGGTGATAAAAAAGGAGACGGTTTCAAAGTCTCTAAATTACCCTTTGACCTACTGCACAAGGAAGCCTTGAGTAATCTCAAGCCCGTTTAAAGGAGAAACAAACAAATTAAAGCCAAACAATAATTGAAAAGGGAAAAACAATGCAAACAGATTGAGACTGGAGCAAGAATCCAATATGGGGTTTCTTTCAGCTGTTTCCTTCATGGTGGATAGAACAAAAATCACTTTAAAAGGTAAACAAGGTAGGAAATGAAGCCATTATCAATAAAATCCAGGAAGGGCAAAACAAGGTCATCAAGTAAAACGAACAGATTTGTCTGTCATGTAGGCAAGAGGAAGGCTGTCCAAATGCAAAGAAACAAGTACTGTCAGGAAGAAATGAATGCACCACTAATGTATTCAATAAAGAACAAACTGAAAACACTTAGGTACAGATACTCCAAAACAAACAGAATGAAAAAGGAGATACTTCCCTCTCTGGCAAGGAAGAATTTTTCCATACAGAAATTATAAACTTGAGAGGGAGTTTTGTTTTGTTTTTAAATAAAAAGAAGCCCAAAGTCTACTAATAGAATTAACCAAGATGTTCCTTTAAACCAAAGATGAAAAAAAAAAAGCTTGCCTGCCTCCTTTCACTTTGAGGCTTTTCCTCAGAAATGTTAAAAGACACTTTAAGGAACTCATGGAATTATGGAAATTACAGACTGAATAAGAGCTTTTCACCTAGCAGCTTTTCTTACTTTCTTGCATTTCCTTTCCCCAATATCCTTTCTCAATACTCATGCATTCTGCACTTTATTAAAAAACCCTCTTATGTAAGCGAAGCGAAGCAGCATCACATCCGAGCTCCACACATAACACACATGGAATGCTGATTACAAACAAAATCTGGAATGAGTCTTTTCTCAGATTTAATTTCAATATTTGTCAACATTCACTACAGACCTACCCCTAAAGGCAAACTTTTGTACAAAGAATTCTTCTGCTTTAATCCTTGTTACATTTGGGTCACAAAACTCACGGAGGCAGTAGTAGCAGAGGCTGTGTTTTCTAACTCCTACGTTACAGTCGGCTTCTGCAACGAAGCATGTAACTCCCAAGGCTTTCTCCTGCTTAGGAGGTCAGCAGAGAAGAAGAGGCTTCTTCTGGCTTCACCTCCCCAGCACACCAGGCAGACAAGCAGTTCAGCACCGGCTGTAGTTCCCGCTGGAGCAGGGTGGGAGCTAGGGCTGAGCATAGCTTAGGCTCAGCTTGACCCAGCCTGCTCTCCAGCAGCACGGTGAGCTGCTGTCCCTCTGCACTAACGTTATTTATTACTGACACTGCATTCTCATTTTATGGTGCAGAACAGGAAGGAGAATAAGAGGATTGTTAAAATAGTTCTTGCTAAGTTGTCACACAGGTTTTAATGTGCTGTAAACATTCCTCTCCTTCTTTTACATTGTTTTAAATAGAACTATGTTCAGGCTTTCATGCTCAAAATAACTTTACGTTTTAGTGCTAGCAAACCACAATATTCTCAATACCAGGAGCTGTTATTAGGGACAATCTACAAGGAAAACAGAACTGTGATTTTGCTTCTCTGTCTCTGCATTGCTAAAAGGCCTAAAAGCTTTTCCTTTCAGAAAGGGTATTTGCACCTACCTTTTTCTTCAGATGGAAAAGCATTAAGCATAGATGCTAAAATTACATACAGACACAACTATAGCATAAGGGGCTTTGGTACCAGTTTTCCTGGAATATGTCTGTCTGGCAAACTAACAACATTACTTAAGTAATACTTCTTGATGTTAAATTAGATTACCATGCACACCCTAGGGCAACTGCAGAATGTAGACCCCTTCCCCAGTGTTCCAAATAAGTCTTTCTGGTGGGCTTGGGTTTTTTTTTATGTCTTTGGTTATACAAATGCATAGAAACCAGTCAGTTATCTCCAAGTGTGTGCAAAGGTCTATCTCAGACAAAGCCAGGAAAGACATCCTTTGCCAGTGCTGTGGGCACTAGGCAGGAACAGGGTTCTGAACCAAGCTCCATCCCAGGCTGGGTCAGAACCTGTGGTCCAATACTTGGATTTTGCCTCTGCCAACATTAAAATCAGCAGAGTCGAAAGATTATCTCATCCTAAGGAACCAGCCCGGGTGGATACTCAGGCCTGGCAGAATGCTCACAAAACATCAGTAGAGGTTGACCATAAGCCAGCGGTGTGCTCTTGTGGCCTTCTTGAGGCCGACACCATTCTAGGGTGTATTAGAAGCAGTGTGGCTAGTAGGTTGAGAGAGGTTCTCCTCCCCCTCTACTCTGCCCTAGTGAGGCCACATCTGGAATACTGTGTCCAGTTCTTGGCCCCTCAACTCAAAAAGGACCTCAGGGAACTGCTTGAAAGAGTCCAGTGCAGAGCCACAAAAATAATGATTAAGGCAATAGAACATCTTCCTTACGAGGAGAGACTGAGGGAGCTGGGGCTCTTTAGCTTGGACAGAAGGAGACTGAGGGGTGACCTCAGTCATGTTTATAAATACGCAAAGGGTGAATATCAAGAGGATGGAACCAGGCTCTGCTCAGTGATGCCCAATGACAGAACAAGGGGCAATGGAAGCTGAGGCACAGGAAGTTCCATGGAAACATGAGAAAACATTTTTTTTTCGTGGTGAGGGTGACAGAACATTGAAACAGGATGCCCAGGGAGGGTTGTGGAGTCTCCCTCTCTGGAGATACTCAAAACCCACTCAGATGCATTCCACTGTGAGCTGCTCTATGTGATCCTGCTCTGGCAGGGGGGCGGTTGGACTGGATGATCTTTTGAGGTCTCTTCCAGGCCCTAACCTTCTATGATTCTGTGAGAAGAAATGAGCAAGAGGGGACCAGGATCCAGGAAATCAGATCTACTGCTCATAGTTTGATCCAGTACAGACACTGATCGGTGCATGACCTTGGACAAGCTGCTTCCCCTTTCTGTGCCTCTTTTTCCAACTATCTTTTATCAGCCTTTTTCATATAGGTTGTAAGCCATTTATTTCTTGCATGTCTGCACAGTATCGAGAACGGAGGGGCTCTGATCTCACTGGTGACCTTTAAGCCCTTCTGCTACGTGTTTCATCATAAAATAATTATTCAAAAAGGAAGCATTTTTTTTTCAATAGTCTGTCTTCCTTTTCTTAACACTTCTTTAACTCAGCCATTCTCAGCAGCATCAGATGAAAAAATAGGCTCTGTTGAAGATTTAACACTATTATTCTTAGATGAAAACGCTAAGAATGCTGCAGTATTCTGTTGAGTCTTTCTCCCACGGGCCCTGCAGCAAACCCAGGGAAAGCTGGAATCAGCATGCTTGCTACATTCAGAGCTCCAGACAACGATAGTTTTTAGTTTGAAAATAGAAGGGGAAGAAAACAAAAAGGAAGAAAAAAAAGCTTGCACACTTCTCAATCTTTCTTTGTACACCACAAAGCACCAAACAGGGAAGAAACCCAGTGCTGTGTTCTTTTGCAGGTCACCTCCAGGTTTGCTTTATGCTCTCTGGTGTTACAATACCAAATTTGTTTTTCCATTGCTCTGTGCAAGCTCTCTCGTGTAAGAATGACCTATTCGCTTCTGAAGCAATCGGCTTTTTACAGCTTAGTCTATGCTATGTAAACAGAGAGCAAGTGGCATGGTTGAGCCCCTGGTTCTCGGAGTCGAAGAGCACACCCAACCCTGGGGACCTGAACCAGCCCTGGGAGCTGCTGCTGGCTTCCCAGCTGTCAGCCCCCAGAAACTGAGTTCCCTACAAGCCCGATGTGAATGAGGAAGGCAGCGCTGGGTTTGGAGAGCCCCTCTCCCCTCTGCTAAGTGGGATCATAGCTGTGGCAGTAGAAGGGCTTTGCTGGCTTCTGATCAGCCAAGGATCCAGGGATACTGCGATACTGCAAGGGGCTACAGATTCAACAGCATTTACTCTGATGTCACCACTACTGCCTCCTTCAAGCTGCAGCTTCTCTGCTGCCCAATAAACAAGAAGAGTGACCACTAATGCACCCTGCCTCAGCCACACCTCTGGAGTGATGACACGGAGACACCTGCTCCCCACTGCTTGACTTGTGCTGCAGGGCATCTGGAAGGTGCTGAGCTCCTTCTGGCACTGGCAATCCCAGGCTGAAGGCAGGGCCCTCGTGCATGGCTGCATTTCACACCCTATATATAAAATACACAGCTGTACATTTGTTCTGAAAAAATCTTTCTATGAGTTGGTGTTACTGAGGGATATAGACACCAATTCCATGCACGTGAGAATTAAAGATGATTTGTCCAAGGAACTACTTCCAGAGGAAGTGCTGGGCAGCCACATTATTTGTTTTGTTTAAAATGATTTTGGGCTCAGTAATGTCTCTTTATCAAAACTACACCTGTGCTGAGCATGCACAGTGCTGGGTGTTGTGAAGCATACAGGAAGGGTTTGACTTAATTTATCTATTATGAATATCGCAGTGCTGTAAGAAGAATCTTGGCTGACAGCATGAAATAAAGCCAAACTTTCAGAGGATATTTTGGGGGCCTGAAGTTCCTGTGCTGCCTTTTTAGTTTCAGTCTTCAATCCTGTATTCCTAATCCTCTGTTCTATCTGCACCATCTCATGAATGGAGGTGTGTATTACTATAGAGCTGAGCAAGTACCTCATAACATTTGCCATTAATATTCATTCGAATGAAAAATGGAGTTTGAGTTTCCTGGGTTTGCTTTCCTCGAGTGAGGAAACTAGTGAAGGAGTTTATAAATTCACAGTTCTTGCAGGCAGAAGGAACCACAGCAATTGTGACACATCAAAAATAACTCTCCATGAAAATCATAACCCTTTTTAGTCTGCGAACATCACTTTGGTGATAAGGTTTGTTACGATGTATTTGGTATCACACCCTTCATGAAGGATCAAAGCACTCATGTTACTGGAGAGACAGCATACTCAGCTGAATGATGATGGCCACATAGCAGAGACAGAGCTACCAGCACTGACCATCTCCTCAGCTTTAAGCCAAGAAAGAAGAAAAATTAATTCTGTCTTGGAGGAAGAAAGGAGACTGGAAAGAATGGATTTCAGACTCCCTATGAAAGGGACTGCATCAGCTCACACTGGCCAAGTTAATCAGAGAGAAGGCATGAAGAGCTGGTGTGCACAGTGACACAATCTGCAAGATCAAACTGTGGAGCAGAGCTTTGCAAGAATGCTTTCAGCGGGATGCATATGCTTAGTACTGTTTAAGAGTAAAGTTTAAAAGGCTAAGAAACTCCTTGCCTGAGGATGAATAAAGAAATACCCATTACCAGAGAGCTGAAATTGAGATTACACCGAGAGAATGTGAAGCATGGAAGCAGTACTTTCACTGGCTAAGAAAATGAACTGTAGGATCTCCTGTCCCAGAGAGTGTCCTATGGAAGGTCGCTTTATAGCAGCATCAATGCCAAATCTGAAAGGAGGAGCAAACTACTCAAGTAGGAGGTGGTAGAAGCACATACTTTGACTGGCTGGATCCAAACACTCCAAACTAGTCTGCAGGCAGGGAAAAAGTTGGGGCAAGACATGCCAGTAATAATCTACCATGACTTGAGACCTCCTGCCCTAGTAACAATTATGCAATGGTTACAGTGTCTCCATACCTCAGTAAGAAACCTTTTTATTGCATCAAGTTCTCATGTCTAGACAGATATACATCACGAATGAATCACTAGCTTTGAAGACCCAAGCTGAAGAGCACTCCATGGTGTAAGCCACTATCTGGACACATCAACTTGTATGGAACAATTTTCTACAGACAGTTCTTTCAGTACACTACCCTAGGGGTTTGCTGGCTGTGAGAAACTCTTGGTTTTCCAGTAGTAACCTGAAAGGGCTATGAAAGAAAGCAATATAGACTTATCAAGGAAACCTCTTAATCATTGATACCTAAGCCTTACAAAAAAAACTAAACACACTCAAAAAGCCTCCCAAATGTAGAGACAATGACAACACACAAGCAAGGAACAAACAACTTTGAATTCACCTTTTAGCCTGATTATGCCATTTCTAGCAGCAATGAGTCTTCCCCTGCTCTCTCCAGAAAGTTTTGCTTCTTTGCAAGAAAGTGTTTCTTCCTTAAATAATTCGAACCCCTCTTCTGCCCCTTTTCTTTGGTTTCAAAGGTTGTTGCATTCCCTCCCCAAATTGTTCATCAGCTTCCCTGCAAAATGGTCACTGCTGCACAAAATTCTGTTCCTGAGTTATTCTGAAAGATTCCCTGTTTTCTCATATGCCCTCTTGGAGGTGCTCCTCTCCCTGGCAAGTACATAGGGAATCTCCAGCATGGGCATACATTTTAATTCAGCACAGACATTACAACACAGGGTATAGGATTTGGTTAAGGTTAAGGTGTTCTCAAAAACTGCATTCTCAAAGCCACAGTTTGACTCATATATGCCCCCAAACAATCATACATTAGCAATTATAATGATCTTTAATTAAAAAAAAAAGAAATATGTTGCTGTTCTTACAGATAAGTATCTATAGAAATACTTGTATAAGTGCCATGAATGTCTATTTTTCAAACTGCATTTCAGTGAGGGAATATTTAACTATCTTACCTACATTACTTGAGTCCTACTCTAAAATGAACCTCTTTGAAGTTTTCTTATTAAAAAAGCTTTTAAAATGAAGCACTTTGAATTATTTTTCTATGAACCATATAATCTTCTTAAGTTGTAGAAAAGTTAACTTCAGCTCAGGTGATGCCACATGGAAAAAGGTGAATTAAAACAAAGCAGTAGATTCATGCGTCTTGCCCTGCAGTTTCCCTGAATGTAACATCTAACTCTTGATTGTTGTCATTTTTTTATGGTAAAGCTTTCTCAGTGTTCCTAGCCAAGAGAATTTGGCTTTTACATTGGAAAGTTTGTTATACAAACGTCACTCTCATTTATATTCTCAGTTACAACAACATCATTAATGCAGCTGATTCCTAAAAAATCTTGTATTTAGCAACCCACCCTAGCTCTGGTACTGCATAATATAAACCTGCCTAACGTAGAGCATTACACCTTTTTTGAACCAGAAGTAGAAGCTAACTTCACACACTGCACTTGATATGAACGTCAGTTGTCAGAGTGTTGTATTTCCAGAGAGCAATGATCACCTAACTGCATTTTGCAGCTGCACACAAACTATTTTGTAGAGCGTAGTTATCAAACGCTTAGTACAGACAGACTCAAGAAATGACACTGGGTTGCAGCTTGCATCCTAAGGTCCCACAAGATGAGAATTTGGGTTTGAATGCCACAGCACTGAAATGTAACTTCAGAGATTCCATTGCTGTCAAAAACAGAACCCAAAAACCATGTCCTCCTGGTTTTTAATCCTGTTCAAGCCCCTGGAAGCAGGTTCAGATCTGTGAACTAACAGATCTGGCCTCTTGCCACATGCCCAATTAAGATGCCATATTTAGCTCCTGATTCCCTAATACTCAGTCATTTAACCTGTTCCCTCCAGCTCTTTCATCGAGTTCCAGCACACTATTAACCAACATGGTTTTCATCCTCCTGTTTCTTCCATTTCTGTTAGGCGTTGTACATACAATTCCTGCTGCTTCCCATGGCGCTGGGAAAAGGGACTCTTAACTTGTGCTCCCTCTACTGCCTGACGGCTTTGCAGCAGCGCAGCAACACCGAGGCAACGGCGAAGTCTTCTCGGCAGGAAGGTCTGTTGCTGCAACGTGGAAAGTTACTCTGGTACACTTAAGAAAATGCACGCTGAGAATAGTAGGGTCCTATACAGATAGAGCTTGTATCCAGAACTCCATCTCGCCTAGTGTGAAATGCGGGAACCTCAAGAAGCAACTACAGCAGCCAGGGCAGCCAAGCAGCCACAGCTCCCAGCAAAAGCAATGTAAGCCACAAATATTTGGGGTCCTCCCTCCCTTTAAAGGCCAGGCCATTTAAATTCTGGGGTTGAGAGCAGACAAGTCCTCAATGCGAGAACAGGAAGTTGAGTTCCAAGTTCTGACCCAGGGATTTGTGCTGTGCTTAGCTAGACCAAGGGCTTTTGCTTGACGTGGCCACTCACTCCGTATTGATGGTGGCAAACGCATCTTCGTGTTTTACCCTGGCACTCAGCGGCCATAAAGTGGTGGCAGAAGGAGACACTGGAATCCAGGGACCCTTCTATGACTCTTTTTCATGAACATGGATGTCTCTCCCTGCTTTTTGCAAGTCAGATGAAAGCGCTGAAGATAACAAGAAGCTCTTCCTAAGGCCTATGAAGTGTGGAACAGGGAATGAACCTTGGAGTCAGAACCATTTACAGACTGAACAGTGAAGCACCACAGCTACTTACTGCTGGAGAGCTAGATTGCTGGAGTACTTCCTCTGTGTTCTAATGCAGCTCACACAGGGGAGATCAGCAAAGAGTATCCTCTCAGTACAGTAAGAAACATCAGCTGAACAAACAATATCATATATCTGTTTTGGGGATTTTTTCCAAAATTATCTGACCAAAGGGCCACTGTGGACATGCAGAACAAACTATAAGCACAGATATCATTGGTCCACTTGTCCAACATCCTAGATGAGCAGGCTATCAATGCCAGACGAATGCATTACACTGAGCTCTTCCTGAAGGTACCTTAAGGCCACCTTCAGGTGGTACAGTACACGAAGACCACCTTCATATTTACATGTAATGCCATAACAAGGCAACATCTGTGAAGAAAATGAAACAAATCCCAAAGCTGCCAAGCACTGAAACCTCTTCTCAGTATTCTTGAAGGACCTCTTTGGTGGCTTGCAAGTAAAGCAAAGAGCCTCTGGGGAAGTACAGCAAAGACTGCTGTTAGAGAGCAAAGAATACAAACAGATAGGACATCTGAACATCACTATGCAGCTTTGATTTCTTGCCATTCCATATGGGAAGCGGGTCAGTCTGCAAAGTTTAGCTGCAATTTTCCTGTCACACGGTCCTTAACACTGCTACCGAACTTGCTGTCTCTGGGAAGAAGCTTGTTGCAGAATTGCTTGTGCAAGGTTAGGTTCCAAATGAAGACAGAGGTTTGAGATGTCTCTGTGTCTATTGACAATTATATTTTCAGGGATAAGAGTATGAAGAAGGGCTGTGGACAGCAAAGCACCTAAACAATTATTTTCAGTCCTTAAAGGCATGGAGTACTTTGTCCCTCTGCTCTCTGGATCACTCCGTGCCTACAGTCCACGTGCTGGATCTCTCCTCATGAGTGATTCAGCAGCAAAGAATATTTACTGTTATTTAACAATGCAGTGGTCTACAGACTTGACTTCTGACTGAAAAGAGAAGATACTGAGTGTAAAACTTTGAAAGAAATGATTAAGAGATTATGCTTTGCTTTTAAAAAAGGAAGTATTTTGGTTTTAAGAGACAAGCATATGAGAATAAAATGAGTCAAGTGGAAGATACCATCAAGCTGTCTTTATAAATGACAGCTTTGATTTATTACTTTCAGAAATACTTAATTAACATTTAGGATATTATGGATTAAGTGAAAGGTTTACACTAGATTCTGTCTGAAATGTCTGAAAAATAAGCCTTTAAGTCTTTGTTTATGTTGGCAAATAACCTGGCTGAATATAAAAGCCAAAAGTATGATTGACTACCTCACATATTTTACAACTGTTACACTAAATAGGTATTTCAGAATTGACATCCTTACAGAAGATTCCTTAAATAGACTTTCTTCCAGGGCTTAAAACAAACATACTTTAGGACATATTTCCTGGTTTGTTACTGTATTTAACTATACTTTAAGACTTAAATCTACTTTTCCTTAAAGATCCAAAAAATTAACATTAAGAGCATGGTGATCACAGAAATCTATTTTGTTTGGTTTAATGCACTGAAATTATTTAATGGATACCCACAAATCATTATAAAAATCAAAGCAATTATTATGAACATATTCTTAGTATGAGTATATCTAGCCCTTAGCACAAAAGGCATGCCTGCATATTGCCCAGAATGGATAACTTCTGCAAGTAGGACTCCAATAATAATTAAATCTCAGTTCATTGATTAGTTGTGCCTGTTACTTTCTTCTGCCTGCTATTAGATACTGAAAAAGATGACATTAATATTAATCTTTCTCTGCCTCCTCGAGCATCATGTGGGGCAAATTCACAACCCAAATTAATGCAAAAGCATGCAAACTGATTTGTTTGTAGTGTTTAATATGCATCACCAATTTTCAGCATTGATCAGCAGCTTTCACACTCCCTGTGGTTAGAATTGCATATCAAATCTGGCACTGTGAGGATGAGAAAACTTGAAAAAAAAACAACCTGTTATAGGCTACTGTACTGGGGTTTACCAAGTTTCTAGGTGAGCAAAACAACTGTCTCACCACTGCTTTTTCACTTTCGGCCTTGCTGCCAGTTGATAGCAGACACCCTCTGAAGTCCTTCACAGGGGCTCTGCAACAGCTTTGTAACTTTGTCATTTCTTAGCAAGAACATTCATCTTACCATCCAACAGTCCAGCTACACTTTTCATTTACAGGTGGAAAATAAAGCCTGTTCACACAGTGAAGGAATAAAGATACAGTCTTATAAGCCCTTGGCAGTGAAAGGTATCTCCCCTCAGCCCTTGTTTTCAGAGGTGAGGCTCTGGTGCGGCAAAACTAGAGACAGAGAACTCAGCAGTATCCTGCAGGAGACCGTTACTGCAACAAACTTCAGAACTGTAATTTAATCAGAAGTCACTCACAGCTTCTACTCCAATTTTATACACTTGAACGTACTTAGAGTTCTGAAGTTCAGCCTTGTTAAACAATCTTATGTGGTTTTTTTCTACAATGTGTGGTGATAGAACTTCATACACCTATACTGGGAAGGAACCAAATAAAGTTGATAGGATGCCTGGGTTGGGGAATCATTTTCAAAAGCACCTGCAGAAAAGATTTCAAAAGGTGCAGGAAGATCTCCAAAGGGCTTCAAGCTGGAACTATTTGCTGTATCTTCAACAGTGTTTGAAAAGCAATCCCATTAGGAACTTTGCTGTAATTTTAAGCAACCAAATACTTCTAAGTACTCCATGTTAGACAACTTAGAACCTACATTTTCTTTTTGAAAGATGATGTAAGTGAGTCAGAAGTGTAAGACTGTAGTTGCACCAGTTGTTGCAGGAATAGGAGTTTCAACTCCCCAAGTCACAATGGCCATCAGCTGAGTAGGGCTGCTGATGTTCCAGCATGGTTTTTTGAAGTTGTAATTCAGGCTTTTCAGCTCTCTGCCTGTATTCAAAGAGGGGAGGCTGACTGCGGCTGTTCCTCCTCCTGTTTGTGTACTTCCAACAAGCAAATACTCAGGAAGATATTTAATTGGGAAGATCACATGCTATGCAAGTACAATATTAACGCACAGCTAGTGCTAACGCTGTATATTTAATGTATCTAAACAGAAGAATACCTGCCAGCAGACACAGCAATCTCATTATTTCAAAGTACTATTTCTCAACATTCACTGATTGCAGTTGGTATCCTGTTTATTCAGCTTTTCACTGCCTTTTTTATACCTAGAAGTAACATTTTAACCCAAGTCTCTGAGCAGTAGGCTGCGCCTTCCTTTTCACATACAACAGCTACAAATGCTCTAGCTAATGTAGTACAGAATACATCTTGTGACACATGGGGATATTTTTGCATTTGTCAGGACACAAATCTAACAAAAATGACATATATATGAATATAGCTGAGCTTGAAACAAGGATTTACCCGCAACTGTAAGCATACTGAGTCTATCTGGAGATGATCTGGTGCTCCCTCAACCATCCAGGGAGGACACACCAATGCTCATGTGCAGACCAGACATATGTATGTAACTCTACAGAAATCTGCTTTATTCACAAGTTGTAGCTGTGATCTCACATGATAATGTTCTTCTTGTGGTCCTCATCATTTTCAGAATAAAGAATCTAAAATGAGTTGCAAGACCTGTGAGCATTCACTGTAAATCAACAAACTGGATGTATAAATTTAGCCTACACAATATCCAGCCAAAAATCTCACAAACTGCTCTGAACTTTTTTTTTTCCCCTTTCTTTTTCTTTTTGCCAGCTATCATTTGCAAAGCTGCCATCTTCTGCTTTCTTGCAAATTCATGGTTTCCAGGGGGTGCTTGTTTCTGCTGCCTTCTCAGATTACAATTTCTTTTGTGTTAATTAAGCTGAAAAATTGAAAGAATGTCGCTGACTCTACAAAGAACACAAAACAGGCTTGCTTGAAAAGCTAAAAATAGATTGTTCTGTTCAGAAGACAGACGACTCAGTCTTCAAACTATTTGCACAATGCGAATTAATTGCAGATGGCCAATTCATTTATTTAGATCTCTGTGACAGAAATGAAAGTGCTACTGCAACTGATTACATGCATAAAGCTCCTTTCAGGTAGTTGAGTCTAGTAAAGAATCAGGAGCTAGCATATTGGTTTTTTTCTGGAAGTCAATTTGTCAGAAGTTTTTGTGATCTGATTCTCTCTCTCTAGCCTCCCACCCTCTCTCCCAACAGCTCAGATTTAAGATGTGCGACTGATGTGCACACACTAAACGTTACAACGGCCTGCTCACATTTACTTCTAGCATTCACAGTGTATGTTGTAAATCAGTTACATGCCTGTGATTAAAATTACATGTTATGATGTAAATCTCGAAACAAAACCCACCCAGATTACTTAACTTACTTTAAATTAATGCCATTTTGTCTGTTTTATGCTCCAGCATTTGTTTTAAATGGTATTTTCATTTTTCCTTTTTTAAGTCTTTCTTGTTCAAAGCAAAAGAAAGTTAAATTTAAAAAAAACAAACAATGCTTTTGATTTAATGGGAGAGAATTCAGGAAACTCTAAATGAAAGCTAATACTCTGTCCTGGCTTTTACTGTTAGGTAAACGGGAGGTTTCCAAAAATACCATCCCATTAGACTAAGGCCTATAAACTGTAGCTGTGAAATAAGAATATCATTGAACTAGATAAATTGTTTGGGATGCAGAATGCTCTGTACTAGAACTTAACAGCAGATCCTGAACAGCGTGAGGCCTCCTTTGTGCTAGAAAACTAGAAACGTTGTCATTTGGGAGTCTAAATAATGCCAAGAAAAAGAAACTAAATATCCGAGACCTTTTTCTCCAACTTCAGTGTCTCTCCTTTGCAGTTTTACTACTTTACAGTCTCTAAATTCTTGTTTGCAGTCTTGCTGACTTGAAAAATGTGCAAAAGTTGATCCACAACAGGTCTGAGCTAACAGAGCTGTAAGAAAACCTCCCAAGAAGTTTCAGGTGCTATGGTATCTGGCATGCTGATAGGATCACAGATACTACATTTTTCTGTTACTTTTTTTACATAACATACTGTTGCTGTCTGCATTTCAAAGTATTTATATCACGTCTTAAAGTCTTAATTTAAATCAAGGTTGATGTTTTCTAAAGGCACTAAGCCTTATAAGCCAAAACATAAATCTTGATGCAGAATTGAATTAAATTTTCTGCCTAGACAAAGGATGGTAACTTCCCACAAAGTTACTTAAGCTCATTGGTTATCATAGATCTAAAAGGGGACAGGCATAATCCTCTACCCTATATTTTAAGCTATATTCCTTTGCTGAAAGTTTATCCAAACTCCTACCACAGTCAAGGGAAGCAAAGTGTTTTCAAGCAACACAAAACAGGCTATGCAGTCAGGCTATAACATTTTCCTTCTGCTTTTATGGACTATGAGAAAAAAAAAAGTTTAAAAGAGACCTACAAACTCCCTAACAAGAAAGAAATCTTTTCCCAAGGAGAGAAGCTTTACAGGATGCCTCTCAAAGATGACTTCCATCCTAAATGCCCCAAAATGTTTTCTTGTATTTCCTGGGAATATAGGTGATACCGAGGTGAAGCAGAGGACAATAAAGCTGTGCAACAGCAAAGGTCACCTACCTACAACTACATCTATATAAACTGGTTGAGATATCCAATCAGTTCACTCCAGGAATAGATTTGCCATGGCTAGGGTGATGGGGAGGGGGACACTCACAATGTTGCTATACATGACCTGCTCCCACTCGCGTAACAAAGTTACACAAAGCCTCTCCTAATAATGAGAGGCTTGAACAAGAAAACAACAAAGCTCCTGATTATTTTTTTTTAAATTTATCCACAGTGGATCCTTTTTTTTATTTATACTCTGTGGTGGGGCAGACTCCATAGGGATCATGTCCTTACATAGGCACATCTACCTCCTCTCAAAAGAGAAACATCTTTGTTTACTTATACTATTTTTGTTAGACCTAGTTTTTGCTGGTTCTAAAGAGTTTTGCCTTGCTTGTATAGTAAATGCCAACATCTTTGAGAGAAGCACCACCTTGGAGCGCTCACAGAGTGTCTTGGTAGAATTACACACGCATTTGTTTGTTTTTTCCACTGCTTGCTGAAGGGAATCACGTCTGCCAAGGTGTTTCCAATAAATAAAATGTTTTCAAAGCATTTTATATGAAAGATAAAGGCAGGAGAAGTGAAAAATTTTCACAACAGGACCAGAGGAGGTCTGTAAATTAAACCAGTACGTGCATCAAACATTTGGGCTGCAAAGGAGTGTTAGACTCAAACAGTGCAGTCAAGAGCTGGGTTTCTCCTTGGTGCTTTCTAGCCCTGGTATGATTTGCAGAACTTCCAGCATAACAGACACAGTACTCTATGCAGAGCTGGAAGAATATTGTTTACAGACACTGATAGAGCTTAGCATAAAAGAAATAACCATAGCACTGGCCCTTAGGGCGATTTCACTTTGGGTGCACATGCTCCATTGAAGACCAGGCTAAGAGGTTTGAAAGCTCAAGACAATACACAAAATGCAGGAAAATGCACATGGAATACTCCCCAAATACACACAAACTGTCTACCCTGAAAGTAAATACCCATGAGATGAACCACTTTGTCTCTACTGCGGTAAGATAAAAGTAAAAAAGCAAGGAAAGTAAATTAATTGTCAGGTTAATATTCTGTAGGGTACTATGGGAACACATTTTTCTGATTGCAAAGGCTGTTATGTCTTTGTAACAGCAAGAAGAGTGGCTGTCTGTAATTTATTGATTTCTTGCCATCACAAGAAGGGACAGCTTGCCTGTAAACCAACAGCTCAGAAGAACACTGAAGTCACTTTTTTTATCAGTGACATCTTCATGATAAAGCCAGAAAATTATTTTTCTGTTGAAGTAACATTTAATGGATAAAGATGAAAATTCAGTGTCCATGTTGTCATTCTGATGCTCTGGGGTGGGAGAGAAGAAGAGAAAGCAAGAGAGAGAATACTTAAATAGTGCCTAAGCACTTTTCCCCAAATTTGTGATTTTAGGCTAGCAGGACTTCTAGTACACTTTAGCACTTTGGCTGCATCTTCTTCAATAAATTTCCAACATGAAGAAGTGCTAGAACTTAGCATCTCCTCAGCTGGCAGCACAAATAGGAGAATTTGGCTCAACACTCCTTCTCTGTCCAGATCTGTCCCATATTGGCTTACTGAAGCATCTCTGTGACTCCTGAAGGAGAATCAAGTCAGAGATTTCACACTAGTTCTTGCATATCTACAGGCCCTGTTCTAGCAGAAATGTGTCTCTCTGGATGTAATCAGAGCTTCAGCAAAAGCCTGTCTTTTAAACCAGGATGACAGAAATCAGGAAAACCCAAACCACCAAACATTGTTTTTACAGACTGAAAGAAGTCTTAAATACTGAAAATTAAGATATCCCTCTGTTGCTCAGGTTGACTTAGGAGGTGCAGCATTTATCTTTTCTGAAGCTGCTTTCTTATTTTTATTTCCCCATCAGGTTGCATGAAAAGAACACTTTCATTTTGTTGAAAATCCAAACCATCAAACAAATATCAACATGGTTAAACTAAAATAAATCCATCCTCCTATACATATCTAAACAAATCAATGTACTGTTACGTTTTGAAATGGTATAAGACAAATTTCTCTGCCTCCATAATTCAAACCCAGCCTTTACCAATTACTTCAAGCTTTTCCCCAGATGAGACACATCTCCTTTGGCTCAACATTTCACATGAGAATTTTCAACCCAGAATGAGTTTCTTCCACAGCCAAAATTGGAAATGAGAGATTAAAATCACTCTAATGATAGGTACTGGGTTATGCCTTTCAACTATGGATCCGTGCCCATATCTCTATAATTGTGACAATATTTTTCCAAGCAGAGTATCGTGTTGTATGTAACACTGAAACTTCCTGGTCTCTACTCCTTCTCTGCTGTATGGTTACCATCTTATTTTTATAAGCATTCCATTCTGGGGCTGGCCCTTCAGCTTTGGCAGAGCCAGGCAGCTTCTGCTTTAAAACGGCTATTTTGCAACTAGCTGCTGCTTGCTGCATCTTTCTTTTCCAGCCAGCAAGTACCTGCAATGTTTTCCTCTGCAGCTGCTGAGAAAATGGCACAGGATATGTGGTGGGAATAACCAGCAGTGAGCTGGACCATGCAAGGAATTGCCAGGGTGGGTTTCATTCCTGTTTTGTTTTTTTTTTTTTTTGGGAATGGCTGCAAAATGGCTAATTTTAAACAAACTAATTAAAAAAAAAAAAAGTTGATTCACATCCTGCTCATGCTGGCACTTGTGTTGCTGGACTAGTTAGGCTTGCAACAAAGAACAGTTTTCATTGCCACCCCAAAAATCAATGGATGAACACCAGGGGAGCCACGAACAGCATTACTGGGTACTTCTAAACATTTGCTGGCTCAAAAATAGTGGTCAGCAGCAAACTTTGTTTAATATTTTAAGCAAAATAACTACTGTATGGTTTAATTTTACTTGGGCTGCTCTGTAGTGAGAATCTAGCCCGTCACAAATAATAATTAATGTTCTATTTTTTCCTTAAAAGCAAATAAAAAAACCAAAAGGAGTGCATTTAGAGCACCCAAAATTCTAAGCAGTGCCTGGAGGGGAGGTCCACTCATTCCAGGCTGCCAGGGCAGGAGTCTTGTTCACATAACTCACAGGACAGAGCAGCTACCTTGTCCTAGAGGTAGACATGGTTGTTTCCTTCCCATATTTCTCAGCCTTTCAATTGCTGTAGTTAAGAGTCACACACACACAGGTGAACACCAACCAAGAGAAAAATTCACCCATGGTTCCACTCCCACAACAGGCTCCTGATAGACCCAGGAGCCCTCAGGTCATTTTTGGCCGATCCTTATTCCAGATCAGACATCTGCATCAAGGCATTAAGTACATCATGGATTTTAAGCAGAAGTTACTCGCTGCTCTGGCAGGCAGTAATTAGATTACAAGAATTACAGAAATGACAGGCTGGTTGTCTACTCGCCGCATGGGCAGCCTGCAGTGGCTTGGATAAGAGTAAAGCACTCGGATTAGCATAGGGATGAGCTCAGTGCAAATCCAAGTAATACCAAAATAATACGTATTAATAAATAATGCCTCTCAGCCAGCGCAATTACTGTTGCAGTGCTCATCTGTACACTCCTCTACTGACTATCTCACTAAGTTCCCAGCGCAAACTATCCTATATATAAGGCCCTCTGGTCGTTGGCTTTTCTAGACCACCTCAGCATCACTCCTTCCTCCATGATGCATCTCTGCTTCACACTTCTGCTAGAAAATCCTAAATAGGTGGGGAAAGGCTGGGACTCTGCCTACGCAGAGGCTGCAAACACACTTTGCAGCAGCAACCACGACAGCGTTCCAGATGCTGGTATACAAATGAACATAACAAGCATTCATTTTGCTTGTAAAATCCACATATTCAGCACTGCCACAACACACAGTTTTAAAAATCAGAGCAGCTTTCCCATATAAGGGAAAGCTGACCCACTACTGTTGTGCCAGCATCAGCTTGCTCCCTGGGCAGTGCAAGGAGAGGAGCTGGAGCCTTCTGAACCCTGCCTGCCACTTTAGCTGAGCTCACTCAGCAAGGTGCTCCCTTCAGTGGTCTGAGGTGCAAGAAGGCTGTACCCACAATATTCCTGTGCAGGATTCACTCGCCAGCTTGACTGAATTCATAACAGTAAAGTTAACCAATTTTTCCAATCCTTCTGTCTCAAGTTGCAGTTGTACATCCATTGCTTCTGCGCCTAAAGCAGGGTTGACAGTGAAGTCTATGCATCTACATCATCCCGAGGACTTGGGTTTTACTCCCTTCAGAGGCCTATTGGGCTTGGGAGCTCTGCTGGAGCCCCCAGCATTGGGTGGAGGGACCTCGTTGGGCCAAGTTTTAATGTCCATGCGTGATGGAGACAACCCTGAGAGTGGCTGCTTGTGGAACTACTGCTAACAGACGTCTCCCTCGGGCTGCCCGAAACCATTCGAGCAAGCACGTTGCTGCAGAGCTGGTGGCTGCGGAGCCCCCGCGGAGGGCAAAGACCAGGATCAGGGGCTCCCTCTGAACCGCTGGCAGCAGCCGTCAGTGCTTTTTGGGAATATTCCATTGTTTTGAATGTATAGAAAGCAGAAAGAAACCAGTGCCAGCGACCGCGGCGGCGCGGCCAGGGCCACCGCCTGCAGCTGCAAAGCTCTCCCCGGGCACAGTTTCTGCCGTAGGTTTAGTAACGCGCACTGCGTTCAGTACTTTTGACTCAATCAAACTGCTCACAAAATCCTGATGCCGGGTAACTGTACGAGCAGCAGTGTGTATTTATAAACTCCCTACAAAAAAAAAAAAAAAAAGCAGGATGAGCAGGGCTGGGAATATCCAGCTGCAGCTCTGGTTATGCCAGACAGCTGCTCTGTCAAAACTGCTGGGAGAAACCTCACTTCCTTGCAGGGGATGCCCTTTGATACTCGGCAGGAGTCTGTTTTGGCAGCTATATGCTGCCTAAGGGAGAGACCTTTGAGAGGCGATTTCTTTAAAGATATCAGTGTTATGTGCTGGATACCTGGCTGTGCACTTCTGACAGTGAGGGATTTGCAGAGGGAAAAATAAACCAACCCAAACCACCCATAAACAAAAAAACACGAACCGCAAAACGACTAAGAGAAAAAGAAAATGCTGGGCAAGGACTATTAATCACATCTTATTAATCACCATTAGTCACGATCTCATACTACATATCATTTTTCTTTAAGTTGTTAAATAAAGTAATTCAGTCACACATGACTTTCAAGCTTCCTGACACCCATTTTATATTCTGTGGATTTCAGACCTGCCCCAGGGGAGCCAGAGTTGGGGGCTGCCCTGCGGGAAGGAGACCCACCGGCAGCTACCCCATCAGCTGTGCAGCAGGGGTTACAGCCTGGTGCTAGTGAGCACGAGTGAGAACTTCAACAATTAAAAGTAGTAACTCAGCATCACAGACCCAGCACAGTCTGACAGAAGACATTAAAGTTGTAGTGGTAATCTCTCTCGGTTTTGGAAACAAACTCTTTAGGTAACTGAAAGTCTTGCATCACTTTAGGAAATGTTAATTGCATCAGTGGTTTTATCGTAGTAAGTTTCTTTTTTCCCTTTCCAGTTTTCTAAAGCCTTAGGAGTATTTAAAAGGGAATCCTTCCCAGCTATGCAAAGCGCAAGTCAATACTCTGAGTTTTTTTGCCAAGCCTCCTTTTCCCTACATTTCTCACTCCAGAAAGTATGATTAAAATAACAATTAAATAAAGGACAAGAAGACCAGAGTTTAGCAGGTCTAGTATTGTCAGATAGTTACAGATAATCAAAAACATTGCTAAAGTAGTCATACATTTCCTCATTCAATGTGGCATCCTGATTAATGTGCCCCCTTTTCATAAAGAGCAGTTCAAATGTCTTCTGCTGCTATTGCGCACAGGAATGAGAAATGCAGGAGCTGGGAAAGTGCAAGCAGATCTCCAGTGAGCTCAGGGAGAGGCTGCTCCAGTGAGCTGTGAGTCTCCTGCTTGGAGCCACTGTTTGGTGGGCTTTACTATCTGAATTGTGCCAAGTTAAGTTCCTGTTCTCTTAACGACCCTTAGCATTTTCCTTGTTTTAATTAACTAACTTTCTGTAAGGGAGTGGGGGGGAAGACCAAAACAAACCAAACTAAGGAACAGTAACAAACGTCACAATTAGCATTTCCCTAATTGCACTTCTATTATTTAGAAATGCCATGTTTCAGCTTCTCAAAATATCAGTTTTCCTTGTGCTCATTTTGTAATATCTAGGTAAGTGCTGAAAAAATCTATTTTCCTTGAGATTTAGGATTGTAATTTTTGTTTTCTTAGTTAAACCTCAAATTAATTGGTACTACTTTCTCTGATCATTTAAGATTTCTAAATTTCTAATCATGGTCACTCCTACCAAATTCCCTTTACTTTTCCTTTAAATACAGATGCTGTGTTTGCATGCTCAGTGCTACAGTTCACAATTCACATTGAGGACAAAACTGCCTCTTTTAGCACTGAGCCAGCATAAATGTACAGAATAATCTGCAAATACCTGTAAAGCAGTTTCATGCATCTCCATGCCTTTTAGCACTGAGTTTGTAGCAACACACTGAGAAAATTAAATAGAGCAACCTGAAAATCATGTGATACTATTTACATGAAAAACTAAACCATCTCTAAATTCACTAAAAAGCTACATCCAAATGAAGAAAAATATTCACTATATCTATTTTAGTAACCTGTGGATAAATAGGTAAAAATGAGAAATAAACATATAATTCAACAATTTAAATTAACACATTTTATTTATGCCACCTGGTACTCAATAGTTTCAATGTAAGGGGAGGGGGGACAGGTTCCAAGGGAAAACATAAGTAGCAAAAGGCTTCAACACCCTCCTTTATGTCCTTACTCTGATAACATGCAATAAGAAAAGCACACCAGGAAAAATGGTAATTACCCTTCTTTTCTTTTCTTTTTAAGGAGATTTTTGGCTTTGCAGTTATTGTCTTAACTTTTTCTAACTAAATATAATTCTGTTAAGTTTTTAGAGAGCAGTACTGAATTCCCTACCATGCATCCAAAAACTTGACTTTTGTAAAAATGATTCTGAACAAACAAGGACTGCAAGAGCTCAGCTCTGACTTCCCAGAGATATTCTCTCTTTACATTGTCCAATAATTATTGATATCTTACATATTCTCAAAACTCTGTAAGTATATTCTACGTATCAAACAAATACACTTTATCTAACATTTTAATAATATAAGTTATCCCTTTCAAATAAGATAAGCTATGTAAGTATCAGAATCTAAAGTGCATTAATATTTTTTATTGCTTCAGAGAGTAGTAAAAATACCCATGTGTGTTTAAGCACTTACTGTGCATGTTTGCACTCTGTGAGCAATATCCTTACCATCATACCATTGGCAGGAGGGTGGTTAATTTTTATTACTTACAAACAACAATTGCAGGATTGATTTATTTAAAGCTCAGGCAAATGCAAAAATACATTTGTGGAATTTTGTTATCTAAACCAACATAATCCTATGAGTTAATCTTAGCTGGCTGTTATCAATTAGCAACATGAAGAGACATGCCACCTGCATTCTCAAAACATAACAAAATGTCAAAGCAGTTAATGAACAGGCACAGAATGACTTGAAGGCAGTGCTAAACAGCAGCTAACAAGTTAGCAGAGTGATATGCAAGAAATGCATGAATTTCAGATGCTGTGAGTAGACACATTTATACTAGTAGTGAGAAAATTCCTTCACTTTTCTAACTTTCACTCCTGTATCACAAATGCAATCTGGAACTGGGTACATATAAATAATTCAACAATCCATTAACACAGTCAGAAACAAGAAATCACTAACAAATGCCTTGGAATCAAAACATTTTTTACCTATGCTAAATGATAAAAATAATAGCCTTCCAAAAAACTGTATCTTGTGTTCACTCATCCTAAACTCCCAAAACATAAGATTTATCATCTCCATTTAATTTCTGTATAGGCTCCCAAGGGATTAATTTCAACTACATTTGAGCTCCTTTCTCCCAGTTCTGACTTAATAAATTATGGAGGGCAACAAATACTAAGTATGTAAAAAGGTAACAATTTAAAAATTACAATTCCTGGAAAAAAAAAAAAAAGCTCTTTAAGTGTTAAATTCCCTAAAGAATAGAAATGGGCAAGATGTATTTCAGACATCTGACTATTAGTCAACTATTGTTAAAGTGATCCAATTATTAAATAGTTGAGAATTATTTATTTTACTTATATAAACTATCCCTTTTTGCTGGGTCTGGAATAAATTAACACATCCACATGTTTCTTTACTTACTATGCCAAGAAGAATGACTAATATTTTTCTATAATAATATTTTGATAAGAAAATGAATGTTCAGTTTAGATTCATAACAGGAGTTTCTGCATCATTTTTATGTGCTGAATCAAATATGAAATGATCACATTAGAAGGATTTGAACAACCTAATTTAAAAACAAAACAGCTTTGCTCAAATACAAAAAGTTGGGGTTTTTTTTTAGCTACTCTATCAAATGAAAGCATATTTGTGCTATCAAAAAGTATACTGGTTAAAGGTTTTAGACAAGCTTCATATGAAATAGATTTAATCATCACAACTAATTTAAAATGATCTCTGGAAACAGGCTGTGGAATGTCCAATCCTCAAAAAAACCCAAACGAAACAAAACACACACCCCAACCCCAAAAAACTAAACAAAAAAAAGACCCAAAGCAATTAAATGCTCAGGGCTTAACTTGCTAAATACAATTGAGGACATTTGCCTCCTTTCTCACTTTGCCAGATAAAATGCCCTCCCCTTCACCTCCAGCCATGGCAGACGCACTTCCAACCACCCTGGAGGCTAACACTGGACCTGAAAAAAGGTTGAGACATCAACCTGCATTTCAAACTAATCATTTCCAGATGCATCAGTAATGTCTCGATACAGAAACTCACATAATCTCATTTATCATGTTTGTTTTTCATGTTTATTAGCTGAGGAGCACACAAACAGGGTTGCACGGGCAGGGCAGGGCAGGGCAGGTCATTCAGTGCAGCTCTGCTCAGGGTGCAGGGTAGGCTGGGCACAAAGCATGGGGCTGTACCAGGTCCAGCTGCCAGCACTGCCAGGACACTTCCTCCATCCGAAGCCAGTAAAGATAAGTAATGGTAGAGAAGACATTACAAAATGCACTCCTGAAACACCTTGTGTCTTTAACCTGGGCAATAAAAAGCCAGGTGGAAAGTTTCAGCTGCTTAGTTTAAAAACAAACAAACAAACGAACCCAAAGCCAAAAAACACCAAAAAAACTAAAACAAACCAAAAAAACCAACCACCTGTTATTGCCTCTGAACTACAGAACCTTCTGTGCGTCCCTACCCTGTGGTGGGGCAGCTCCAGGAACCAGGTCTGCCTGCCTGTCACAATAATTGTTTCTGCCTCAGTTATCTAGTCCAGTCAAAACAAGCCAAGTTTAGAGCCAAAGCTGCAGAAGGATCTCTCAGGATATTTCTGCAAGCTCTCCTAAGCAGCTTCCCTGTACCCTTGCCCATCTCACGCCAGCAGAATCTCTTCCTCCCTGACTTCCTCCCAGGGCCACCATCACACCCAGAGCCCTCACCACCTTCAACCCCACCGAAAGAAGGCACCAAACAACCCTTTGCCTCACAGAATAAGCTAGCCAAGGTCTCTCCATCGTCCCACAGTACCCTGGAGCAAAGCCTACACCTTCTCATCATCAGAGAGCCCCGGTGCTCCCCAACACCCTGGGCTGGCCACTGCCCTTCAGCCACAGCTGTGGACATCTGTGGGGGCTTTATCATCCTTCTGTGCTTGCTGCTGCCAGGGCGGAGGGTCTGGAGCTGGACAGCCAGACACAAATCTGCACTCCAAGAAGCAACAAAAGGGTCTTAAAAAGCAAGATAAGTGCACCACCATTAAAAAACAAACGAAACAAAAAAACCACCAATCCCATTAAAAAAACCCAAACAAACAAAAAAAAAAAAAAAAACAAAACGACAACAACCAAACAAAAAAAAAATCACACCAAAAAAAAAAAAAAAAAAAAAACCCACCACCAAGAAGGTGAAACAGAATGGGAAAAGGGAGAAACAACCCCAAGGACTTTGAACTGCTCTGTCCCAGGACTATGTGACAGGCTTAGCAAAAGAGGAATTTGTTCCCTCTCTCTGGCACAAAGTTTCAGCAGACAAACAAACAAACAAACAAAAAAATCCATTAAAAAGTCAAAAAGTAACCAAAGCTCATCCTCTGCAGTATGCAGGGTACTGCTTTCATGTTTTCTGTCTGCAGAAGGGTTTGCTTTGAGATTTCTTGCAGGAGAAGGAGCAGAGCGCAGGGCAGATCAGAAGGGAAAAGTTCCCAAGAGGGTTTCAGAAGTTACTGCACATTTATTTCACCAGATGCTATTTTTAACCCTCCTGTTACTATTTTTGCCCATGTCAGTGTTTTCCATTTGCTGAACTCTATCCTCACGCAGGCAGGGCTCTGCTCCTACCCATCACCCCCAACTCCCTCCGCCGGTGCCCCCGCCGCGGCCCCCGCTGCTCGCCCTGCTTCCCCCTCCAGCGCTTGCACTGTATGTCAGGCTGCACTTTCGGATCTCTTTAAACAGCCTCCAAAAAAGCCTGCTCTCCCTCCCGCCCCTCCTTTGTATGGAGAGAGAAAGAGAGAGAGAGAAATACATTATATACATCTACAAGTTTCAGGCGGTGCAAAGTCCAAAGGCGATCACCCAGCAGATCTGCTGCTCTACCTTCATTCCTCTCTAAACACATTCCTGCCAACGGGGAGGGAAAGGGGGAAAAAAAAGGCAAAAGCAAACAAACGCCACTGTTGCTAAGTTTTGCACTTTATACCCTTTTATATTTACAATCCTCTCTTGGCTAAAAATAGCAACACATGATCCATTTATAACTGGCCGGACATGCCCCGAAGCCGCTGGCGGGGCCCTGGCCGATGAAAGGAGCTCTTTGCGTTCCTTCTACCTGAGCTCATCTCCCGCTTAAAGGGCTCAGACAGCTCTGCTCCCACAAAGCACACATTGAAACACTGCTGCTGCCAGGGGAGAGCAGGATAAAGGACAGGAGGGGGAAAAAAGAGAAAGAGAAAAGGCAGTAACCCATGTGGGCTGCCCCATGCCATTCTTGGCACGCTTGACAGATGTACAATTAGGGAGGCGGCAGGGAAACGGAGGTGGTCGGGGACTGGCAGGCAGCCCCAGGCAGGGCAGGACCTCTCCTGGCATACAACAAAGAGGGGGCTCCAAAGGCAGTTCCAGCTCGGCTCCATATGTGATCAACACATGAATTCATCCTGGAATCATAGAATCATTTAGGTTGGAAAAGACCTATGGGATCATCAAGTCCAAACATTAACCCTACTCTATCAAGTCCACCACTAAGCTGTATGGCCAAACATCACATCTACACAGCTTTTAAACACATCCAGGGATGGTGACTCAACCACTTCCCTGGACAGCCTGCTTCAGTGTCTGAAAACCCTCTCAGTGAATTTGTTTTTTCGTAACAACCAGCCTAAACCTTCCCTGGTGCAGCGTGGGGCCGTAAGGAGGGGTGGGAGCAAATGCAAACCCAGTGCCAGGGGCAGGTCTGAAGGTTGCTCTGGAAGCGACTTTAGAGGTGCACACAGAGGTGGACACTGGAAATGAACCTAGATGTGGCTTTAGAGGTGGCTCTAGAAATTATGCTGGAAACAGCTTCTTGTTTGACTCCAGACAATTCTAGGCATGGGTTTGGGGTTTGAGGATGGAGAGGGTCTGGAGCTGGCTCAAAGGCGATGTCAGAGGCAGCAATAGGAGTTGGTCTGCAAGTGGCACCACAACTGGCAGACACAAATACACAGTGTTATCTGCAGTAATTATTCACACAGGAGATTTTACCAGTGTGGGATTTATTCATTTGCTAACACCTTCTGAATCTGATGGTAAAAATTTCCATTAGCACCTGTGCAGGACTCAGGAACTGCATGTGCAGCAGAACAAGCTGCAAGACTAAAACAAAGTCCCAAGGGCATGGCCCAGCACTCGGTTCAGTGGAAGCCACACCTTCCTGTTTTAGGAAAGGTGCCACAATAATGCCACCTCCCATCTAACAGCAACACACTTTGGTGTTTTAAAATTTCCTCTCTTGGAAGCACAGGTTTCTTTGCCTCACTCTCTTACTACTGAAACAAAGAATCCTGGTTGAGGGGCAGCATGACAGCTTAGGCATCACTGAGTAGCAGCAACAAAAAGCTACACTAGCAGACAACAGCGTTTTAGTGCAGTTAATCACAAATGTGCAATTCCCAGTCACTTAGAAATAAGGGGTCAAATTCTCCCAAAGTTATGAGACTTTAAAGGAAAATATACCTTCCAGTTACAAGTCTTTTGGGTACACTTGAAATATTTCTCAGTACTCTTGAGAGCTAGAAAATGTGGTTTGTTTGGACCAACAGCAGAATTTCAGTGCCAGTGCTCCATGGATTGTAGCCGAGGAAAAAAGTACTAACTGTGATGGGATCCAGAGGAAAAAAAATACTGTAACAGTTGGCAACTGCATTACCTACATTTATTCCTTCTAACAGCCCCATTTCAGTTGCTTTTCTGATATTCTTCTTGATTTTGGCTTCTCAGTGGGAAGTCACATCACCTCATGTCTTGTTTGCAGAAGATTCTGCAGGCTGCATTTTCCCTCTATAGCTCTGCCACATATACACTTACTTCCCTCCCTTTGTTTATACAGGAACAAAAAGTGTCTATGTGTAGCAGTGCCTTTCCAGAACTTCACATATCACCAAAACAGACATGCAGCAAGCTGGTCAGACTTTTCTTAGAGTTGTGCTCATCATATGCACTAGAAGATTTTTATTATGAGATACAGACTTAGAATCATAGAATCATAGAATCATAGAATCAACCAGGTTGGAAGAGACCTCCAAGATCACCGAGTCCAACCTATCACCCAGCCCTAGCCAGTCAACTAGACCATGGCACTGAGTGCCTCATTCAGTCTTTTCTTGAAGACCCCCAGGGACGGTGCCTCCACCACCTCCCTGGGCAGCCCATTCCAATGCCAATCACTCTCTCTGTGAAGAACTTCTTCCTAACATCCAGCCTAGACCTACCCTGGCACAACTTGAGACTGTGTCCCCTTGTTTTATTGCTGGTTACCTGGGAGAAGAGGCCAACCCCCACCTGGCTACAATGCCCCTTCAGGTAGTTGTAGACAGTAATAAGATCACCCCTGAGCCTCCTCTTCTCCAGGCTAAACAGGCCCAGTTCCCTCAACCTCTCCTCATAGGATTTGTGTTCCAGGCCCCTCACTAGCTTCGTTGCCCTTCTCTGGACATGTTCCAGCACTTCTACTAGTTTCCACCAGCTTTTAGCTGTCTGCTAGTGCTGTGCTAACCACCTGCCATGATCTGACATTAGCAAAAAAAGTGTCACTTTTGAGCTGCTTTCAGAAAAACTAGAAGCAAATCACTGAAGAACATATCTTGAAAGTCACTAACATGAGGAGAATGCAGCAGTGGTTTGCACATGACTTTGTAGGGGGGAGATGCTTTAAAGCAGAGAATTGGAAACTTCATTGCCACATAGCTATCAGTGTTGTAACTGTCTCTGTGTGTGCAAGAAATCCAGATTATCCCTTTTAATCTCTTCATTCAGTGGCTGCAGAATGCCAGTTGATCAAGCATTCAGAAGGTACAGGAAAATGCAAGCATCCCTGGACAAAACTGTCACAAAAACCTTATCCTGTAGTAGTTGCTGTGCAAAATATTTGTCAGAGCAAGACAGAACTCAGCCCAAGGCCTGTACAGCCTGAATTTGCCACAGAAGCATGTGCTCCCCGGGCTTCAAAAGCAGAAGCAGGACGAAGTACAGCTTCACCCATGCTAGGAATGAATGCTGGTGTACAGCAATTGGTATTATTAAGATGAAGTATAGCTCAAGGCACTTTTTTCCCCCACCTCCAGCTGAGCTGCAAATAATAACCCATTGCTGACATAAAAACGAGAGTGAAAACCATAGCCAGAGGACAGTGCTGGCCATACCCAGAGCTGGAGAGGCACAGCCCCAGCTGCCCTGGGCAGGCTGACTGGTTTCCCTAATCTCCCCTGTACCCTCCACTGTACCTACAGACAAGTTTTACCCCAGAAGATGCAGCTGGGACAGGCAGCTACAAAACGCAACAAGCTTTTCTAGTGCTGACATCTGTCCTTCAAACACGTCTAGAAAGGGTTATTTTGGCAGGGAGCACTCTGAGACAGTAGGTCCTTATCCCAGCTGTGTAGGCTCCTGGGTCACAGCCTCCCTGGTATTCCTGCACTCCTTGTTTTGCAAAGTCAGCTCCCTCATCGTCCCCTCCTGCCAGGAGCTCCTCTCACTCCCAGCCCACTTCTCAGATTAAGCCCTGGGTAAATCTCTACTTTCAACTGCTTCCCAGCCACGCAGGCTTGCAAATCTGCTCAGTCCTTTCTGCTGCCCCTTCACTTCCCCGGCTCTTCCCCATTTTCACTCTCTCCTTTTCTTATCCTGAAAATCTGAAACCCACCCTCAGTCCTTGCAGCTTTAGCCCCCTCTTCTGTTAGCAAAACCAAACTCTCTGGTCATGTTCCTCTTGGAGGTCTGCCACGTATTCACTAAGTGGCACTTTTCCCACCTCCCCCCCTCCCCAGTGTTTCAGAGTGCGATGGCAGAGCAAGTACAAAGGGTACACAGAAAGTTGTCCCTGCAATACTGCAACACAGGGTGTGAAGTTAGCGAGTGTCCTCTGCAGCAAAACTGCATGGCACAAGTGATCCTGGGCTACTGGATCTCCAGATGGCCACTGACCTTTATGTTTGTTTATTTTAAAGATGTCTCACTATTTTATTTTTCTCATGAGTCAAACAACTGAATGATTTCTACATTTTCTTCCCTCTGACCTCTTATTTTCTCTCTGTTTTGTTCTAGAAATGCTCATTCAAGACTCAAATACTAAGAGTGGGTATGGCCCAAATGTTGCAATTCTTCATTCCACAGATTGCTATCACTATTGCAATTGCTATTCCCTCTGGATGCGGAGAAACCCACACGAAAGGACACTAGAAAATACACATTTGAATAGTATATGCAAGGAATATAAAACAGAGGCTTTGAAGTACCCTATCTATACAAAAATACTCCTCAAGAATTAGGAGGAAAGGGCATTGTTTTTACCAGGGAGCATTGTAAGTGACGCCTTCTGTTCTCAGCGGTGCCTCAAACGTTCATTTTGTGGATACAGGTAATTACTGGGTGCTGTCACTGCATTATTCCCATGGAATCATTCTCTCAGGCTAAATTCGCTTCTCCAGACACACCAGTATCACTCATCGATTCTGCCTTTGAACACATCTGACCTGACCTGCTTTGATCATACATGCTGGGAGACAAGAGGCGGAGAGTTTTAGCAGGAGGGAATTCTAGAGAATGGAGGAAATCAGAGCCAGCTTTGTTGGACGGCTGAAACAGATGCTGCGCTTTTGGGAGTGACTGTGGCTTTACTGCTCAGGAGTTGAAGAGCAGGCTTGCAAACTGGCTCCCTCCAGCAGCTACCTCAAGGGCTGTAACTCTGCCGGGAAAACAACAGTCCAGGGGCTACAGGCTCCTTACACAACCATCATGATGCAAGTATGTTTTAGGATGGTGTAAGATCTCTAGCAGACCATCACAGATTTATACAGCTATAGTTATGTCCATACAATGTATACCATTAGAAGTAGTGTAATGATCCACAGCCTACCAGATATGGTTATCCCAGTATCAAATGAACACCAGATCTAAATCCAGACAAATTCTTCACTAAGCTTATGAGTTATACCAGAATAAAATATGTTCTGTTATCTCAACAACCTAAATTTAAAAAGGGCCATGGGAGCTGAAGGGCAGTTTATAAAACTATGCACTGGGCTCTGCTGGCACCAAACATCCCAAACTACAAACTGGCATTCTGCAGGACCTGGCTCATCACTGACCTGAAAGCTCCCCTGCCCAGGACTCCTTCAAACATTATTTCCAACCAAACTGCTTCTGTCAACACCTTCTTTACCACAGAGCAATTAAAAAAGAAACTGCAAAACCAGCACACTTCCCTTCATGCTGTTATTCAATAGTCTCACAGATTTGTGTGAGCATTCAAAATTACACCAGAATAATGCATGTGCTCTTGGTGGACTGACCAGGCTAAAGAACCAAGCTCCAGCCAACAAACCCCCCAGTGTCCTATGGGACAGACACCATCAGACCTTTAAGTGTCGCAGCACTTGAGGGCGCTGCTGCAATAAAATTAACTCACCCTAAAAGTCTCTACTTGGCGTTATTATGAATTAAAGTCTTCTGTTAAAACATCAGTGACCCCTGTTGACATTTACTTACACTGTTGCTGTTACTCAGTGGCCCCACTATTTTGGTAAACAACGAGCAGAAGCTAGGACTAACATTTAACTTTCAAGGTTGGCACCTAGTTATCCTTTCAAATCTCTGCACAAATTGATAAAAGTGGCAGGAGGACAAGAAAACAGTTTAATTCAGGATTATTTTTTTCCAGTGTAATGTATTTGCTCTGGGTGAAAGGAGAAGTTGTTAGAAATCATATCTGTTCATGGAATTAAAAACAAGAAAGATTGGGGTTGAAGACGCAAGCACCACTTTCTCTTAAAGGAGATCATGAGTCGCTGTTGACCTTTATGGGCAGACTGATGACACTGTTTTGCTCTATTTTCCCTGGCCTTTAACAGCATCCTCCCTGCAAAGGCTTCTTGGTCCTCATAAATAAACTCATATCCCTCCTTCACTTTCTACCTGCTGCATGCTCCACTGTATCCTTCAGTCTTGCTGGAGACAGGTCCTGTAGGATGCTGAGGAGCAGTGTGGGATGCTCAATGCCAGATCCAAAATCCACCCATAAGAGTGATTTTTTTCTTCAGATTCCACCCCAAGTCTACATTTACCTCCAGTGTGGTGTCATGGACACCTACAGTCCCCATGGGTTATGGTAATTTTTCTGCTTTTTCTGAATTAATGCAAGTCATCTCCCCCTTTTTTCCCTGCTCTGGTGTGAAATAAACTGGACACAAAGCAGTCTTTTTTTGACTTAAGCTATAGCTTGCCAGCCTGAGAAGACTCTGCTCAGAAGTTCTGTCAGTGCCACGTTGCATTTGATAACATCATTTCTTTTAATGACAGGGCTTCCTCATTTTGTTATTTTTCTTGGGTTTGAACGGTATGGTCAATATCTTTCAGTGCAGTAGTTTATTAATTATATGGCTTTCTCAAAATCTATTCAGGGAAGAAAATGAAGAATTTAACATTTGAATTTATGGATACTGCTGCTGAGCAGAGAAAGAGTAAAGGGAACAGTGACGACTGAAAAGAGCTTTCACACCATTTCTTATATTCCTGCAGCACTGTGTCTCCTCATTGTTTTATTCAACAGTTGTCTGTCCTTAAGAATTTAATATTTAAAATGTCCTTGGCTGCATTTCAGAAAATGCTTGACCTTAATTTAGGGAAAGCAGAAATATCTTAAAGCAACTGTGTTGGACAACACATCCTAAAATACAGACTGTTTTGACAAAGGCTAGAAACAACTAACTACAGCATCAGTCCCATAAAAATACATTAGTGCAAGGACTGCTGCTTACATGGCCAAAATCATCTGCAAGTGTAAAAACGCAGAGACAAAGTCAGTAAAGGGAGTCAAAGAAAAATGCACTAAAATCCATGTTTGTCAAGAAAAAATAACACACCAAAAAAAAATAGAGCACAAAGTAACTGGGTACCTTGTCTACAAATGAACGAATCCTTTCTTTTACACTGTTCTGTAGTTAGTTAAGAGTTTTGCTTAGAAAAAAAAAAAGTAATAACAAACACTGCATGGCCAATTTTAACAGTTCTTCTGGTTGTGACATGATACTGATCTCTGTGTTCATAGCTGGAAACCAGAGCAGCACATCTGACCCCTGAGTTTTGGCTTGCTGAAGCTCCTGAGATGGCTGAACTCGACTGGAGAGGGTGGGCAGACCGGCAGGCGAGCTGCTCCCTGCCATCACTTACCTACCAAAGGATCTCCATTTGGCAGCACTGAAAATCTTTCGATCCCAGATCTTTTCCTACAGAACCAGCACAGCTGGAATCTGCCGTTAACAGCCAGCACAGTAATTTGCTGAGCTTCAGACTTTGCATTTTACCAAGACACACAAAACACTTACACATCTCCTAAGTTCAAACCTTCTAGGAGCAATTCCAGTAAGATGCTTCATGTTTCCTGTTCCATGAAAACAAAACAAATCTCATCTGTAACTGACCTCGACAGATACAGAGAACATTTGGCACCTATTAAAGCCCCTTTAAGATGAGACCCTCTGAAATGTAAACGTGAGCTTTATGCCACATTTAGTTCACGGGAAACAGGACTATGGTAGCTTCAGTCAGTTATTTTCCATTGAAAAGTTATCTTAAAATATGTCCAGAACTAACTTCTTAAATGTTTATTGAGCAATTCAGAGCTTCCCATTTCATCCTACACTTCTGCTTTTATGCAGGCAAACTCTAAGAAGAAATACTTGATGAAGAGATCTGCACAGCACTACTGCTGCTCATCTGTCTGGTCCAGATATATGTACAGGAGACAGTAGGAGGCATAAACCCCCAACATTTAATTAACTTTTACACTGAGAATTATTCCCACTCATAACTTACAAGATCATTAAAACCTCTTTCAGACCACATCCAGGAAGCAGAGACAAAGCCAGGAACTATCAACAGCAAGAAGCTGTGCCTTAGTTGACACAAGAGCTTCTGTCATTACATCTACAACCCACTGAAGTGTCAACAAACAAATCCTTAAAGAACAGGAGGAGAAAATTTATTGGAGGTTTTAGAGGTCTGAGAACACCACTCCCACTTGAGAAATGGAAAGATCCAGCTTGGAAAGAGGGTCAGCCGGCATTTGGCTCGCCCATACTAATTAAAACCCACGTATTTGGCTGTTAACTGGAGTTAACCCAAGGAAAAGCTTCTTCCCCTAAGACTGTCCTCACTGCTGTGATCAGTTACTGTGTGTGAGGGTCTCTCCAGGAACTCACTGTGCTGAGACATTTTGATTTCCATAAGCATCTGGGTCAGATGTAACATAATTCTTTCCTGGAGGGAATTTTGGGAAGCGCTGGAAAAGTGCTGCTTCCCCAAGTAACAGAAGCAGGATCTTCTTTGTGCACAGTGGGGTGCAAATGGAGGATAAAGCTATAATGACCAAGACACGCACTCTTCTTGCAACATCTTCACAAGAGAGCTCAACCGAACCTAACTACCCCCAAAGATGTAAGAAATGGATGCACTCCCAGCTCTGTTCCCACGGAGAGCTGGCAGGGATCCCTCCCACCCCACAGGCACAGCGTTAGCACTCTGGCTACACAAAAATTCCACTTTCTCTCCTGGAACACAATAGCTCCAACAGCATCTCGGGCTTCCAGCATGAAAGGATGAGCCATTTTCGTGCTCCAGCACAAAATGCTCAACTCCAAGTGCACAAGCACAAAGAGCTATTCTTGCTCACAATCAGGTCTTGCCCAGTGTGTTTGCTGTCACCACTCTCGAGCTGGAACTCTACCCTGTACCAGGCTGTTCACCGAAACACAGCCTGTAAATCATCAGCTGGCTGATAGCTGCCCATCCTCAAAAGCACTGCTGTGGTGGTGTTAGTGGCAAGGCTTGGAGGGGGTTCAGGGCCATTCATTTGGTGAAGTTTTTAACAATTGGAACAGCTCTTCTGGTTTTGGCATTAAAAAAACCCTGCCTAGCAGAGGGAACACCTGAGTGTACTGATGGCTCAAGACAGATGTGCCAGCATAGACACAGTGATGCAAGAAGAATAAGGGACTAACTGCAAAATCTCCACCTCAGAAACAGTAACCTCAAAAAACTTAGAGCAAAGGCTTAATTTAATAGTGAGCTACTGACCTTGCCAATGATTTTAGGCGAATGCCCATTCAGAAGCCTTGTAATTATTCTGAAAAAAAACATTAAATCCAACTATTTAGAAGCTGAAAACTAAATAAGAGCTTTCCAGTAGTCAAAATAAAGTTTTTCCATTGTGTGGATTAGCAAAGAGTAATTTGACATAATTAAAAAATCACTTATTTAATGGAAATTGTTCTAAATAATAAAGCTTATTTATTTTTATTAATAAAAATAGTTTGAAGCCTGGGGAAAAAAAAAAAAAAAAGGCAAACAAGCTGCACAACAAACCACAGAGCAACTACATCTAGGCACTGTACTGACTGTCAGTGGCACAAAATCAATTCCAACTTTTCCTGCAGTCACCAACACTTACAGGTTCCTGGCATTCCAGGCTGGCACTATTCTTGCCACTCAGGCAAAACCATCTGTACTGAGAACTGTATCCTTACTCTGTGTGGGGTTCCCTTAGTCTCCAGGTTCTTTAAGGGACAGCTTTGCCTGGTGTTAAGCATAGTGAAAACAACCACAGCCATTTGCCTTTTGGGTTACTGAGTGCTTTCCATTCTGAACTAACCTTAACAAGTATTGTCAAACATTTTCCAGGGTCCCATGGATGAACTCCCAATCCCCAAGTGGAAGACAACAACCAAGTTTAATCTGTTGTAACTGTTAACAAAACTATGAGTTAGGATTATATAGAACTATACAACTCATCTTTGTTAAAAGTGGTTAGGTGTTTTGTTTAAAAACCCAACACTCCCTTCCCCCCCCCCCCCCCCCCCCCCCCCGAGTTTCTTGTTCTCTGCTGTTCCATTTGGCCCTCTCTCATATTTCAGGTAACAACTTCCCTGCTATTGCAGGGTGTTGAAATCCAGTCCCTTAATCACTTCCCTACTCATTCTTAGAAACACTGAGATTTTGAGGCTTCTTCATTTATTTTTTGTCCATAGGAGTTTAAATCTGTAAGAAGATGCCTGTGATCCTAAGGTTTGTAATATATACTAGTGGGGGTTTGATTATTTATTGCATTTCCCATGTTTGTCATGGAGTGTTACTGACAAAGGAGAACTCAAACAAATGCTCTTGAGAGTCCACTTATGACTGGCTGAAGCAGCCACTGCTGAAGAGTTCATATATTAGTCCACAGCATGGCTAAAACTTCCTTCAAGGAAATTTCAAGTGAATAACTGACTCTGTTGGACTTGGAAGCAAGTTGTCCAAATTAAAACTGCATTCTCAGATGATTATTTTTAAAATTATAGGAAGTTAACTACAAGTTTCTGAGTGGCAAAGAGCTGGACCTTCTGCTTTCAATGCAAATAAATAATTCACCTGTCTCAAGATGCATTTGCTATAGTTGAACCCGTACAGAAATCACAGAAACGTTCCAGTTGGAAAGGATCCCCGGGATCATAAAGTCCAATCATTATCCCTACTCTACAAAGCTCACCCTTAAACCATATCCTCAAGCGCCACATCCAAATGACTTTTAAACACATTCAGGGCTGGTGACTCAACTACCTCCTTGGGCAGCCCATTCCAATGCCTGGCCACTCCTTCTATGAAAAAATGTTTCCTAATGTCCAATCTAAACCTACCCAGTTGCAGCTTGAGGCCATTCCCTCTTATTCTATCACTATTTACCTGTGAGAAGAAACCAGCAGAAGCCTCTCCACAACTCTCAGCCTGCGTGAAAATTTTGTTCTATGTGAAAAACATGCCAGAGAACATCCATATTTTCCATCTGATTCTGAAGATGGAGCTTTGAAACACTAACACAGTGCTCTAGCTTGCTTGTCTTGACTCTGAAAATACATTTGAAGAAAAAAAAACCCTGTTTCTGGAAGCCCAGACAAAGTTGGGCTTGAAATCTCTCAGTGGAATTAGATTCTCGTTCAAGCAATACCACATAGCTTGGAAGCCACAGAAAACATCTATTAAGACTGTTGCTAATTTAGAGAAAAAATGACCCCATCTGGAACAGGCTCTGCAATGCTGTTCATTGCACCACAAGAAAAATATTATTGTACTGCAGTGTGTGAAGCTTTGTAATGAAGATGATGCCAGGTCCAAAGAATTTAACTTACAAAGAAAGGTTGAGGTTAAGGTCTTGCTGTTGCTGCAAAAGATTAAGTCCTAAAAGAAGTTTAACGTGAAGGAAGGGGTGGAAAAAGATGACTTGAACTAACAGCTAGCAAACGTTTTTCCTCTGTAACAGTAAAAACTTCCAACTCCAAGAGGGTATCTTCCAATAATGAAATTTGAGGTTAAGTAAATTAAGAGACCTTAGGACACATGATTTCAAACATGAAGATATATAAGCATAGTGAGACCATTATTAGAGCAGATTGCTTAAATAATGCTCAATGAAGGACTCCAAAAAGAACTGAGAAGAAACTGTATCCAGGAGTTAGAAACTTCAGTGCTTTAAACCATGGAGAGGATGAGTCAACTATTTGTCACAACTGCTCAGAGTAAGGACATACCATAGAATCATAGAATCAACCAGGTTGGAAGAGACTTCCAAGTTCATCCAGTCCAACCTAGCACCCAGCCCTAGCCAGTCAACTAGACCATGGCACCAAGTGCCCCATCCAGTCTTTTCTTGAACACCTCCAGGGACAGTGCCTCCACCACCTCCCTGGGCAGCCCATTCCAATGCCAATCACTCTCTCTGTGAAGAACTTCCTCCTAACATCCAGCCTAGACCTCCCCCGGCACAACTTGGGACTGTGTCCCCTTGTTCTGTTGCTGTCTGTCTGGGAGAAGAGACCAACCCCACCTGGCTACAGCCTCCCTTCAGGTAGTTGTAGACAGCAATGAGGTCACCCCTGAGCCTCCTCTTCTCTAGGCTAAACAACCTCAGCTCCCTCAGCCTCTCTAACAAAACTACCTGATGGGAAACCTGGCAGTGTTGGGTTAATGGTGGGACTCAATCTTTAAAGGTCTCTTCCAATCCAAACAATTCTTTGTTTCTATGTAACAAAAGAGGGGGTTGCATTGGGTATTTGCTCCCACATCAGTATTGAGTCTTGGCTGGCTCTGGCCATGTGTGGAAAGACAGTTACCAAGAAAAACTTCATGGAAGTGAGATGTACCAATGAATTCAGCAGTGTCCATGATCAGAAAACAGTTGTGTGAGACACAAAGGGTCTGATGTATAGTTTAAGGCATCAGACAAAAAATTAGGCACATACTTGTTTTAGCTGAGTTAGTACTGAGAGAAGACAACAACAAACCCAAAAGAGACAAGAAATTCACTAGGTGCCAGTTTTGTACTGATGACAGCAGGAGGGAAGGGAACAAGCTCTGAATGAAGCAGCTGTAAAATGGGCTGAGAGTCCAGAGGGAAGCAGCTAAAGAAAAAGAGGTTCTTATAGGACTTTTGCTAAAATCAAAGGTCTATAAACCACCCTGTCAGTGGTAGGGGTTCAGAAATGCTAACCTATTTTTCTGCCAGATCTGACATCCTGCGGCTGTGGAAAGTGAGTAGCAGGCAAACCAACTGGGACAACAAGATGGAGTAGAGAAGGAAAACTGGAATCCCCAATTCCAGTTTCACATACAGTTATTCCAGTGGTACTCTTAAGAAAGAAGTGATCTGTGCTGGGTGAGATCAGTTGGGATACCATGCCAAGCCTCTTGTGGAGTAATCCAGATTTCACCCAAATCAAACCACAAGCAGTTGTGCGGGACTACAAACATCTGTTTTCAAGAGGTGTCCAGATCATTAGCAGCCAATTCTACATCTCTGTTACATTCCCTGCCATATGCTGGGGGATAATCTCAGCAACCAACAGGGATTTTCATCTCAAATCCTAACAAATCTGCTCTGCAAGGCTTCATCATTTTTCTTGTCTCCCTTATTAGATAATACCTCTCAGCTGCTGCTCTGCTCTTTCCATGCCTTGTGGCTATTCTCTCACAACACCCAAAGGCTCCTAGAACCTACCTAGCAAAAAAATGACATTTTCTTCATGTCACCCAGAAAAAAATTCCTTTCCTTGCCAAGGGTAAACACAGAATTTACCTCCTGGATATACTCAATCTCAGGCTGCCCCCTGCCTAGCTAGTGCTGCTAGCTGCAAGAGGTCAAAGGCAGGAAAGTCACACACATTAGGCAGGGCTCTAAAACATTTTGTCTGTCACTGGTGGGAGCAGTCTTCTGCTCGACTGAGCTTCTGGTTATGGCTACATGTCTGCACACCAGTACATAAAAGAACAAAGGGGTTTATAAGCAACTTCATTAACTGAACATCAGAGATATTTAGGGTACTTTGCTTGACAAAATTCAAGGTTCCTACACTGAAAACTGTGATGGCACTTTTGTGGCCTTACAAACACGTGTATACACAAACAGAATTTGATCTTTGGCATTAAACAACAATAACAACAAAACTGGAGGTGACTGCAGACAAGACAGACTGCTCTGGAGCCTGAACTGGCTCCCTTTTTGAGGATCAGTTACATTATCCAACTCAGTGGCATCACTTCCCTGCACAAGAGAGTGGAGTATCTCCTTCAAGCTTTGGCCTCTTTGTTCCCTAGCAAGGAGTTATCTGTGCTGGACTTTCTGACAGGCTTACCAGTTCCTTCAGCCCCAGGGGCATCTCCTGAATGCCATCTAGGAGGAGGAGCAGTTGTCAACGAGAGCTACTGCTGTTTTCACCTCACACACTCCATCCTCCAGATGAATGATGGCAGTGGACTTGAAACAATCCTGAATGAACTGTGGCAGGCCAACCTCAGGGTGGGGAGAGTTGTGAGGGTTTAGTGTTTCTGTCTCCTTGCCAGCACTCAAAGAAGCAAACAGCATCCTGAGAAGTTCCTGCAATCCCTTAGCTTCCACCAAAGCCATGAGTGCTTCTGCTGCTGGCAAGGCGGGATGTGCGGACAGGGTATTTTTATCTCCACTTCATTTCCGTCCCTGTCAATCCAAAACAAATTTCAACTAGAGGTGGGAAAGATGGCTTATGATGAGAAAAGGATTCCCTGGCTTGATTTGTGTCTCACCACTGGATATGTGCCACTGTGGTGGCACAGCTGCATCAGTCCTGGATTCCCAGCTTCCAGTAACCCTTCCAGACTAAAATAGAAGACCTACTGCTTGATTTTTAGCAGCTGAAGAGCAGCAGTAAGCCACATAAGTATTATGTAAAGTGATCTTTTTCTAAGTATATGATTGTTGTGCACAGAAGAAGTGAATTTAATTACAAACAACTGGAAGTTTTTAACAGGCTGGTTTGCCCCCTACTCCCTTTCTAAAAACTAAGGTTTGATAGCAGCTTTTGGGTTTCATTGCAAGTCTTCTAAGTATTTCCTTGGAAAGACTTTACACTTGGTCCCAGGCAAGAAGTCAAAATCAACATTTGAAAAGCATGCCCTGCATAATTTCCAGGATTCAGCAGCATTAAGGTATACTTATGGAGGCCAGGAGGAGAACTGCTTCTTGTGCTTTTTGACTTTGTGCATAAAGCTGGTCTTCAGACAAGGAAGTTTATATTCCAAATAATATTTTTAACTACATGTGGTCAAGTACATAACTTATCAGGCCTTTCCTCATCCCTCTCCCAAAATAAGCCTCAGTGGTAAATATCTCTGCAGTACTTACTTTTTGCTTAGAACTCTACTAGGAGCAATCGATTCTCAAGCCTAATACAGAATTATTTGATAGTAGAAAAAAGTTTTAAGTTAGCATTTTCTTAAACTTCTCTATACAGTAAAACTTCAGTCTGGGTGCAACAGTGATCCTCAGGCTACACTGGCTGTTTCTGTTCCAAAGTGGATTACACAGGATTTAATGATGTGTTGCCATTACTCTGTTCGAGGATGGAGTGATGTCCCTCTGCTGATGGGACAGCAGCACACAAGTGACTCAGTGTCCCCACTCCAGATGGGACAGCTGACACTGCCCTTATTCCTGTGAATTATCCCACTGAAATCACCAGGATTGCTGGGGACTTTGCAAGACTGAAGCTCCTGGCTTATTCCAAAGGCCAAGATTGACATGTATCTCATCTATCCAGTAATCAAACAAGTTAAAAGCAGTGCACACGGTGCTTTTCAATATGCATCCTTAAGGACTCTCCACCCAAATGTTCTGGCAATTTTAGGGCAAAAACAGTCAAGGAATATTTTCTCTGTGAATTTCTGAAGTGCTTTAAAAGAAAAAAAGTCTGCAATATCCCTCACCGTGAGAAGGACATTGAGTTGCTGGAGCACGCCCGGAGCAGGGCAAAGCTGGTGAAGGGCCAGGGGTACAAGTCTTACAAGGAGTGGCTGAGAGGACTGAGGTTGTTTAGTCTCCCCTGTGTCCTCTCTTTGCATGACCTTATTGCTCTCTACAAGTCCCTGAAAGGAGGCTGGATTGAGATGGGCGTTGGCCTCTTCTCCCTATCAACGAGCCATGGAATGAGTGGAAATGGCCTCAAGTTGCACCAGGGGAGGTCGAGGTTGGATATTAGAAAAAAATTCTTTGGTGAAAGGGTGGTCAGGCATTGGAACAGGCTTCACAGGGAGGTGGTGGGGTGAATATCCCTGGAGATGTTAAAAAAAAGCATATAGACAATGCACTTCAGGACAGGCTGTAAGGGCCATGATGGTGTCATGTTGATCACTGGTTTCAATGATCTTTTCCAACCCAAATTATTCTAGGCTCTGCAAATCGATACTTGTGTCCCTCACCACCTAAACCCAGAGAATGCAACAGGCAAGAGACTAAACTGCACAAAAGCTGAGAGAAATGACAGCACAAGCAGTGCTAAGGAATCAGGCTTACAGAATAAAGTATTTTTCCAGTTCTTGCAGTCTAGAAAGTATTTGTTATATGATTTTAATTAGCAGAGAAAATTTGGGTCTAACAAACTGTGACTTTCCTGTGTGGAGATAAGACAAGGAAAGCATCAAGAGAGTGCTTTATGCATATGTTTCTGCTGAGCAGACATTTTTTTGCTGATATTTATAACAAACCAAGATCTGAATGCAGATTTTCAGCTCACAATTACATGTCCTGCTTCTCGGTGTCTCTGTTGCCTCCTCTTGTGAAGTCTCAGACCCACAAATCCCTCAGCGCTCCAGAAACCCTCCTGGCTAACCAACAATCTTGAGAATTCAACACACAAGAAAAACAACCAGGAAAAATGAAAACCCAAACAAATACAGCCCACGAACTAAACACTGTGCTCAGTGCGGGGTGGGGAAGGGAAGAGGCTGTGGTGCAATGTGTGATGAGGCTGTCACCAAGAGAAGCACAAACGCTACCAGGTGCTCTTTTCCCCCTCATTTCCGCAGCAGCATCTCCCTGTCACAGCCGCGGGTTAGATTCAGCCCAGGGGAACCGGAGCCACTCTGGGGAGCACCACCGGGCAGTCATGATCTGTAACAGCTTGGGGAAGGACAGACAAGCAAGACAGCTGCTGATTTCCAGTACAGGCTGTTCCTGTGCTGCAGGCTACAGGAACTCAAAACCTGTTTGCCACTTCCACCAAGAAGCCAGGTGAGCTCAGGAACTCTGAGAGAGGCAGGAACAGGAGAGCACAGCTGCCGCTGTCCCAGGCAAACTGACACAAGCAAAATCAGAGCCAGAAAGAACTAAAGCAGTCGCCTTGCTTTGGTGCTTGAAACGTCTCTGGTGAGAAGCTAACTCTGAGCATGTCTTCCTTGGAGATGGCAGCTGCGCTCTCCGGCGGCACACAAGTGAGCAGACTAGGGCAGGCCTCAGGGCACTCACATACAGTAGTTAAACCTGTGGCTACTCCTCAACCAACCCACAAGCATGAGCCTACCTGTCACACTGCTTCATGATCCCTTTCCTTAGGAAAAGGAAGGTGAAGGTGCAGCCCATTCAGTCTCAACAGGGATGAAGGCAAGAGTCTGAGGTATTTTGTGTTTGCCTTGCCAGTGACAGGATGCTTAAGGTAACAGCAGCAATGTAGTTACTGCCAGGGATGCAGGGTTGGGATTGCAGCACTGTGCAGGACAGCCCAGGAGGATCCAGCTCAGAAGGTCACGTATGATATCGTGCTTTAAAATGAAAGTGTATGCCATGAAAACAACACACGAAAGCACTTTTCCAGTCACATGGGCAGAAGTCCATCTTACACATAAATTACCTTCACCTGACAGGGGAAGCTGCAGTGGACGTGTTCAGAACAGCTCCACTGGCGCTGCTGCAAATGCCGTCCCCACGCAAGGCCTGCACAGGAGATGGGCGATGGGTGAGGGGTGGGCCCTTCTTTGATTTGTTTGTCTACTGAACCTGATGTACTTCCTTGAGGTCAAGGTCATCAAGTGGCAGCAGCACTGCTATGCACAAAGAAACCTGCGTGAAGCTGTGCTGGGCTAGAAGCATGTGGATTTAGCTTCTGAAAACAGAACTGAATACACTGAGAGCCTAGTGCCAAGCTTAGCCTCATGGGATGAACACATACCAAGGAACAGGAGGTACCAGGATGGTTTTGTTGGTGTTGTCTATATTTTCTATATGTAAATCCTTCCTTGTTAGAAGAGTTAGTTGTGCTTAGGACGGAGAGAAGAAGGAATAGTCCTTCAGTTGGAGAAACCCACACTCCAACTCCTCCTCCAGCCTGGAATAAGAATAACTAAGTTTTATCATGATTTTCAGCACTGCCCACCTCTTCCAAGACACTGCAGCAGACACAGGAGAAGTGGCTGAACAGAGCTAGACTGTAGATTGCAAAACTGCCTCTTGTTTCTTGTTAGGAAGCACTCCATCCTCCTCAGCATCCACTTCCTTCCCTGGGCCAAATAAATAGTAGCAATTTTCTGACATCTGCTTAACACCCTCTCCCTGCCTACCCATCACACATTCCTCATTGCAGAGATATTCATTAAGCTGTTTATTGGGTTTTTTTTCTCCTTTTAGTGACATGCAAGTCTTATAAAATGCTGGTCAGACAGATACTGTGGATTTTCTTAGCAGAGGGAGCACATTAGAGGAAGAAAACTTTGGCAAGCTATTTATAAAAACATACAGTGGCTTGTTCCTCAAATGCTTCACTGACTGGGGAACAATGAGATAAGTTATGGAGTTCAAATTCCCTTCTTGAGACACATGTGTCAGGTCCAAATATCTAAAATGCTATGGATTAACATGCCTGGTAACCAGGTTTTCTTAGGACAGGTTATCTGAGCTGTTCTCACTTCAGGGAATTTCCAAGCAGTTTTGTTGCCACTTTTAATTACAGCAGTTAGAAGGAAATGCAATGAAATAATGCAATTTGTGAATAAATACACTCTCAAGTTTAAGGGAGCCAGGAAAAAACTGTGTGTACTCAGAACTAACTATGCTTTTCAAGTTTTTTCCTCAAAGAATGTGAGCATGCCTTATGGGGAAGTATGGATACCCATAGCACAAAATGGCCATAAAGAAACTACCCACATGTCTGTTGGGATGATTATTCATCCTTTTTTTTCCTGACACCACAGGTTTTGGTCAAGCTAGGATTGACAGCTGTGCACAAATGGAGCTCCAGAAGCTGATGAATCATCTGCATGAGACTCTTTAAGGACAGAGAGCATGGGAAAGGAACCAACATTGTGTGCAAAAGTGGCTCAGCTTTCCATGTAAGAAGCTCACCTTTACATGTAAGAAGACTTCCAGCACCAGCCAATCCTGCCTGAGCTGCCCCATGTGCCTTTTAATGCACACAATAAAAGAAACACAGCTTCAACATGTACAGTAGAGATAAGTGCTGAGAAACTGGACAGAATTTGGACATTTCTGTAGGCAGCTCCAGAAACCTCACAAGTGTCTTGTGAATCAGACAGAAGGAGTTTGCCTGTACTTGATTACAGCAGTAAAGTTTAAACTACAAATAATATTAAGGTGCTTGGGTCTCCTCTCTCCCTGTTTCTTTAATTTCTGTTTATCTCCAAAGTATTTTTTCTGTTAAGAGGCACCAGATCAGGTTCAGTTCTCTTTCTTGTTTCTTCATTGATGGTCCTTTCCGCCAGCTAATCCCAACCATGACACTGCCAGGTCTAGAGAAACCTTTGCATGAAAGACAGTTGAATTTGAGATGTCCCAGAACAGAAAGGAGAAGATAGCTGCACAGAAGCAATCAAGACATTTTGCCTGCTCTGGAAACAGATGGTGCTGACCAAGTAACTGGATGAAAAGCTTCTGCCAGTCTTATTGCACTTAAACTAGCAGCAGTTCAAGCCTACCATGGCAGCCACTAGTTAAAAAAATAGAACTGCATGGCTGAGACCTAAGAATCACCATTGAACTGATGTCATGCTCAGCAGGCAACCTCTTTGTAACCCCAAATAAAGGCAAAAATTACAGATTTTTGCAAGTTTGCATTTCCCTTTCAAGTCAAGCCACCTATTCAGACCTGAAAACCCTCTTTACAGATCTCTTCCCCTTCCCAAAGAAAAACAGCTGCTCCAGTAACCAACTTTTTACTCCAGTCAACTAATGTGCTAAGTCTAACTTCCAGGCAAGAAACATGGTGGCTTCCCTCACTACTTGAGACGCCAATAAGTGCCACAGCCATGCTTTCTACATGTGAAAAGAAAAAGCTGGTACCTTCCTTCAGAATAAGAGAGATGGAACAAACAGTTAAAAAGCAACAGGCAAAAAGAGCACCACTGGGATGGAGTTTTATCTTTAAAAAAAGAAGGTCTTTGACAACACTGAAATTAGGCCTATAGCTACACATGAATGCAGCCTCTCTAAAGTGAGGGATAATTATTATCCCACCAGGCATTTAGTAAGTACAAATAGAGACTGCCACTAACACAGAGACTGTATGTATGCTGGGGAAGGGCAGAGGTGATGTACATCCATGCTGCTGTGTGACCACACAGCCACGGTTGGTCCAAGAGATCAGGGGACTCCCTAGATTCCTCACCCCCTTCCCACAAAAATTCTTGCTTACATATGCACAGAGCATCCCTTCAGCATGAACTGACACTTCAGAAGCAATAATTCTGCAGTTTGGATCTCTATACAGAGAGCATTGTCCTAGCACCAATGCAATATGCCATGCAGTAGCAGCCCTTCATCATAAGTAGCCCTTTTATAGCAGTGCTGCTGTAGGTTTCCTGACACCTTCCTTTGCCAGACCATTTGAAGCAGCTCAGACTTTGCCAAATTTCAAATATGCTGGCTGAAAGCTCTCCACACCATGTGTCTGTCTGAGGCTAACCAAAACAAAGAAAAAAAAGCAAACCAGGGCATGATGAGTGGCTTGCCTGTTTCTTTTCTGTGGAACTGTAAAATGAGAGCAGAAGAGAAGCTATCTTGCAACATGATCTAAAGAATATAGATGCCAGCGCTGAAAAGCTGAAGCCAGCACTGATTAGATACTGGGTAAAGCCTCGTTAAAGTCTGCAAAGCTTTCCAGGTGTTTTTGTTCAGGCTTTACATGCTCCAGCCCAAGATGATCTGTTTACCAACTGAAGAGGCAGCACACTATGCTACAGAGTACATTTTGTATATAGCAGTGGGAACTGAGTAGGACTTGAGTTGCAGAGGCTCTTCATGGTAAAGGAAAACCTGCAATTATCATACCACCTCCTGGTGTCCACAGGAGGATCATCATGTCTGCACTGGAAAGTACTAGGCAGATGGAAACCACAGAGATTCCCATGTCCAAGTGTACTCATGGTGTCTGGTAGTTACTGGGAGCTCCACTGGAAAATATTGTAGTTCCTCCACCACTAATGACAATGCCTTTGGAGAACAACTGGGTACCGCTGCCCTGCGAGCTGCTGCTGTCGTGTGCAGGGGGCAGGCTGCTCGGCAGAGCAGCTCCTTCTGAAGCACTTCATTGAAAGCAGCCCCTAGGATTGAGCCCAGGACTTTTTGAATTTTTCCCATTCCTGTTTTTCTAAAAGGGGAAGTTAATTACCAGCTTGGTGTAAGATGTTCAGTGTCAAAAATCTGGTTCTCAAGAATTTGGAAGTGCCAAGATAAAGGTTCCCACTGCATTTTTAGTATTTTCTGTTCTGTGTGTCTTTTACACAACCTTCTAATAAGGGTGATGAGCTTTTCTGCCTTCTCTTTCAGATCGTAACGCATGGGGCACAAAGCCCAAATTGGTGGCAAGTGAATGAAACTATTGCCAGCAGGGACAAGCTCCTGTGAGATGCTATTTCATCAAGTGCTTCATCACATGCCTGTCTTTATTACAGGGTGTCCTCCCCTTCCCACCCGCCTGATCCTCAAGAGAAGCAACGCCAGGATAACCACCCCCTGTAAGCAAGTAAGATAGGGAATCACGTCAAAAGAAAGGATATCTTGTGGGATTTGCCATCAAATGCTGCCCTGGAGAACCTGACCAGCTTTGTTCTGCTCTGCAGCACACTTCTTCCATAGCCATCTGTGCCTCTTGCTCTCTGGGCTGCACTTCAGAGTATCTAGAACTTGGGCTGCAAAGTGCTAAGTGTTCACAACCATGCTGTACACACGAGGTGTTAAAAAAAAAGTTGAGTACTATGGGGAAAAAATGAGCATTAGACAAAGACCAGGCATCTCAGATCAGTGGTAGCTTCAGGCAATTTTAGCTTTAGTCTTTGGTGGCATTTCCCTCTCCAGCATCCACTAAAGGAGAATGATGCCACCTCATTTCACAGCAGCGCCATGCACTGACATTTATGAAGCATTCAGTCCCTGCAGTAATCAGCACTACAGAAAAGCCCATGAGGAGTTCAACAGTTCTTTATTCAGAACAGTGTATGGATGGTGTGTCGTAAATAGGGCACAGGGTGACACATTGTATGAGGAGGATAAGAATATTGAATAGCTGCTCATTCACTGCACAACATCCATCTTGTGCCCTGAATGAAGTACCAGCCCTGAGGAAAAAAAACACAATGTAAAGCATACAAGACAGTCTTTAATTACATGGTATGGAGGGGCTTACCAAGCAGTGTGCACAGAGAGAGTGACTGTGGTTAGTCTTCATGGTGACATTTCCTAGCTTTTGAAAGTATGTTTTCCTTCCCCTATACTATGTTCCCTCTATAAAAACTTCAAATTTGCATGCCCTGTATTCATATTTGTACCAATACAAATATTTCCGTTAGAAGCCTTTTCACTTAAGCACTGCTGTAGGTAAGATTCAGAATGGCTATTATTTAATATAGTATAGTTTAATAAAAATAGCTGACAAGTGCATCTATCCATCTTGGTACACTGATATCCACATTTCCTTTTCGATACAGGAATAAGCTACAAGTACTTTTTGTACAGGTGAGTGTTCAGCCTGAGAGAGTGAAAAAACTAAGCAGACAAAGATTTGCAAAGCACAGAGAGGAGATCAGCCCAAATTCACTCACTCAGAGCAAACCAGATTGCAGAAGCGGAAGGTAGGTCACGGTAAAGTAATACATACACCAGTAGAGCTGAGCAACAGCTTTGGACAGAATGGGATTTTGCTGGAAAATACTAACTTCACGACAACATTAAAACCCCTCAGACAGGAAAACAATTGTTGCTTCCATGTATTTGTTGTAAGATTACAATCCAACTTAAGTTGTGCTTAGAAGTCTTTTAAAAACAGATAGAAGATGACTCACATTATGGTCACTAGTTAGAAAGCACACAGGACGGAATTGTTTGTTGGCAAAGTTTAAGATCCTTTCCTCCTTAAGCAGATGCTTAGCATTTCAGAGCCAGGATAGTTCTCAAACAGAAAACAATCACCATGCACTGAAGAAGAAGAAAAAAATTATCCTCCAATACCCAGTAGCAACCCTGAACTCATATTACATTGCCAGCATAACAATGATTGTAATCTCCAAGTTGTGACTTGTACAGTACTTTAAACAAAATCCAATGAGATTACATCTCACTGTGCATTTTCCTATCACAAAAACAAAGGGAAAAACAACTCTCCTGCAATTAAAAAGTCAGATTATTGCTTCAAAAATGAAGCAGATGTGAGATCTTCACTCTATTGAAAAATCAGAGAAGTTTCAAGAATTGGGAATTCACTTTATACACCTCTGGTGATGAAAAAGGACTGAAAAAAAAATCATGAAAGAGATCTCAGATCAAGTAACAGGGTGTACAAGTATCTACTGAGTAACTACAGCCATGCACTGCACACCCCTGAGCACTCCAATGAAGCAACTTCTTCCGAAAAAGTGCTAAAGGGAACTAATCTGACTGATACTCTAACAGGCCAGAGCTTACAGCTGTGAGATCCGTTACATAGACACCACACCATCAGAACACAGGTTTGTGCAGACATTTGTGCCTCTCGTCACTGGCTGCATTCCATGCAGCCAAGCACGTGCTAGAAACACTCTAGATTTGCAGCCCAGCTTTGGAACACTTGAAAGCATATGAACTATTGCAGCTGTATGTTAAATGTCAGCTAGACTTGGGGACAGACCAGACCTCAAGCATCAGTGAAGTTTTCATTTAAATTCTATTACTCTCAATAGGAAAGAGCAGCCACCTGTGTGCCCTTTGCTGTCCACATCAGGGATACACACGGAGAGGAGCACACCGGCCTAAAACATTGTGAGCACAAGTTAGGAACCATGTGTACCTACTGCAGCTTTTGTCACTGAGCCTTTAGCCCCAAGGGAGTTGACCCCCCTGACTCTGCACTCCTTCAGTCTTTTATTTCCCCTATCTTAACTCTATTCCTTCGAAGAAGATTCAGCTGCAGCTTTATATGCCAGCTGGATGCTCCTGCTGCCGTTGTTCAGTGTTACTGTCCTCCTGCATTGTTTGCACATGCCATCCGTAACCATCAAGAAGTCTCATCACAGAACACTCAGTTATGGCAGCAATATCTGTAGATGTACATAAAGTACAATCAAATATACTCCAAACTTCTTATTAGAAACAAAATTCAGAGTGAGAATGGGATATGGGGGAAAAGCAGCAAGGGAAGGAATCTAACAGGAAAAGTGACAGTCCTTGTATGAAAAGCAGGGAAATAGGTCTCCTAGGCATCCCCAAGTTATAAGAGGGCCAAAAGGGGACTTCCTGCTATTCAAGTCCAGGCTGAAATATAATAAACCACTGCCAGCATAACACTGACTCATATCCATCAGATTTATAAATCAGTATTTCGACAAAGAACATTCTCTCTGTTGGCTTCACCATGGATGACTTCAAAGTGCTAAGATATGTTGTTTAACCCACTCAACATTCAATGTAATTTCTGCAAAAAACAGTTTTGTGGTGCAACATGTCAGAAGCAATATTGAAAAACAGGCATCTGAAATATTTGTCTACTGCAAATACAGAAGCCTGCCAGATAGCCTGCACGAGTTAAATCTTGCAGACTGATATCCAAATTTTTTTCCCATAATTATTTAATCTATAAAGAAAAAAAAAACCCAACAACTTTCACAGCTCTTCCTTCAAGCACTTCTTTGCCACGGAACAAACTCAAAACACACTTTGCAAGAAACCCCAACCCACAACTGTAATATACTACAGTGCAGTCTGTGCTTGAAAGGGAAGTCACATTGGTTAGAGGTGTGATTCCTTACTAGCACAGGCACAGCATACAGGCTTCAGTCTTTACACAAGTGTTGCTCAACTCTCATCTCATAAGAAGAAAGTACACCTTTATCAACAGACTTCCATCACTATAGCTACGACCACATCAGAAGAAGCTGTACTTCTAGTAAAAAAAAAACAACCTTTTATCACTAAGACTCAGAAAACTATGTCCAATATTGTTTTCTAAAGCTCCTTAAAGTTCAGCTCCTCAATTACAGGCTACAAACACACAGAGAAAAGATCAGGACCACATCTTGCGATGTATCACATGGGGTACCAGGCACACCTCAGGGAGTAGGAGCCTCTGAAGTTATTTGTGGACATTTGAAAATATTCCCTGTGACTGCGAGATGTTCAGAGTCTCTCAATCCACTTGTGCATGACAGTCTGTGTGGGCAGCAGGAACACTTCCAACCTCCTTTGACTTACCTGAGAGCAAATAAACTACTGTCTATAACCGTTTGCACTGGGTGATACACCGCACAGCTTACACATCATACAACACAAGCAGACAAAGAGAAGGTGTCTTCCCAAAGGGCTCCCCTAGGGAAGGGAGCCCAGTGCCACATCTCCTGCCTGAGCGCCTTGGCAGAGCCCAGAGGCAGAGAGGCTGCCCCACGCAGTCAGCAGGTGCTGGTGCAAGGCAGCGGTGAACTAAACAAGGCTCAGAGGCAGGAACTTCCCCAGGGTGTATTCTGGGAGTCGTAGAAGGCAACCGCAAAAAAATAAGGTGAGCCTTTCGCCTCAGAGAAAAGTCTCGCTCTAAATTCCACCAACAATCAGCCGCAGGAGGGACGGGACGGGACCCGCAGACACAGCGCCTCTGGGGGGACCAAGCAGGTACCTCTACGGGGGATGGATGAGAAGAGCTGTCGCGTCCCCCCGACTAGCTACAAGCACCGCCACAGCCGCACCCCTGACCAACCCGGCCCCCATCCGAGCCCCTGCAGAAGCGAGCCGCGGGAGCGCGGTCCCACCGGTCCCCACCCCAGAGCCGGTCACCCCGCACCCGGCGGCGGCAGAGCCCGAGGCGCGGCCATGCAAGTGAGCGCCCCGCCCCCGCCGCCCACTCCGCCAGCACGGGGCCGCCGGGCACCGGCACCGACCGCGGCTTCCGGGCCGCCCCGCACCTGCCGGCCCGTGACGCGCCGCGCCCACCCTGGCTCACCCAGCAGCAGCAGCCGGTGCGTCTGCTTGTACTCCCGCTTCTCCGCCTTCAGCGTCTTATCGATGCTCTTGCTCCGCTTCTTGTCCGCCCGCTCCTTGGCCATCAGGTCCTGCCGCAGCCGGTGCCGCACCTGAGGGTCCCCGTGTTCCCCCACCGCCGCGCAGGCGGGGATGTCTGCCTCGCCGCCGCGACTACCGTAGGGCGCGGAGGGGTGCGCGGCGGCCAGGCGGGAACGCAGGCTGTAGCACAGCCCCATGGTACCGGAGCTGCCGGCCCTTACCGAGCCGCGGGCATGCTCTCCGCCGGGCCAGGCGGGGCAAGGCGGTGGCGCCCAGCGGCCTCTTAAAGTGTCCCCGCTCCGCCGGGGCTGCGGAGAGCGGTGTCCCGTCCCGCCCCTCCCCTCAGCCGGTCCCCCGCGCCGCGGCCCGCGGCCACACGTGATGCGGACAGTTTACCGTATTCTCTGGAAAGCGGCCCCCGCCGCAGCCTCCCGCTGTTGGCGGGGCGACGTGGGGCGGGGTGGGAGGAGAGAGACACGGCCACTGGCACCTCTCCTGCCCCCGCGGGGTGAAGATGCCGGTATCCCGCTGCGCGCCGGGGTCTGGTGAGGCTCCGCCGGCTCCCCCTCTTCGATTCTGCCCTGCGGAGAAGCCACCGGCTTGCTCATCCCTGCTGACGCGGCACGGGAGAGTCGTCGGTCAGCAGTTCCCATCTCCAGCACCCGAAACCGTTGTAACCATGGTTGGTTTCATACCGCACCCCGGCCTCGGTGAGGATATCGCCCCAAAGACGAGTCCAAGTCAGGATCTGAGGTGATATCCCAGCCTCTGGGATGTGGTGGGAATGCTGCGGTGAGAGGGAAGAGCCCTGGTCCCTGGCAGAGCTCGTGTCCACTTTGAGCACCGCTGCAGAGCTCCTTCATCAAACACCCCAGCCCCCTGGAAGTAAGGATGTGCCACTGAGACACGAACCATTTTCATGCCCCAGTTCTTCACCGCTTCCTGCCAGACACCTGTTTGACAGCGGCTTCGTGTTATTTTCTACTAATGCCATCATCCAGTGGAGAAGGTAATGATGGAGCTGTCTCTCTCCCCCCGTCCTCTGGTGGCACCACATCTGCTGCTTACAACTTCACCTCCTCAGCTGCCACTGGTTTACCTGGCTCAGGGAGATGATGCTCGTTGTGGTAATGTTCCCTCTCTGGCAGCACGCTCTGTGCACAATACTGCCAACTTTGTCATACTGGGTTTTATACTCATCTCCGGCCAGCTCTGAACATTCACTCACACTATGACTAATGCTCTCTGGGGCCTGGCCACACATCCTGCACTCTAGAGTTGGAGCTTTCCAACCAGCATTCTGTGCCGTAGCCTTTCTTCTGCAAACAGCCCGCATGGTTCTCACTGAAATCTCATTTTCTCCTTTTGGTGTGTTCTCACAAGCTAGATGTCTTCTTAATACAAACTTATCTTTCAAAAGCTCCTGCAAGTCTGTGTCAGCAGAAGGACAGATCTGCTTAAATGGGCTGTGGTGACCCTCTTCCCTCTAACCACCCAAAAGGCTGAGCAGATCATATCTTATATGAAACCTTGGAAGGTTTCTGTTCCTGACTCAGCAAGACAGCTTTGACAGGGTGGGAGCTGCCCTGCAGGAATGACAGAGCTGAGCACAGAGGTCACTGGTAACCTGGTAAGCTAGCCAGCTTGCTTTTTTGTACCTTTTTCCACCCCTTGTCATGGGATGTGGCCTTACATCAACCCATTTTACTCTCTCCTGAAGCAGAGGAGGAACAGCATCCCAGGTCCAGCCTCTCTGCTGGAAGGCAGCAGCAAAGAGCATGGTCCTGGCTGACAGCTCCAGCATTTCAGTGAGGCTCACCCAACACCCTGTGCTGCAGGAGGGAGCTCTGGCTTCTCTGCAAACTGGCTCGCTGTCATCCTGTTCCCAGAGTGATTCCAGGAACAGTCAGTGATGGCAAGTGGGGATGCCAGAACAAAGTTCAGGAAACATGGTTAAATGGTCTGTGAGTTTGTGCTCAGGCAGACACAGGAGCAATCATTCACAGTGGAAACATGCCCAGAAGACTTCCATCAATTCTGCAAGGAGGCACTCTCTGTGTGTGTCGCTCATAGGAAGGATGTTTGTTATTTCAACAAGTTTATTTCTATTTAACTTTTGGCCAGGTCTGGTAGCTGATGGCCAAGTTCTTACTTCTTCACTCCTATAAGTTATCCTGTGGAAGGTGAGTGGTCTCCTTCTGGCAAAAGATACCACCTGACCAAAGGGAGTGAACATCTCCTCCTTCCCCTTTATCGTGTTGCCTATGTACCATTCAAGGCACCTAATCAATATGCTGCTGCCTGGCTGTCACAGAAATTAGTAAGCATGCAAACTAAATCACTGTACAGCAGCCAAATTCACTTCACACATCTGTATAAGCCCAAGCGTCAGCAGCGTTTGCTGCGTGTTGCAGGAATTAATCCATCTCACATCAGGCTGGAGATGCCCACATGACTCACTCTGTCTCCACTGCTGTAATGCCTGTTCCTTTGGGACTGAGAGTTTGTTCTTCTGATGAACACACCCCTGAGAATGTAGTATACTGAGAAAATGGAAAGGTCAGCCTAGATGATTATTAGTAATGGTTTTCTTTTTCATCCTGTGCTTTTTCAGAGAGGCACTGGAACAAGGGGAAGCTCATACTTAGAGCCAGGACAGCTCTCTGAAGCATACTTGGCGATGGGGATCTGTCAAAGTGCCACCTGCATGAGAGCTGTGTAGAAAACAAATCCAAGCAAACCCAAAAGGTGAAATAAAAAACTAGAATGCAGCATGCAGTGTATGAATCTGTTCTTCTGGCTCTGAAGGTTGGCAAGCAGAGTTTTTTCTGCTGGTGTGATCCACAACAAAACAAGTTTAACAACAGTCCATCTTGGTTTCTTTACTTTGAAAGCTTTTCCTTGTTGTATTATTAATTTGTCTTCACTGCATTATTCTTTTACTGCTTTGTATATAAGTTAAAGGTACATTTAGTATTAAAACTAAATGTAATGAATCAGTCCCATCCAAAATTTCAAGATGGTGTGATCTTTCCTATAGTTCATCGGCTCTCAAATGGGCTAGGATTGGAGGATTGTGCAGTTGAAAGGCTCAGTGGGTTGAAAGAAGATGAACTGATGGATATATTAAAATGCATCCAGAAATTGTCTGTCAAAAAAAGGAAAAAAAAGTGGATTTGGGAAGACAGGGATTGATTCTGTTAACAGTGTATCAGAAACAGCACGTCCTATATAGAGTGATGGATGTGTGATTTGTGGAATCAAACTGTTATGTTACAGTGCCAAAACAAATTGCTTGCTGACAAGGTGGACACTTAGACTGTAGCTGAAAAGGCTGCTGTTCAGGCTGTGCAGTATAAGAAAAGAAGGGGATGAGTTAGTCACGTGAAAAGAAGGGGATGAGTGAGTCGCATGAAAGTGAAGTGTTCTAAAGCAAAAGATTCAAGAGTAACTCAGTCTACAGCAGCTCCTCTGGAGTCTTGATGGGACTTCACATCTGCTTGTGGAGGGCCCTCTGTGAGTGTATCAGTTGTTCTAGGGAAGAAGGAGGATTTGGAACTGTATTCTGACTAGTATCCTTGGCACAATAAATAGGAATAAAGTAACAGTCAATCTCAGTGCATAGAATCATAGAATCAACCAGGTTGCAAGAGGCCTCCAAGGTCATCCAGTCCAACCTATCACCCAACCCTAGCCAGTCAACTAGACCATGGCACTAAGTGCCTCATCCAGGCTTTTCTTGAACACCTCCAGAGACAGTGACTCCACCACCTCCCCGAGCAGCCCATGCCAATGGCAAATCAAGTTGTCATGCAGTGACTGGTGATACCACAAAGAGTTTCAACTGTTTTGGAAAAAAAACAGTCCTTACAAACAGTAAGAACCTTAATTGACACTGAAGTGGAAGCCTCCCTGCTGTATGGGAATCCTAGGAAATATAAAGGTTTGAGGCAGACCCATTAACACGAAAACAGATAACTGAATACTGGAGTAATTAGTAGACAATATATAAATTGTAAGATCAAGAGTGAAGAAGGAAAAGAAAAATAAGTCTTGAAATATAGCAAACTGTTAATATTCTGATAATGCAAACTGTAAATAATGTGAATAATATTAAGAAATACATTAACATCAGACTGGAATGTGTGAATGATGCTAAGTTTGAGTTGATAATTCCTGGTAGCACTCAACGGGATTAAGAATGCAAATCTATGTGGTAGTTTGGATGGTTTGGGGTTTTTTTGTTGTTGATGGTGGTGTTTATGTTATTATTGATTCTGTGTTATTATTTTGATTGTTCTTTTACTGAGTTTTATCTAAGTAAAAGATAAGTTTGTTTTTTCTAACTTGGTGTATGTGTCTCTTGTGCTGACCCTGCCAATTTGCAATACAAGTGCAGAGGACAAGAACTGCAAAGCACACCAAGCCTGTCTTTACTGCAACTGCTGTCCTTTCCCAGCCTCAGAGTCCATGACAAAGACTGACAGCTTTTCTGAAAGCCTACAGAGTTTCAAAGACAGCAGAGGAAGTTACCTTGAAGATCAAACCATTTTCTCTTATATATGAGCATGGTTCATCTGCTTTGTACTTGGAGCATTTTTGCTGTGGAACAGATGCAGGCTTCAAAATCAGGCTAAGTGGGTTTCACAAAATGCAGTTGAAGAAGGGCTGGTCATGCCAACAGACATGGCACTCTGTCTGTGTGTGACAAACTGCACAGCTCATGCCAACATGTTCAGCTTCATTTGAACTCCTTAAGCAGCAAACATCAGAAGAGGCAAATGTCCGCACATATTGAACCACGAGCTTGTACAGCCCAGCTGCCTTCTGGGACCAGTACCAGTCAAGGTGGAGTTTTTCTCATCAGGGACAAAAGGCTCTAAGAAGGCTTTGTGAGATGCTGAGTCTGGAGCAGTACATGGCTGTACACTTTGTGACTCCCCCACCCCTCTAGCAGCTAAGCAGAGTGGGGATGACTTCAGATCCTGCCTCTTCCAGACTCTCAGCAAGAAGGGAAGGGAACAGAGTTGTTCCCTCCCTAAGCACTGAGATGTAGATCTCTCTATATTTTTATTTGTTACTACCATCTGCAATAGAGGGGAAAAAAATTGAGAGGTTAAAAATCAGAATAGGCCATCTGGGGATGCAAAAAATACTGAGGAAGACAGGCAATAACTGTGAGACTGCAGCATTTAAAGAAGAGGCATAGACACATAAGCAAAAAAACTTGGACCAACACTAGGAAATATGTCAGCAAATGAAATGCAAATGAGTAAAATTTGCATTTATTTGTATCCTGGGAGAGAAAGTAATTGATTGAACTCAGACTCCCTTGCCCCTATTACTGTAAGTGATCTTTACATGTAATGTTCACTTCTTGTGGAAACACTGATGTGTCAGACATGCTCATGAGCTTCTGGCGCTGCCCTCCCACAGGCAGCCCTCTCTCTAGTGCAGTCACTTGCACTCAGCTTTTCCAGCGTAGGTGGCTGTAGCCTAGAACCTCTGTTAAAGGCATCCCAAGTAAAGAAGTAAACTTCTCAAGCAAGCTTATGATTGCTGTTCACAGTCTAGCTGGAGTAACAAAGACTGCTTAACACCTCTGAAAAAATAAATTGTGCCACTCAGTTGCAAACAATGCTCTTAGGGCATAAGGAGAGGAACCCATATTTGTGGAGTTTGCTCAGTGTCTATATGGTTAAGCACCCGCTACAGACTGCAAGTGTTTTCCACTAATTTTAGATGAAGCAGGTTCTAGCTGGTCTCTGCTTTTGGTCCTTTGCTTCAGGTCAACACCTATTTTGCTGTTATTTCAATTTCCTACATTGAAGTCTAGGTTTAAAAGGGTGACTAAGCACCTAATCTCAGTCTTGGATTTGTAAATCCTTTTTAAAGTACCAATCTAAACTGTTACAATTTGATTCTTTCAGTAAGTGTGAAAGCCAAGAGTTGCTGATACCTATGACCACAAAGCCACCATCTGTGCCCTTGTCACCTCTCTTCAAAGCAAGTTCATCTGTAAAATAAGCATCATGATACACAGATAAAGCATGATGGGTAGAATTAGCTACATTTGAATTTTATTTCAGACCTAAAGTGACAAAATATATTAGTGCTTCTGGTCATGAGAAAGTGTTCTGAAAATGTGGTAAACAAATCTGCACAGCAGGCTTTCAGGATGCTGGCTGAGCAAAGCCACCTTCATCTAGGAAGATATTCAAGTCTCTTCTGTGTATAAAGAGGGCAAAGTCTTTATGTGGGGAGACCAGTCCATAAGGCTATATATAACTTTGGGGAGCACAACAGCCTGCTCTAAATGTCAGTGCTGACTGATACCCTTCCAGTCCACTTTGGTTCCCATAAGCTGCAGAGTATGAAGTTGTAGACTCCAGAAGCAAAGCTGTGCACTTCACTGTGCATAGCATGTAACTGGATAGAAAAGCTTCCAACTAGTAATAGCCTGATGCATTTTATGCAGGTATTAATTATCCCAGAGCAATTTCTATGAGATCTTTCATCACCTCATCCAGCATTTGTTTTCTCTCTGCTCCTGAGAACAAAGTAAGTGACAAAAGACTGGCCATGGCAAGAAGAGCACACAGATATGACAGTGTGACTTGGATATCCATACCTGCATTATGGCTTCAAACTGACATTGTGAATATAAAGTGGCTTCTGCTTCCTCTCACCAGATTTCTGAAGGCATTGATGTAAGTGTTTTGTAGTAGTAACAATAGCCCTGAGTTCTGAGAAGATGGACTGCTCCCTGGCAGATAGGCTGTGTTGGGCACTGAACCACCCAAACTCCAAAGTACAAACTTTTCACTCTCTCAGATAGAATAAAACTTGCTGCATATCCCTCTAACTATCCGTATAGTTGATTTGTGCCATGACTGTTTTGGTTTTCAGCATCATGCCACAGATTTCCTGTAGGAATAAATTGTAAATTTCCTTCCATTCAGAAATCACTTAAGCAGATGACCAACCTAATTCCACTGATTTTCCTGGGCTTGATACATGTATCTAGCATTAACCTGCTCTGTAAGAGGTACCCCAAGTTGGGCTAGAAAGCCACTGGGATTGCACTTTTGAAAACGCCAAAAAAATGTTTTGATAAAGCAGTTTATTTCAATTTCTTAACTGCTTTTCCTACACCCTGCAGACACTTCCTGCTTCCTCACCATTCCTCTCCAGCAGATAAAGGGACACATTTGTTTTTAAGATCATTGTGGCACCTTTAGCAAGCTGAGGGTTGTCATGGGACTCCCTGCATAAACAGAGCAGGTTTTCAAGGATAATACACAGCATAAGTGATCCGTCTTGTTCTGTCAACAAAAGTCTCTGTGTTTATAAGGACCCTTGAATCTGTTTTCAAAAATACTTGGGTGAGTATTTTTAGCTGCTAGAGCCTCTCCAACCTCCCCAAACACACCGACACTGTTCTCTGCACCATTCTCCTCCTTCTCCCAGACATGCTGCAGTCCTCTGATGGTGAAACTCCCACCCAGGGATGTTTCTGCAGAAGCAGAACCCTAAGCAGCAACACGGCCTCTTGTGGTTCAGGCTGCACTGACATCTGTTGGCTCTTATCAACCAAGGTAGATAAAACCAAACCTGGCTGGTTTTGTACATTGAGACAACGCTCGCAGGCAGAAACAACCAGGCAAGCAGTCCAGCAGTAACAGTGCCTTATCCAGGAGTGATAAGTACTGCACAGACAGTACTGTCCAGTGGGCAGGATAAGGTGAGATTGGAAGCTCAGGGTCTCCTATACAGCTGGCAACAACCTAGGTTCCCTGTGAAACGAAATTCCCACTGATTGTCCTTCCCGTTCTGTGGCTCTCCTTGTAACCTGAAATAGCATAAGTTGCCTTTCTGAAGGAGAAGATTCAAGCCAGCCTGAAGAAGCTTTGTGCTTCACTGCAGGCATGTTGTTAAATCTCTGTGACTAATTAAACCAGTAGGGCATGGATACTCATTTCTGAATCAGTGTCTGAAAAGATCACACAACCTTTTTTTTGGGAAAAAAACCCACAACTAAGAACTGAGCAAAGCATTTCACTTGAACTAGCAAGTCTTACTCAGATGTACAACTTTGAAAATATAACTGTGTATTCAGAGTCATAAGCAAAGAACTACTGGAGTTTAGCCAGCACCTTGCCTGGGTTAAAGCTCTCTCCTACAAATACGGTACTCAAGTCAGTGCTCTTATTCACAGCATTAACACATGACTTAGCTGAAGTGGGTAACAGTGATAGCCACTTTTCTGTTAGGCTTAGTGATGAGTTACAAGCCTCTGGTTTTGAAGTGACTAATGCTCCAAGTGTGGCAAGTCCAAGTCTGACTGCGCAGCCCAAGGGATTTTCTGAGAAACGCTGTGCAAACAGTGCCTGGCTGAGATGGCACTGATGTGACCGCAGCACTTTGTCAGTGAAGGAACAAACAAGTTTGCATGGAGGTGTTGTGAGCATGAGAGGAATTTACATGGGAGAGGACGCTTAGAATACTATGAGGAGCAGACTTGACAGAGATGGAGACTGTCATTAATTTCCTTTTCTGAGTGAAGATAAATCCATAAAGCCTTTCCCCCGCTATTCCTCACAACTATTTGTTAAGTGCTTGGGTCAACAGCATTTACTTTCAGCCTTGCAAAGTATAATCTCATTTTTAAAAGTCAAATCTGCCCTTTGATTTTAAAGACAGTTCATACTATTCAGGTTTTGAAGTAATTTAAAGCAGAATAAGTTTATTTTACAGCTTTATAAATCTCTCCTGGTTGGCTTCGGTGTAAGCAGGTTGTTAAATTCTCCCAGTAAGCATTTCATAATTTCCCTAAATGCTGCAATTTAATATTTCCCATGCAAGCTCTTAGCCAGACTGAATCTGCCTGCTAGACTTTGGTATCCTCATGCAGCATTAAAAAAAAAGAAAATGGCAGACAAACAAGGGATCTTGTACCAAACGTAAAATGTTCCAAACATAAAAGCATTGCTGGACATGCAGGACAGGGAAAGTGAAGAAGGCTGGTATCTCAACTACTGGCAACCTGGCAGCTTTGCCACTGAAAAAATCTGTGCCAAATCACACAAGAGCCAAGATAAAGAGTTGGAGCTGCCAGGACCAAGGGGCTGAGGGAACCCAGGGCTCTCAGAAAGGTACTGCAGCAGCATGCTTCAAAGAGATGAGAAACAACAGCCCTGCAGTCTTTAAGCTCCCACTTGCACTTTTTCTTTATAGATTGCATTGCTGCACACCTGCCTCTTGCCTGCAGCTGTAGCCATAATTCTGGTTGCTTGTGCCCTGCTTCCAGGACAAGACACCAATGGGGATTGGGAGGGGAGCAGTCCCCAGAGCACAACCACATCACCTGCTTTGCACCATACTCTATTGCTTGGCCCTGGCTCTGGGAGCACTGTCAGAGTGTCCCCAGACACAGACGACACAGGCCTTTTGGTCAATCAGTTACAGCAGTAAAGTGATGGATTCTGCTCCTCTCTCTGCAGCAGTGCACTTTTCAGCATTAGTTAATGAAATCTGAAACTGCAGCACAGGCTGCAGAAGAAAGGGAGCAGACTGTTCTCTCAGGGGGCAGTGATGTGCATACGGGGTGGGTTTTGATGTTTTCCTCTGCTACATCACTGTGGAATGATTGTAACTGGAAGGAGAGTGGCCCATGGTTGGAAAGCTCATCCTTCCAACAGCATGAAGCTGTCCCCGCCGCAGAGCCCGAGTCCTCTAGATGTCACCACTGCGACGGGCTGCAGGTGCCTGGTTCTGCAGTGAGGCAGCCCGGAAAGCGTCCACCAAGAACAAAGGCAGAGCCACTGCTTTGGAGATGGCCAGCTTTGGAGCCGTTTTCAAGGTGCTAATGAGAAGCCAGTGTGTTAACACCAGCCTCCTTAAAAGCTAAACAAACAAACAAACAAACAAAAAAAAAAAAACGACTTAATTTCCCTTTCACCATTTCTGCTGTTGTTACATCCCTTCTCACAGCTGATGCCTGATCAATCCAGGTATCTGTGTGTTCTCCTGTCCTGCTAATGCTGCTGTGCTCAGGTTGTAGACACACAAAAGGAGAATGATCAGTGGCTTACAATCTTTCCTCTTCTGGCCCAACAACAAGCCATAGAAAAATACAAGGTTCCTTCTCATCCTCCTGACAAGATGTATTTTGCTGTTATCTCACTAAGGGCCATATTTTTCAACCTTCCAATGGTTTCCATAGGGTAAAAATTGGTTAACTGCTTGCCTGGACAGAGCTTAACCATGTCTGATTGCAATATCAAAGCAGAAAACTTGTGTTTGTTGGGACAGATAGCTACCCTCAGTTGGGACAGATAGCTGCCCTGCACTCAGCAGTGTGCTGAGCTGAAGACCTGAAGCATTCAATGAACCAAATGGAAGGATCCGAGTGAAAGAGCCTCTCATTTACAAACCCCCATTGATAATTCTTCCTGCTGTTATTGCTACTGAAGAAAAACAAACAAGAAAATGGAACAATTAAGACAATGGAGTCTTTTCATGCTAAGAAACCGCTTCATCTGGCAAAAGTGACATCAAGGAGCGTTCTGCTTTACACTGTCAGCAATGCCCACAGAAGCTACAAGAAAGACAAAATCTATCATTTTTCTGGATGTGAAAGCAAGTACTGCTAAAGGATTATTTTTTCAGAACTGCAAGCCAAAACTTTTCTATTCTACATTGAGAAAGGTTTTTTTTTACCAGCACTAAACCTATATTATTAATTCAGCCATTTTGAGTACAGTTAGACAAGAAAATAAGGCTGTAAAAAGCAATTCATTTTCTCCAGAGTTAGTGTTTTCCAGGAAAAAAAAACAACCCTTAGGGCTTTTTTAAGAGGAATTTTTTTTTCTGTTTCTTAAGAAGTTTGTTCTGAATTTTTCTGCCACATCTCAGTGATGCTAGGACATACTCTGGATGTATGAAAAATTACACCTTGCTGAGAACTTATGCAACTTCCAAGTTCACAGGGCTTGTGCCTTCCTTATGTTTCCCTATTTCCCACTTTTCTATAGCCACAAAAATCACTGTAGCATTTTTCTTCTCTGATCGAGAACCTTTAGTCTGTTTCCACAGATTAAACAAAGTAATTTGTACTATTGCATTCAGATAGCTATTACATGCAGCTGGAGGGGAGGCATGGTCAGCTGTCCTGCACCCTACACTGAGGTGGAAGTGTCAGAGCATCCTTGTCACAAGCTTTCTGTGCAAAAGCATGCTGTGCTTTGATGCAGCCACGAGTTTTATACTTGCCAAAGAAAGGATGATTAATAAAGACCTATGTGCTCTGAAATCAAGAGCTGCTCACCAGCCTGACATGTGGAAAGCTGCACACAGGGATGTTCTGAACGCAGCGATGCTCTCTGTGCAGTGGTGGGGTGCTGAGCTGGCCTCTGAAGAGCATGCAGGTCCCACCGGTGCGTCTCAGAGTGTTTTGTACTAATGCTGAGTTGTTTTTAAGGTTCCTTTCCCTTCTACAGTGTATATATCCCTCACAAGTTAGCTTGCTTTTGGATAGAATGAAATCTGTGATGGTATTTAGAAGTGCACATTACAGCTTGTTGATTAGAGAGTGAGTCTGAAAACACTGCTCCTGCTGTGGCACAGCCCTGTGTCCTAAACAGGCCAGCCACGTATAGCAACCCTGCTGAGGACAAGGCAGATGGGGAAGAGAAAAGCAAGGCAGAGCAGTGCATTGGCTTTCACTAGTTTCTAGAAACTACTTTATAAGAAAGAGAAAACATTTCTATTTTGGATTGTAACATCTTCTTGTAATTTTAACCATTCCTTTGTTTTTATCAGACAAGAGACTTTGGTTTCTGTTCCATTTAAAAATGTGCTTTTCCATGGGATGATGTCAGTCATATCTTAACTGGCAATTGTCACTGGACAGCAAGGAAATTTTGAAGAGCTTCATTCATTTTTGATGATGATCCCATTATGAAATAATTCCTTCTTCAGCCAGTACCAGAGGTGGTATTTGTTGTCTTTCCAACATTTTAGGTGCAGAATGCAATGCTGTCATTTCACCTTCAAATATCACAGAGAGGTCTGCAGGACTCAGAGCAGAAAGAATTTGGAAATTAAATATGTAAACAGATGAGCATTTGTAGCCTGCAGCATGTCCTTCCTTAACTGACTCACTCGTGCTAAGGACTTGAGAAAGACTTGTTCCTCTACAGGACTGACACTTCACAGAGACAATCTCCCTTTGAACAGGTTGTGTAATTAAGGCACAGTCCTTGAACTCATTCCCATTCTTTTGTGGGAGCAGCCGGCAGCTGCCCAGAGCTGGAGAAGCCCTGGGAAGCAATGTGGTTCAGGGCACAGTCTGGCCACCTGCATTATTTCAACTGAACATATGCATCCATTTGCCAACTAGTACAAACATGTTACAGCTTTCTGGCTAGTCTCTGGGATGGGAGTGCTGCTTCACCCTGTGATTAATTCCTTAAAGCTAACAATAATGTAAAAGGAGACTGCACACAAGTACCAGCCTCAAAACAGTTTGTAATTGCCTTTCTGGCAGATTACTGTAAAGGGCTCTGTATTTTGAGAGCTGCAGGGTTCATTCACAGATAAATTTCACAATGAGAAGCAGAGACCCACCACATGCTCTGTGTTGGATAGCTACTACAAAATCATTAGCCAAAGATTAATGGAAAATCCACAGATCTATGTCAGCTCTCACAGTTTAAGTAATAAACAGTTTCAGTAAATAATTAATAGAGAGGATTTGCTGAGCGAAGCAGCAGTACCATCATTACAATGTCAGCTTTGCAGTGTTCTGCCTTGCTAGCTAATCCTCCCTCAACTATTGCTAAGGATATCAACCCAGGTGAAGAACTGTGCTGATGTACCTCCACTATTTCCAGATCTCAAGTTAGATTGGTCAAAGTTGGGTTGTTGTCTTCATGCACCACTGATCCACCTGAGCTCAGAGTTTGAGCTTCAAACTGCAGCTGACACAAACAGCTTTTGCTCTGTTGAAGTGGACATAGCAATATGGCATGAATAGGTAGAAATCTGGAACATTTGGTACTGTAGCTATTCATCAGAAGCTTGTGAATTAATTCTGGGACATAATCATGGACATAAACAGCTGTTTTCTGTCTCACCCCAAACGCTTGTGCCTATGTATCAAGGCCTTTCTTTGGAATGAACTTTCTGGTAGATGATCCAGGCAGCTGCATTTTGCCTCTGTGGTTCTTGGGTTGCTGCTTGAATTTTCTTAGAAGTCTCTTCACTTGGCCTGTTAAGCATTTAAGGATGCATTGTACACAGACTGTCTGTGCTAAAGTAAAAATATAGTTTTGAACATTAATGAGAAAAAAATTGAAAATAAGGGTTTTGTTTGGTTGGTTGGTTTTGGTTTTGTTTTATAAATTGAAGAACAATTCTGTTCTGACTAATTATTTGCATCTGGAAAGAAACCAAGCAAAGAAATTCTGATCTGGAAAGAATGATCTAACAGCCACATTTCAGAATACTTGTTCAGCAATAAAGAGTTTGAGCTAAAGTGACACAGAAGGGATCAATAGTTCCCATTTCAGAGAAACTGAGGATTATTGGACAGAAAACAAATCCCAGCATTTGGTTTGATGATTAGAAATGTATACAGTAAAAGTACCTGAAAAGCTATCGATTGACACAGTTTGTGCTTTCCACTTGAGAGAACTAAAGGGCAAGAAACCAGAAGCACTCACTGTAAGGTTGCTCCCCATTTTTAAGCAGCGTAAACAATTGCTGCTGACCCATCTTTTGTGGAAGCCTTATGGTTTGCTACACCAAGTGTGGAAGGAGGGTGACAATCATGGAGAATAATTTAGTTTCTGAGCTGATTTTTGAATAGTTTTACCATTTGCCTTTATAGCAAGCAAGGTATTTTGTTCATGGCTAGAATAATGCAGCCAGGTGATAGGAAGAAAGGACAAAATTCATTCCTAAAGTAAGCACACTAAGTTGAATATAGATGAAGCAGGATTGAAATTGAACTATGTTTCTAAAGATGAGAAGAAAAACTAATTTAGAAATACGACCTGTAAGAGCTGCACTTGCTTAAGAAAACTCCGTCATCATTGGAAAGAAATGGCATGGTCTGGAAAAAAAAAAAAAGGAACTGGGCAGATCTGGAAAGAGAGGAATAGATGCAAGGCAGCCTCAGAAGCACTCCAGTGGTCTCTGACATATTTATTCATCAGAACCTTGGAAGATGTTCCTTTTTTTCTCCGAAGAATTATCTTACAGATAACAACTTCAGAGAAAAAAAAGAAGGAGGGAGAGAATGATGATGGTTTGGAAAGGAAGAGCTGCTATAAAAACGTCATGCCGCTGGCAGAGGGACATGAGTTGCACTTCACCTTAACCAGCAGCTGAATTTCTTTTTTCCTACAAGATTTCTTCTCTCAAAACAGCCTTACGCACAAACCGCGCAGGGTTAAAACGTTAGCGTCTCACGTATAACTTCATTTATCTGCTGAAACTTTAGCATTCATACTCCTCTTCTACGTGAGTGCAACTTAGCGTGGAAGGTCTCTTGGAAAAGGAGAATAACTTTTTCCATTGTTCTATTAAGATAAATGATACAAACTTACTTTAAGGTCTAATAGCCTAAGTCTTAATTATCCAATATGAACTTGTTTTCCCGTGGTTATTATTTTTGGAAACATGTTTTTGAAGAATAATCTGTACTTGGTTATTCTTTAGATTTAAAGAAAACAGCACCTTAGTAAACTGTGCAAGTAATAGTGCAACTTTGTACATGAAACAATTGGACAGCATGAATATATGACCTAATTTATGTGCGCTGCTTTTTTTGGCACAACTCACTAGTCACTGGAAGTAGCACCCTGTGACTGCGTTATTAGCTTGGCAGTACCTAGTGCACTGAGGAGGTAGCTGAAATATACACTTCTCTGTTTCATTTATAATCCAAACTCTTTATGGGCTCACACTTTGAAAGGAAAAATTATCAATAAAAATGTGTTGTGTTAGAAAATGTGCCAGTGCTTCTTTTATTTCAAACTGGCATTTTGTCAATTTTCTATCTGAAGAAACAGGATTAGTACTTCAGGGATTCTCATGTGCTACTGATTAAATTCAAATACAAGTTCTGATCATTAACGATTCGTAGCTCAATTCAACTTTCATTGCTTAGGCAAGAGCCGCTCTGATTTCAACAAACGATGGTTTGCATTTTGGGGTAGAAGAAAACCCAGGAAAAAAGTGCTTCTCTTTAAGAATGCAAACCAAACCCTCTCACATTGCCTTTGTCAAACTTTACTCAGACCTTCTTATTAACAGAATTTTTTAGAAGTTGTTTGCATTTGTATCAGCCTTTTACCACCACCAAACCTTTTACCCTCATATTATCAGAGCAATTCCCCCTCAGAATTCACCATCAATCTACATTTCCAGTTTGAACATGACCTAAAGATTGGGCACCCTAAATCATCAAATGCATTCCAATCCCTCTAAAGCTTCAGGTTTTCTATGTTGCTTACTGAGTTTTCATTCCTACTGACACACTGGACAGTTAGAAGATGGCATCGCTCCCACTTGTAACTGGAAGCTGATGTGAAGAGCTTGCTCTAGGCCACACAGTCTGTGTCATTGCGAGGAGCTGATACATCTCAGGCTAGAACTGTCAATACTTGGTCACTCTACTCTTTCCTTATTATTGCTGTCACCTGCAAACTGCAAGCATTCCAGGGAAAGGGTCTAGGACATTCTGATTATGACAATTAAGAGGGGGAAAAAAAACCCTAAATCCATTAATATTTCTAATTAAAGCTAAACCGTTAAAGTTACAATCAAAACTAAGTAGTAGAGAAGTCAGCTTCATGCTGAAGGCTGTCTCACAAAGGCGTGGTATGGCTTATGGAAAGACAGAGAGGAGAGATAGTTTTGATATAAAAGAGCTAATTTCCAATGTCAGCAGCCTTGCTGAATAGATGTCAGATTTCTTTTACCTCCATTATCCCTCTGAATTAAAATAATATCTTCTTTCATAGCTATATCATTCTATACAACAGACTTCACTGCCTAACTCATCATGCTGCTGATTTTCCCATGATTTCCAAGACCTACAGCTGACACAGTTAAAGGTTGAAGATCCCTGCCAAATTCTTGATGAGTGATACTGTACCATTACACATTAGTTACTAAGCCACCCAGTTAAGCAGTGTGCAGTGGACCTGTATAAACAGATTTTCTCCTGTGTTCTTACAGGCCTTCTCAATACGGTGTCCAAAAAGTCCAGCTCTGGCTGTCACCATTACTTTGTTAGCTTGTGCATTTTTCTTCAACCACTGTGTCTGCAGGTGACGACAAATGGGAGACTTTCCTTTCCACAACAAACACCAGGATCTTCTGGTGTGGTTTTATCTGAACTGTGCTTGAGAAGGGAGTATGCTTGTGGTTGCCCTAGGGTTAGTGTATCAAGGTTATGCAGCCTGTTAAATCCTTGGAGCAAGGTATGTGCTCCATCATATGCTTTGCTTTATACAATACATATTTTTCAGATTCAGCAGTTTTCTTAAGATCCCAACGGCATTTTGGATTGCTTCCCCCTGTCAGCTGCCTAACGCTGAGGGCAATTTTTATGGCCATTGGTTACTCAAAAGTAAAACCCTCAGAAACTCATTTATTGAAGGAAAGGCCATCACTGATAGCCTTGTTCCAACCACCCCTAAGTTAAATGAGGATACTGATCCCTCTTTTTCATCTGAAGGCTCAGTGACATCTCTAATTGCTACTGAATCTGGTTCTGTAACAATTTAAACACAGATTGCAGTCCCACTGCACTCTCAGAGTTGCTGTTAGAGAGATGAATGCATCATTCTGACTGTAGATAACACCAGAGAGCTCTTCAGAGGTTTCTTAAAACTACTTGAATCAAAACCAGGTTCTGTTTCAGTCTTTTTCTTGTGACAAAAGGACCTGCACACTTTCCTGACCAAAGCCAATGGCAAATTAACTGGGATGTGTCAGAGCAAAAATGCACTTGGGTTAAGGTTTGTTTGCAGCACCTTTAGGAGCTGAAGAAACAGTTTTAAAGAAAAGTTAATTTGTCTAGTTCATTGTGCAGCCTAAGTGATTTCCTGGAAGAGGTTCTCCCACCCCAGCTGTGAATGCCCAATACAGCCTTTAGAGACTCAGATGCACCTCAAGACCTTTGTGGGGACTCTTGTATACTGTTCTGCATGTCACCATATCCAGACTGGACGACATTTTCTGTAACAAGAAAGTGCATCAAAGACATTTTGATCCTTGTTTAGCAATCACTTGGTTTTCACATTACTATTCCCACTGGTGTTTGCTTCCTGCTTGTTATGGGGCCATTAATAGAAAAACACTTTAGGGGTGTTGGCAAACCTGCACTGCTACTCTCAGCTAGTAACTGATACTGGGTGGTGTGTAGCTGTGTTACAGGAATATGATATCTTAGTGTGATATTTAATGCAGAAGTGGAGACAATAAGCCTTAGTACGATCAGCTGAGAACAGAAGTCTGGAGTAGGATAATGGTCTATGGCTGACTGAGAATGAATCAACACAAATGTATCCAGAGAAACTGAGTTATTGTTACTCCTCTTCTGATTTTCCCCTCCACCCATTTGAGTTTCTTAACAAACAAGTCCAATATTCAGAAAACTAACACCTTGATGGTGTTCCAGCTTCCTGTACTGGTGCACTAGAAACCTCTGTGGGGAGATGAGGTTCCACTTACGATATTCTTGTGTTTCAATTTCAGGCAGCTCATTTTGCAGGTGGAAGCTGGCAGGATGCTCCCTTTTTGTCACATGTGCACAGCATTTCCTGCACAGCAAAGTACACAGCCCTTCTTTATCAGGTACAATACCATAAGAGTGGTGATTACATAACTGTGACGCAGACAGTTACCAGCCAATCCTGCCTTAAAATGAAGATGGTTGTAAATTCACAGCTGTGTTGTAAATTCACAGCTATGGGGTGCATGGAACCATGAAGGCAGATTGCACATCATTTGTGGAGCAGTACTGGTCAGCCATAACATGCTGTAAGAGGGATTTATGGCCTCTAGTGTTAGCAACACAAGCAAGCACAATTCTTTCTTAAGGCTGGGGAAAAAGCAGAAAGAGAAACACATCTGGTTTCATGGGTTGTACTATACCTGTTGACTCTTCAACTATTGCTAGTCAATATACTATTGAAAGAGGAAGCTGCAGTGCCAGGAGAGCTCTAAAAGTAAAGCTCCATTTGCAAGAGCATGAAAATAAAGCATGCACATCTAGAGAAGAGAAGGCTGAGGGGGCATCTTACTAATGCTTATAAATAAGGGGTGGGTGTCTGGAGGATGGGGCAAATAATTTTTCAGTGGTGTAATAGGTGTAAAATTGAAGACAGTAATTTCCATCTAAACATAAGGAGGAACTTCTTTACTTTGAGAATGGTAGAGCACTGAAACAGGCTGCCCAGAGAAGTAGTGGAATCTTCGCCTCTGGAGTCATTCAAAACCTGCCTGGACACATTCCTGTGCAACCTGCTCTGTGTGAACCTGCTCTGGCAGCAGGGTGAGACTAGATGATCTCCAGAGGTCTCTTCCAACCCCTATCATTCTCTAATTCTGTGCCTCTGTGGTCTGGTCAGTTAAGTGTATTTAACCTGACTTTGCAACACATCGACTTGGTATAATTTGTATGACATCTGCAGATAATTTTAATGTCCCTCCCAGTGTCCCATCTGCTTCTTGCTGAAATAGGATAATAACTGCATTTGGAGCAGAAAAGGAATGGCTTGAAGACCACATACCCAAACTCTAAGTATGCTGGAGACCATGACCAGAAGGGCCAAGAAAGCTGTTTAAAAGCACTCTAACCTCTAGTTATCTAAAGGACTATTTGTCCTACTTCATTCCTTACAGATATGCCACGTGGGGCTTTTGGATGCCCACTTGTTCTGTGCAGACATGCAATGTTTTTACCTGGGAGCTGACTAATCCTTAATTTTGCTTTGGCACAAGGCAAACAAAAGGGATAACAGAGGACACAGAAGCCTGTTGAAATTTAAACAGCAGCATTTCTCCCACTGCGTGTTTCTGTTGTTCTACAAGTTTGGAGCATCACACTTTACAGCTGTTTGACTTTTGTTCTGCACTTTGGTCTTGCATCACTGGGATGGCTCGTGACCAGAGGCGTTATGCCTTGCGTAGTTCCCCATTCCTTCCTGCTTATGGGAACATCCTGCTTGTCCTAAGTTTCTTTGCTGGGCTAAATATCTCCCCAGAGGAATTCTTCCCTACAATCCCACAATCGGTTCTCATCAGCTTTGGCTTAAAACCATACTGACTACCTTCATGCCAAGAGGCACGCTTGGCAGGAATTCCACATTTTCTCATTCCCTAGCCAGGTAAGCTAGCCTTGGAAAGAAAAATAAAGCTGTATTTTTATTTGTGTGCTGTATTGTTCTCTCCCTCAGCCTGCAACAGCCAAGACCACATTAGGAACGATAAAGGAACAAACCAAAGTTACTTGGCAAAGGCTTTCACGAAATAGAGGCACGGTTTGGCGATTGTGTTTTCAGCCTCCGAGGGCAGGCCACACGCAAACTCCAGTTCTTCTTGTTAAAGCCTGAGAGCTGCTTCCAGGCCTACCACTTTATCGTAGCACAAGAATTTGGCTTTGTGAGAAAGCCTGGAGTGGTGAATGGCCAGTCTTGGAGTCTGCACAGCACAACACCACAGCGTAGGCAACACTTTGTCATTTGATTTGTTGAAGCCACTTCAGTGTGGGATGTGGATCGTGTTCTCCAGCCAAGTTAAACTTTCATCTGCCTATGCCAACTTAATTACCTGTCAGAGAAAACAGACATTTGTTGGTACTGAAGTGCAGCAATTAGTGATAATGCTCAGACCTCTGAATATTCTGTGTGACACTGACACAAAGCAACAGCTCCTGCCTTTGTGACCTGATCTCCCCAGTTTACACACACATAAGATACAGCCACTGGGACAGCTCTCTCTAAAGCGTGCTACTTTTTGCACTTGTTTAGATGATGTGCAAGGATTTAGATCTCTATCAATTACGGAACACAGAAAGATGTGGCTTGTGTACCTCTATGAGTTCTGTGGGGAAAAAAAAGGTGCAAGAATATCTTATTGCATTCACAGTCTGACTGTTGCTAAGGCAACACGAGATTGAGAGACATGCGATGGATAAACAAGTATTTCTCCAAGGAGCAACATTGAAAGAGAAGAGTGAGGGAGCAACACAAGTTCATCCTAACGTGATTCTCTGACCTTTTCCTTGGCAATACTGTTAAGTGTTTAGTTGTGATAAACTAAATCTGGATTCCATTACCAACATACTCTAAGGATAGTTTTACTAAGTATCAGTTGTGCAAACATGAGCGCTTGATTTCTGCAGACAGCTACCTGGCTCCTCCGTGCAGCTGCACATGTGCTTCTGCAAACAGCTCAGCCGAGTGCTTGCTTCAACGCTGGAATGAGAACAGACTTCTTGGATATCACAAACTTTGTAATGGCATGTGGGAAAGAGACGTGTTGTACATTCATGCTCACAGTAGAGCCCTTCCAGCCATCTGGGGAGCAACACAGAATATTGTAGGGACCATACATGGCTCCTAAGGCAGAAGTTTCTGCTGCAAAATATATACCTGTTTCTATCGGTTGTTCAGCCCTCTCAGGGTGCTGTTTCAAGTAAGTGTATTTTGGGCAAATGAGTGGGGACCTGCCCCTTATAACAGAAGAGAGCACATTACATGCATTCAGGAGCTGAAACTGCTTTATGGAATTGCCAATCTCGCCTGCATTTTTGGCCTCTGTTGCTAGGTGACAATGTTAAGGCAAGATAAGTCACCTACAAGAGAGACATCTGCAGCCATAGACAGGGATAATTATAGAAAAGGTGTCAGGACGTTGCAGTGATAGCATCATGCCCAACAGATCTGTTTTCTTACTACAGAAGGGGACGAAACACAAAATCTTCATTTGGAAATCCTTGGCTTTCTGCTTCAGGGAGTGCTGCTTAAATGCTGAAGCTCTTTCTGTGCTGCCATGTTTGCAGTTCTCAGCTGTGTATGAGGTACTCTATGCTGTGCTCTTTTGGTTCTGTGTGGCTCAGCACCATGTAAAATGAAAAAAAATAAAATCAAAATATCCTTTAGAGTGGAATTTCAGATGGAGTAAACTATCACATCTCTCTGGAATTTGCTAAGAAAAAAGGTTTCTTCAGCTCAATGTATACCTCTGTGCCAGCTTGAATGAGCTGCTGCACAAATCTGCACTGTGCTATGCTCCTGCTGATCCTACAGACTGGTGCAGGGGGTGCTGGGATCATGATGGCTGTTTTACTCTGTCTCAAGGTAGGAGCCATGTTTTAATAACCCAAAGATTCCTGGAACCACGTCATAGGATGTTCAAGCAGTATCAAGCTCTGCTGCATATCAGGTGGCATTTACCAAGAGGAGGAAGTCCTTGCAGTATTAGGCACTGCCTTTGGAGTGGGCTTTTTTGTTGTTGTTATTTGTGGGGTTTATTTGTTTTTAACAGTTGCACTAACTTTAATTCTACTATTTTGTTTGGTTATGCCTTTCAAGGGGAGCTGGAACATGTTTTCTACTTGGATAGAAATTATTCAAAAGACTTCTGGTTCAGTCAGTAGGCAGACTTCTTGTCTTCATGGGATAAAAAGGCTGTGAAAGGTTTTTTAAACAACAATCCTGTTTAGATCTTTGTGGCAGCAAATGAAACTATTTTCTGAGCTCTCTTAGTTCCCTTTGCTTTTGTCTCTCTCTCCTATGATCCTTATTACACAACTCCCAAAACATTAGTCCTTGAAATTGCCACTGGCCCAATCTCTTTAGTTACTGTTGTTACTGTGAAACTATGAGGAGACTCTTCCCACCTCATGATACCACATGTGTTCCAGGCTAGGAACAGGCTATGGGTCATCCAGTTCTCTCTCAGCTCCTGTTCCCAAAAAGAGTGCCAGGAAGTGGTAAATGCAGTATGATGCCTAGCAGAACAAAACACAGAACAGCATTTTGGATGCTCTGAGATGTGATTGCCCTCCCCTCTCTCAGTTCCTCTTGCTTATCACATTTTGGTCTTCTTTACATTCTGCACTAGTCTTGAGGACCCATGCAAATATCTGGGGGGCCAGTGCAATAGAGATGAAAGCATATTGCCATCAGCTTGTCTCCTGGCTTCAAAACCAGCTACCACCACCCATGACAGGGACTGCATTTGAGAGCATTACTCAGGAGCAGTTGGAGCATGGGTTACTCAGCTGTGGCAGTGATCTCAGCTATAGTTTTTATGAATTTGGATTGGAGGTGAGGAAATAAGCAGAGGAGAAGCATCCTTGGGAAGTGGGCGTCAAGCTTCAGTTTGCCATGGCATGGAAATAACTGCAGTAAACTCAGGTAAACATAGGCCAAGTTCTCTGATGCCATAAGGCATACAAACCAACAGTGACATGTAAATGCTATCTCTTCCCTAGCAGTCTCAGACGCTGCAGGTGCACATTGTGCTCCGGGGGTAGCACCACAAAGCAGGAGGCAGATTACAGTATCAGCACTTCACCAGCTCTCAAGGACCATCAACCACTTGTACAGAAAACCATAATTTTACTTTTAATGGTTCACTCTGTAAATTACAGCATTGCTTTCTGACTTCTACAAGCACAGGTGTCGCTAAGAGAGCAACGTTTTGCCCGCATTTATACAAGTAAACTCCAAGTAGAGATACTCTTATCCCAAGAAACTTTTTCTTTTCTTCCTAAGTGTTTCTTAAAATTGTTCTCAAGCTGCACCAGCCAAGACAGGATAATTTTCAAATGACAGTACACTGTAACCAACAAAACATCTCTTCTTGTCTGCTTGCTTCGATGTTCTTGCAGACACACCTCACTGCTGCCATCAGTATCATACAGCACAATATAGAATCACAGAATCAGCCAGGTTGGAAGAGACTTCCAAGATCATCCAGTCCAACTTATCACCCAGACTTGTCCAACCAACTAGACCATAGCACTAAGTGCCTCAGACAGACTTTTCTTGAACACTTCCAGGGACAGTGACTCCACCACCTCCCTGGGCAGCCCATTCCAATGGGAAATCACTCTCATTCCTGTATGCTATTCTGCCTACATTGGGCAACTTGTCTGCTGTGGCACCAGAGGAGAAGAGCAGTGGCTAAAGCATGGCCAAGATATTGTTGTTTCCTGGCCACTATTGTGGCCTTCCAGTATTTGCTGTATCTTGGTCCCTCTCCTGCTCTCTGCAAGTGTTTGTGCAGTGTGGCTACAAACAAAAGTGAATCACCTACATGCTATTGCACTCCCAACAACTTTATGGCCACTATTAAAAGGTCTCTTTGCACTCCATATTCTGCCAGATGCACAGGGTACACTGTGTGTTTTGGGGACCTGCAACTCAAGTGTATAAAAGTAATGATCACTGTTAGAGGTCATTCTTTCATCTAAAGCTTCTATTTCTCTCCACAAAGCAAAGTGAAGAGTGCAGAAGGTGACAGCCACTGCAATGAAATATTTAAAACAAGGAAGAATGAAAGGGGAAGGGATAACCTCGAGCTCAGCAAATGGCAGAGTTCAGCTGCTGCTAACAAATGACAAGAAGAGACCAGAAAGCATTTTGGAACAGACCCTTATGAGCTCCTACTATTAAATCCCCAAACCACCAGTTGCTAAGCACTGAACCACATGCAGAGCATGCAGCTGTAAACATCCATCTTCCATTACAAAGCTCCTGCTGACTTTTCCCAGGGCTGAAATCAACTCTGGTAGAATCTCCTATCCCTTGTCATTGGCAGAAGAGCATCATGAAGGTAGGTGCATGTTTTTATGGGTAGCCACTCTAGCTCTGTACATCCCATCAGATGTGTCTTGCTTTAGAGAAACATCTGGGTTCCTACATCACAAATGTAGTACCAACAGCTGAAGCTAAACTGCGACATACTTTGACTCCTCTGTCTGTCCAGATGACTTTCAACTTCTGCTTTCTGCCTCCCTCCAGTGGCAAGTACTCGAGGGCCAGAGTAGGGCTTGCCTGGGAACATGGGCAGGAGGCGTAATTTAGATCTACTTGTCCTCAGCCGCTACGGTCTTGTGCCAAAGTCGTGCACTGCGGGTATGAGCCAGGGAGCTGTTACAAGCGGAGGGGCAGGAGCTTTTGATACTGACTGAGGACATCACAGTAGAGAAAGGCAGGACTGACTCAGAGATTGCTGCTCTGCACAGCAGATACTACCACTGACTTCTTTTTCTTTCGTTCCTCTCTCAGAACTGTTTTTTAGGCTAGCATTACCCATGTTTTGTGCTTTCATGTGGATTTCTTTCATTTATTCTTATTAATTTACCCCACCACTTAATTTTCTAAAGGAATCAAGAACTGACTGCAATTTACTCGAGTCATTACCTCACATTTGACTAAGCTATATCTTAAACATACAGTCTTAATCTGAAGAAATAAGGAGACATTCCCATTTATCCTGACAAATTGCTCTATCATATAATGACTTTTCTCCTCTCAAATAAAGTAACTCATGGTTGTCAAGTTCTTCTCCCAGCAGCAATCCTAGTATTAACTCTCCATTAGAAAGCCCACATCATATGCAGTTTAGAAACTACCATTTAGTCATGTGATGCCACAGTATCAGAAAATGGGCTACTAAAATATCCCCCAGGATACATCAAAACTATATATTACACACAAATTTTGAGCATTTCTAGGTGTAGTCCATGCTGCATGGAAAATTCCCAAACAGCACTTTTCTTGTTATGATGTATCTACAAGGAGTAGATACAAATATTTATGAAATTTAAGTCATACTTCTAGCGCTGTCTTGGGATCACAGTTCTGCAGTTCTGAGAAGAGGAGGGCTTTGGCAAGAGAATTGTCACAATTACAAGTGTATTTATACCTTCAGAAAACAACAACATTCACAATAGGAAAACCCACCTGTTCTGTGAGGGCTGCAGGGGAAGATGTGCCTGACAGCAGACAAAATTCCCTCTCTTTTGTCCTTCTGACATCAGCAATTTCACTGGCATGAAGTCTGCGACCTCAGAAGAGCTCTGTGCTCACTAAGGTGATGTTTCTCTGCTAGAAGACACCTGTCTATTCTGTCTGAAGGGATTGTGTCTTCCTTCTGTTTTGCAGGCAAGAGAAAATGCCTCAGTGATCAGGTTGAGGCCATCTGTACATCAAGACTTCAGCTGATACCAGAGCTGCACTGGTGCAAGTGGCTCACAGACACACTGCACAAGGGACCGACCCCTGTACTTTGTCACAAGCTCTCCTGGCACTAAGACACTACATTCTGTAGATATACAAGTGTGAAAGCCTTACAATAAACAGAACCCAACAAGAGTCCTCTGCTGGAGATGCCACTCTGCAGGTGAAAAGAAGAAAAAGTAGAACTCAGGTAGTGACAGGACTAGGGGCAATGGAGCAAAGCTGGAGGTGGGTAGATTCAGACTGGACGTGAGGAAGAAGTTCTTCAGCATGAGAGTGGTGAGAGCCTGGAAGGGGTTGCCCAGGGAGGTGCTGGAAATCTCATCCCTGGAGGTGTTTAAGGCCAGGCTGGATGAGGCTCTGGCCAGCCTGATCTAGTGTGAGGTGCCCCTGCTCATGGCAGGGGGGTTGGAACTAGATGATCCTTGTGGTCCCTTCCAACCCTGACTGATTCTATGATTAACTTCCTCTGAAAACAGAGAAGCATGCCAGGTCTAGACCTGCGTTATGATGCTGAACTGTGGCCCAGGGGTAACAGGGATATTCTGGCCCTTGCTCATGTGTCTGGGAACTACAACTCCATTTCTTGGTGGAGCAGCATTAGAGATGCCAGGTGGACTTCTCATGTTCTGATTTCACAATTAGGACTGTGTGAAGCATGCTCAATGTCTTTCTGGGTGAACAAAGATTGATCAAACATTTTGAGCTATCTGCAGCAGAATCGCACAGATGTTTCCTTGCAGAAACTTTAAGCAGAATACCAAACGTTTCAGCACCACATACAAAGCTGGTCTGGAGCCAAGCCTTTATGATATTGTTTTGTGTTTGCCTATAGTATCGCATGTGCCTGTCCAATCTGCTTCCTGTGTTGGGTATTAGATCTTGGGATGGAGAGTTTCCAGATACTAGCTAGGTCCAAAGCAAGCTGTGCTCTGCAAACATAAAAACAATAATATCTGAAGTAGTATAAATAGTTAGATGAATAATTGTCTATCTATTATTTCCTGGCTTACAAGATTCCATGTGTTCGTAGGAGGGGGGCAATTTAAAAGACACATGCTAAATTCCTGCTGGCTGAAGATAAGAAGGGTTTTGTTACTCTCACAGCTTTTACATTTTAAATGTTAAAGTAATAGCCAACAAAGTATGCATTTAAGACCAGACCCCATCCTTTTTGGTATTCATACAATGAGATTTGCATTAGGGTTGTGAGCTTGTCCACTGTTAAGTCTGATGAAGACAAAGGGAATGCTGGCTTGCTCTCACCAGCAGGACTTCAGACAGATGTGGAAAGTTAGTTGAAAAAGAAGCACACTGGTTGGATACTCAGTCTTCTGAGAAGGAGTGTGATGATCAGATGGGAAAGAAGGTTGTGTGTGTGAACATGAATGCCCATAACAAATGGCTGGTATTTTAAACATCAGACCTACAGCCAGCCTCCCTGGCTTTAGTCTTAACTTTACATTGTTTGGAAAACTACTTCCATATTTGCAACCTTGATTTAGTTGTTAGGGCTGCTTCAATAGGAAATTAAAAATATTGCTAATAAAATGGGGGGAGGGGGGGAAATATTTGACTAACTGGAAGGGAAAACCTCACCTTCTCAGACTACCAATAAATAAACAAATTAACATTTCTGATTTCTTAACTAATTTCTAAATCAAGTTAATTTTCTGGTAATTTCTATAATTCTGAAGTCACAGACTCTGTGACATGAGGTTGTCACAAGAACAGTGTTTGCAAGACTCTGAATTCTGATAAACTACACACCTAATCTAGTGCAGTTATTGCCTTAGGTCTGTGTTCAGCCAGTAGGACAAAACTAATCCAAATACCATAGAAGAAATGTGACAGCTTACAGCAAATCAGTAGTGCTGTGACCCCACTAGAGGAAGGGCAGCGTCTCCAAGATGCAGACAAACTATCAGAATCATTGGTCCTGCAGAAAAAAAAACTATGGCAAAAAGAAAAGGTGGCAGGCCTGGCTGAAGCACACCTTGGGGAAATTAAAAGCCATCAAGTCATTACCAGTAGGAACGATGATGTGTAGAATTGGAAACAAGACACCCTGCTGGATATACGTGTCTACACACTGCCCTGACCTGCAGGAACAGACCCCACTGCTCTCCAGCAGCTGCACCCAGGGCTCCCCTGTTCCAAGGGGCGTGTGTGTGTTTCAGCAAGATGTGTGCAATTTTCCACTCTGTCCCTCCCAAACACTGCCACTGCCCAACAGACTTCAGTGTACATGGAAAATTATTTTCTTCCCAGATGTTCCTATTTAGAACTTAATGACTGCCTTAAACTATATTAAAATTACATTAAAAACACTAATAAAGGGAATAAAAACATTAACTGTATGTTCCATTATGCTATAGTTGACTTGTAATAAAAAAGTCAAGCATACACACTAAGATGTCCAACCACACAGAGATTAATTACAGGCACAGGGTTTTTTGTGGTTGAGGAGAATTGTTCTCCTAAATCATCTACAGGACTCTGAACTCCAGTGTCTTTTAGGTTGCTTCAGTGATGTGAACTGGTGGTTACCATCTCTTTGAGGCTATCATCCAGGCTTGCTATGTTTAACTACTATAAAAGGAGGGTAACTTGCCCATAATCTCAAGGCAAGTTAAGATCACAGCAACATCAATTAGCTTTTGCTGCACACTTGTGAAATCTTAATGCAATCTGCTATAAATTCATATTTAACTTTTGCCCCAAAGGAGAAAAGCACAGGTGAGACATCTGCCACTTGGCAAGAGCCTTCTGTTATCTCTGTCTAAAATGATCATCATCTATCAATTTTTTTTTCTTGTTACATTCAGAGATGTTCAAAAGAGCAAATTTGTGCAACAATGCCGAAGAAGTAGGCAGAGATGAAACAGCAGAAAAGATGGAAGCTGATGACAGCATCAAAGGCAAGATGCTAGAGATTAATTTACATGAGATATAAGGAAGAAACTCTTCATTGTGATGGTGGCAAGACAATGGCACAAGTTGCCCAGAGAAGTTGTGGATGCTCCATCCCTGGAAGTGTTCTAGACCAAGCTGGATGGGCCTTTGAGCAACTTGGTCAAATGGAATGTGTCCCTGCCCAAGGCAGCAGGGTTGGAACTGGGTGATCTTTCAGGTGCCTTCAAATACAAACCATTCTATAAACCTTTTGCCTGATTTCTCTGTTCAGTTTTCCAGCCAGGGGAACTGTTAGCTGCAGCAGACCACATCCCCTCCACATCAGGTCAGAAGAGCAAAGAGGCAGACAGGCCTGTAAATGAAGTTCCTGCTGTGATTGTTGCCAGTGAATTGTTTCTGAACATGCAAAACCAAAAAGCAAACTCGCCAGTTTAACACACATGTGAGCACTGCAAAAACTCTAAACCATCCAACCAACCAAAAACACAAACAAAAAAAATCCCCACTTACTAGTTTCCAATTTTTTAACTTGTTCCAAGAAGGATTTGAATCATATGGACTAAAAAAAGTGGTGTAGATCAGTTGTCCTGAACTGTCATTACTGCCTGGACAGATATTCTGTACCCACTGTGTGTCTACCCCTGCCAGGACTACTGGCAATGTCACGTGCAGGGCCTGATGCTCGTTTTCACACCATGCATTGTCTCTGTGGCCTTTTAAAGAGAATTAGACTTTGGGCAAAGCAATCTGCAGCTGGTTAGTGCCCTGTCTCTTGTGTAATTGTAAGCACATCCTTGTAATCAGGGAGGTTACAGAGCAGATGCAATTTAGATTATTTAACTCATTCTTTTGGCCCCTGTAAATCAACCCTGGGATCCTGGACTGAGATTACCAGTGACTGAGTCAGCAACAGTCTTTAAGAAAGACTTGGTTACCATGCTGTTACTACCTCACACCTTCAGTTCTTCAGAAGTTCCATTGTGCCATTCCCTAGTCTGATTTACTAATTGTCTGGATTGGAAATGCTGTTTATCAGTCTCTCGCCTTTTTTCCTAGAAAAGAAAAATTATTCATTTGAACTCTTCCCCTCCACCTCTTCCCTCACAGTTCAAGTTATTTCATGGCAATGAACTAGAGGAGTCAGAGATGTTTTATCAGCCTGCCTTGTGCTGTGTTTGTACAATGCTGCAGTGTCCAAGTCAGAAAGACTGTGATTTCGTGATCATTCTGCATCACAGGATTTCAGCTTCAGTTCTCACTTTGCTTCTGCCCATCTTTATTGTGTTTCTCTGGATCATTTTATCTGTTCCAAGGCCAACAAAACCCTTCTGCAGGATAGCTATTATTCATACACAGGTATGTTTTTCTTACTACCGCTAAGGTTTTTCTTAGTATAGAATTGAGTAACTTTGCTAACCAGACATTTCTAAAACACAGTGAGCGCCCTTTAGGATCAATGTTAAGGTTGATTCACAAAGATATAAGACCTCAAACAGACTGTAGACAATTCATTGACTTGAAAATAAAAACTAAATTGACTAAAAAGAGAAAATATTTACCCACCCTAAAGTTCCAGTGGCTTTCAGAGCAAGACTTGCTCTCCAGAGTTTCAAACCATTAAGAATGTCTGCTGGAACAATCCCCTATACTTAAAAGGCCTGCATATCCCTCCTACAATAATTATAGCTCAAAATTCCAGCTAATTTGGTTTCTGCCCCTACTTCCCCCAGATAACAGTAGTTGTCAAATATTTTCTCAGTTTGGATTTTTGCCCTGCACCACTAGACTGTGTTGTGCCATCAGTGCAGAAGAACCGCGCGTTCTGCCAAGTATTGTTGGGATTGAGAAGACGCCTGGCTGCGTGCACTTTGATCTCATCCAGCTGCCTGCTTTCTTACTGCACAGGTCAACGCTGGAGGTAAATTTGCATACATTTGAAGAAGAATTCTGCTCTCTCCCACCAAAAAAAAAAAAAAAAATCTTAGACATGTTGGTAGCTAAATTAAGTGGCACAGAGTGTACTTCAACTTCATTGTTGTTGTAATTCCAAAAGTGACTTTTTTACTATAAGGAACATGGCCTCGGTATCCAAACTTGATGTGAAGGTGTCTCTTGGCTTTGTAAAAGGCTAAATCACACATCTAAGGACCATTGTCCCTACTTATTGTGCCACATCACACAGGGGCCTGAATAAGAGATACTCCCTTTAGCTTGTTGCTTTGCTTTACCATGACTCAATGGGAATTTCCTTTAATGTACAGCTACTCTTCATTGTCTCCTTGTTTTTTGATTTATCCTTAATAAAGAAGTCAAATATGTTACTTTTTTTTTTAAAAGATATTATTCTTTCAAATGAAATTATGTAAATATTTCATCAAATCCTATGCTTGCTCATTTCCGGGGGGTTTAACACTAATTGCCTGGTTTAGCTTTTGTACTTGGTCAAACACACCTACTTCAGTCTGCCAGACCATCAGAGCAAGCGTGCCTGTAGCCCAGTCCAGTGCTAGGCAACATTCTGGTGGAGATACAGTTGCATGCCCCCTTATCTCAGGGGTGACCACCACAGTGACATACAGCTTTTGTAAGAGTACAAAAACTCGAAGCCCAGTCCTACCCACAAAGGACCTCACACCACAGTCGTGCTGTGGTTTAGCCCAGAACATTTGCAATCAAAGTAAAGTAAAAACGATCAGAAATCCTTTGCAGGAAACCAAAACGATGTCTGAACGCTATTGTCTGACCCTTATACACCAACCACATTTCTTACAGCCATGGTGAGCCTACTCCCTTCCCTTGTGGAGCACTGCTTCAACTCTAAGTAATTCCTCCACAAGTAGTTCAGACACACAGTCTCATTTCTGGCAGCCTCCCCTACACTAAATTCTCTCTGGTGCCTGGAACAGCTGCTTATTCCTCCAGCTTGGGCCTTTGAGATGTAAATAGTGTAATCCAACTTCAAGAGGCAAGGAAATATTAGCAGAATTTAATGTAAATATTGTATAAATCATCCCAAAATAGCATGGCCATGGGATGAGCCAAAGACACTAACTGAAAGTTAAACAGACTAAGTAAATACAGACTAAATATATTCCCCTCCTGGAATTGCCACTGGAACGGATCCAGACAGGAAAAAGGTTAAAATGCAGTTTTGTGGCAGCAATATTAAAAAGCCATAGGCCTGTTTGGTGACATTTATAATGAATTTTATGTATTCCATACATTTTTAATACATGCTGAGTTAAATATTATCAGGTCTCTAAAAAGAGTATGGAAAAAATGTCTGTTTTCATATGGGTGGACACTGCTTGGAACTCTCTCTGTGGGTTTTGTGTAAGAGAAGTGTTTGAAAGAAAACACGAAAGGGAAAAACAAAAATCCCCACACTAGAGTTTTTCAAAACTATTACTTGATCATCCAGAGCCTAAAAGTCTTCACACATCAAGGCAAGAGAGAGTTTCCAGGGCACAAGGCACAACAGAGCAAGGAATGAGACGTACTAACTCCACCCCTTACTCGTGCAAATGGAGAGAATTCGATGTAATTGTCTAATGTGACTTTGTGCAGCTTCTGATTCACTCAAGTGAAGTATAAAAGGACCCTTGTCTAGTATGGATGCCTTTTTAGCCCCAGTGCTGCTGTAGCAAACATAAGTAGTAGTAGTTCTGTGCACAGGTAGTAGAAGAAAGATACCCTGACTCAACAGTCTTGGAATACAGGAGCTTGTATTCCACACACACACACAAATACATGTGTGTGTGTGTATAGAAAGAGATAAAACTGTTCAAACTTTTGTCTGCTTTACAGACAGGATGGGATTTCTGTGCCTCTCACTCTCATAACGTACCCTAAGACAGCTATAGATGTCTGTGATCCCTCCAACTCAGACACCCAAGCATGGCTCAGCAGAATTCAAAGCTGAAGCTATAGATGAAGTCAAACAAACCGAAAAGGAACCAAACTGGGTCTGAACCAAGACAACCCTCAGCTTTGCTAGCTGGATCTGCGTTTGTGTGATTTATGTTCTAACAATTTCACTCTGAAATGCAGTGACTCCTGTTGTGCAATCCCCTTTTCACACCAGCTTCTGAAACAGCTGTGACAAATTAGCCAACATTTTCTTTCTTTGCAGAAATCTCCTCAGCCAATGGGGCAGGAGAGGAAAATGGATGTCAAATGCAAACTGTGGTCTCCTTTGCTTCTTATGTCACTTCTTCCGTCCATGGCAGGGGGACTCACAAGGGGAGTTTACAAATTAAGGGGCTCCTCTGACCAAAGCATGACACACGACTGTAAGTTCAAACCTCAGCAGCTAAAAGACTTTGATGCATCACCTCAACTGGAGGCTGCTCAGTCTCACAGGAAAAGCAGCTGAGTGGAAAATGACAGAAGCAAGCAAAGAGAGAATGAGAAATGCGGACACAGTGACTTCCACTTCAGTTTCTTTTTGCCTTCCAACACCACAGGTTTTGTTGATTTTAGTAAATGCTGCTCCAGATGCAGAAAGAGATATTTCCAAACATCCATCAACCCAGGCTCCCTCTATGTAATGGGAAGCAGTTTGCCCCTGTTGGCAATCAAACCACAGCATCCTCCAAAGAAGCTTTTCTCTCAGTCTCTCTGCCTAATTCGCCTCCTCAGGCTACGCATAGCCCTGGGTCTATGCAGGCTGCACTTAGAGCACCCTGCCAGACTCTTCTTCCTGGAATTCTTTCTCATGGGTGCACAGCAGAGGCTTTTGAGCCCTTTTACTTTGGCAGAAAATAACAACCAAACAAATCACTATGCCCTTTACCCAGTAGTTGCTGCCCAAGAAATTGGATACCACACACGGGTGCAGAACTCCTATACAGTTTACAGATGTGCAGACAGCACAGCTGTGGCAGTGGCATGTGGTACTGTGCCTGCTACTCTACCAAAGCTCTGGCAGCTACACCAGCACCATACTCAAACAGCTAACAAAAGGCAGCAGCATGTGAGATGTTGTGAAGAACTTCCATCTCTACTGCATCTTGTAACCACCCTCCCAGGGTTAGTACTGACCTGCAAGAGCTAATCCCTAAGCAGTGCTTTGAGCAAGATCATCTTTCCCTTAGGGACTGAGCCCTTGATAAAACTCTGGTGATGGTTCTGTCACCAGTCTTCATTCAGACTGCATTTAGTAGCAACACAATGTGACAGGTTACACTGATGGCTTAATTTGCTCCAGGCAAAATGCAACAAAGCCAAAAAAGGCCTTTCCTGTGGTAAGGTTTAAAAAATGAAAACCTCACACATTTATTCCTGACCAAACACACTGGCCTTAGACAATCCATAAAACACCAGCTCCTCTTCACAAGCAATCCAGCAGATCATCCTTGTCTCCCACTCTAAAGTCTGCCACACAGTTCACAGCAAACTTACTGCCCAGACTGTGGTGTTGTCACCAAGATAAAGAGCAGCACTGATCTGCTGCCCCCAGATCTGTGTGGCCACAGTAGAGGAGCTTGTTCTTACCTGCTATGTATGTCAGCTTCCATATGTACCACCCTCAAGTAACAACACAGCTCCAAGGAGAAAGTGAGGAGAAAGAAAACTCCTGAGAAAATGTATTAGCTTCTGACTGTAAACCTCCTCTTAAAAGTGTGGGGCCTACAGCTGTAGGAATTTAAGCTCTAATTCTTAGAGAACAGCCTAGAGAGGCACCTCCCTAGCCTTGTGCTGCTCTGGAGTATGCTGTAAGAGCCCCTGTGAACCTGCTCCATCTCCTGTGCTTGCTTAGAAGGCAGCTGAAGAGTGGGAGAACGTGTGGAAACCTGCAACTTGAGAGCTCCCAATTTTCAGTTCTCTGCTTAGATACTGAAACAATCCTTGAGCAGCTCACTGATCCCTGTGCTGCTTTGGTTTCTTCAAAGGGTTGGCCTAGGGTGCCCCACAGCATGGAGGACCCAGGACCTTGAAGTGATTTACAAAATCACACAAGTGCATGTTGTGGAGGAGAGTTTCTATTTGAAGTTGCTTAATGGTGCCAGAATGTACTTCAAGTGTAGCCACCTAAATCCACTGAGGTCAATCTCTGGTGTCTGGATCTGTTTCCTGTGAATAACTGCTGCTTTGTCGTGCAGGAAGGACTGTAACTTAAAAGCATTAGCAATTGAGGAGTGCTTGGTCAGAGCGGCCATAAGAACATCACGAATCTTCTGCAGTCTGCTCACTTCATGCCACATGGTTATGAGGATGAGGAGCAGGTGGCAGCTGCCCTGACCAAATCAGCTTTGCTGTACAGAGCAGGTTTGTTAACTATCCCATGTTTTCGTTTCTGAGTAGATACTCAATCTCCTCCTTCTAAGGCACTTTTGGGACCTCCTGTTTTGATTGTTTCCAGGTCTCATACCAAGACAATCCAGAGCAAATGGTGCAGCAGAAGCTAGAAGGGCCCAGCACCTACATTAGGTAAGTTAACCGAGGTGGAGGAGACAGGTGTTGGAGGAGCTAAAATTCTACTCCTTAGGGCGTTAAAAACCAGTGAGCTTAACAGGAATGGTCCCAATGCAAGCACCATGAAACACAGAAGAACACAGCTGACAAATCACTGTCTAGTGTAAGTTCCAAGCTTCTGCTTTGGAGGACAGACCTCTTATCCAAGCAGAAGGAAATAATAATGTACACTGGGAATTGCAAGAGATTTTATTTCAGAATTGGGGGGAAAAAAAGCCTTGATTTTCATTTTGTATCCCTGAAACATAGGGAGGAGGATCCGACCTTACTGCTAGGTGTTAAACTGTGATTTTCACTTTGCTTAGCAACATTGAGCTGGGTTTCATTTTTTGATTTCTTAAGTATTTATCCCCATTGATTCCAGGTGTGCTGTATTAGATTCCTTCATATGAGGTATTTCTTTTTAATGATGTCTTCCACTACCTGCCTTCCAAATTAAATCCAGAATGATATGCTCCAAGACACAGCAAAATGGAAGACTAAGAGAATTACTCATCAAAATCCTTTATCTGGGCTTGCTGCATTCAGTGAACACCACTAGAATTTAGCTTTACACCACAAAACCATGGGCTTTTAAGGTAAAAATCTGCCTCATTTTGGCAAAAGATTAAGCTTCAACATTAGAGTTGATTAATTTGAAGAGTGTTTCTAGATGATGGAGATCACAGTATCACAGTATCATCAGGGTTGGAAGAGACCTCACAGATCATCAAGTCCAACCCTTTACCACAGAGCTCAAGGCTAGACCATGGCACCAAGTGCCATGTCCAATCTTGCCTTGAGCAGCTCCAGGGACGGCGACTCCACCACCTCCCCAGGCAGCCCATTCCAGTGTCCAATGACTCTCTCAGTGAAGAACTTTCTCCTCACCTCGAGCCTAAATCTCCCCTGGCGCAGCTTGAGGCTGTGTCCACTTGTTCTGGTGCTGGCCACCTGAGAGAAGAGAGCAACCTCCTCCTGGCCACAACCACCCTTCAGGTAGTTGTAGACAGCAATAAGGTCTCCCCTGAGCCTCCTCTTCTCCAGGCTAACCAATCCCAGCTCCCTCAGCCTCTCCTCGTAGGGCTTGTGCTCAAGGCCTCTCCCCAGCCTCGTCGCCCTTCTCTGGACACGCTCAAGCATCTCAATGTCCCTCCTAAACTGTGGGGCCCAGAACTGAACACAGGACTCAAGGTGTGGTCTGACCAGTGCAGAGTACAGGGGCAGAATGACCTCCCTGCTCCTGCTGACCACACCATTCCTGATGCAGGCCAGGATGCCACTGGCTCTCTTGGCCACCTGGGCACACTGCTGGCTCATGTTCAGGCAGGTATCAATCAGAGATTGAAGACTTGATTTCAGACCACTGAAATCAGAATGTCCTGCCGTTAGGTCAGGCTGTCAGTAACAAAACTAACCCTTCAGCCGGCCAATTCCTACAACGTTTTTTGGTACCAGATAGTTCTTCTTTATTTGACTGACTAAAGGCAGAACTCAGTTATATATAGTGTTGTGGAGGCAGGGAATTAATGTGGCCAAGTCAGGAATTTTATATATTTTCCCAAAAACCCACCCCCAAAACTAGATACAGAAATTAAGTTCGTTTCAGTTAGCAGAGTCAGTTAGGTTAAGATCTACAAGGATACCATAGGTAATTTGACTCTTTCTGAAGGCAGAAATTGGAAAAGGCCGAGCTATTAAGTGATAGTGTTCCCCGATAATAATAAGGCTGAGCCAGAGCTACTCACAGGCGATGCAGGCTGGCTGACAGAAGGGCGGTGCAGCCGCTTGTCCCCTCGGGTTCTCCGTCAGAGGCCGACCGAGGGTCCTTAAGGCCTATTGAGCCTGCATAAAGGGTGCTAATGGTGGGAAGCCCTCGGAGCAGAGCGCCAGGGGCTCCTTCTGCAGAATCTCTCCAGGCGGGGGAGAACTCTGAGGCGGGAAGCAGTCCAATATTTATCCCCTTCCCAGACAGCTCCCACAGCTGGGCGCGCAGAGCACAGCCGATCCGCAGCCCGCTCCCGGCGCGGGCACTCCTCGCGCCAGAAGGGCCCCTGGCTCACCCCCTTCTCGCCTGCAGGGCGGGGAGGGGGAAACAGCTCTTTTCGCGCCTTTTCCTCTCCCAGTCCAGCCATTTAGGGGTACACAGGACTTGAGGACATAGAGATCTCTTAACACTATGGTCAAGCAGCCCAGAGCAGCAAAACTGAAGCAAATGCAAGCAGTAATGAAATCTGGAGGGGTACTAAGAAAACCCTCAAAAACTGATGTTCTGCATAAGAATCAAACAGTCCCAAAAGAAACGGATATAGCCCTAAAACCAGGATGAAAAAGGTTGTTTCTTCTCCCTTATGCATTAAGCTTTCCATGAAGCCTTTAATCAAGACTCATGCCTAAACCAGATGTGTACCTCATCGTTGGAACTCCCCACCCAGCACCAGTTCTCTCCAGAGAGCACCTCCAATACAGGGACAGGTGCAACTCATCACAACTCAGCCTGACTTTATCTGCAAAGGAGCCAAAAATTGTGTGCTGGGTGGGATTTTGCACCACTAACACTCCACTGAAGCCAGGAAATGTTTCCAAAGGCTGATGCTCAAACCACAGGGTAGGAACCAGCACTGACTAAAAGGTGGTCACTCTGTTCCCAGTTCTGATGCTGATATTACCCACACTGGGAAAAGTCATTTCCCATGGGTGCCCAAGCCAGATGAGTGCTTCTAAGTTCTGTGTGACTGCCTTAGAACCCAATATGACACATCCCTGCTTACTGCTGAATCAAACAAATGAAGTGAATCAGGGTAAGCTCTTCAGGACTGCTCCAAACCATCCAGTGTAAGCTGTTACTCCTCCCTGAGTTCCACTTTCAGACACATAAGTGCTGGGAAAAGGAATCTGAACAGAGCAATGACACCACGCGCAAACTTCTGGAGCACTCAGTGCTCTCAGAAATGTAAATAACACCATGAAATGCCACATGGGATACGTAAGCTGCTTTAATAATAATAAATTTATTAAGTGGCAAGAAGCCACTCTGCTTTGTAAACCGATTTTACTCAATCACAGTCCCTCTATTTTTCTATTAACACGAATACATTCTGCAATTTGTATGTGAAAGATTTACGTAGAGATATGTTCTGGACCACTCTTGCTGATTTTACTGGTCAGAAAAAACATTAAACATGCAGAAACAGCACCTTATTAAAACTAGAGGCCTTTTCTCATTACATCTCCTTTGCTTCTAAGCTATATTTTGTCACTGAACAAGCCCAAGGCTAGGGAGGTTTTTTCCCTTGTTCTGTGTTCTGAGATGTAACAGGGCCTGCAGAAATATCTGATAAAACCTCACAGACAGTAAGTAATTCAGAAGGCTTTGTAAGCAATAGCTGCAGTTGCTTCTTCAGACTAGAGAGCTTCTCATGCATTAATGCACTTAGGTTTTGTGAGGAGCTCAGAGGAGGGTGTACCCTCTTCCTGATACAGTTAGTTGAGCCTGGACTCTGCACCACTTGATACTGTTCAGCAACTGTGTGCACCAATAATTTAAAAAATCCAAGAAATCAGGCTGTTTTTATCAGAAACAAGTAATAAATCTTATTATGAGAGTAAAAAAAAAAATGGCAATTTCTGACACGTGGTATTTTCATTGCTTGAGAATGAATCAGTGCAAAGTGAGGTAACCCATGCACCCTGTCACTCAGGGGCACGTTAAACCAGGCGCCGCCGTTTGGAATCCCTCTCCATATCTTCAGTGGGAGAGTCTCCATTGCACCCAAGAGGGGACACCAGGTTTAGCAAAGGGTCTTCAGATGCCCCTCCAAACAGGGACAGCAACAAAGCCACGCCATAGCCAGTAGCTCGTTCACCCTAGAAAAAAAACAACACAACACTAGACAAAAACAATTCACCCTTCAGATTGTATAATTTGATTCTAGTTTTAATTTCCCTACTCACTCAGCAAGAGCAGTGATGGCACATGGCCACAGGGAATACTCAGGGTCCCTGGCAGACCTGCTCAGCTGTGCTTCTGTAACCTTCCTGCTGCTGGAATCTGTCCCGGTTAGATTAAACCACCACACTAGCTGATTCACATGACAACAGTGCTCACACTGACTCAAGGGTGGATTTATGCTAGCATTGTCCAGGGAAGAGAATGTGCCATCAAGCATGACTGTGGATTTGGAGTATGAGCTGAGTGAACCGAGTTTACAAAAAAAGGAGGTGAGGGGGACAAACTGCCTTGGTTTTAGGAAAGAAGAACATAGAGAAGTTCTGCCAAAGGAGGTGTGGAAACCCCCAAGAAGAAACAAATGTTTGCTCTGCTGCAGGTTAACAGACAGGTTGATCAGCTTTGGCAAATTACCTCAAAACAATCTGGGTGAAAAGGGGAAGCTAGGACTATTGCCATAAAGGCAAGCTGTTGAAGTTTGCTATGATAAAGATGTTGCTGATCAAAGTGACCATAAGAATATTTTGAAAGCAAAACAAAAAATACAGAGATGAAACTACCAAAACAAAGAAATGTCCAACACAGATGATGAGTCAACACATTTCAAAAGACCACTTCTTGACCTAATTATCTTGCTTTTAATTTGCTGGCACAGGACTGAGAGTAACTGCAGGTACAAGCTATTTCCTTCACACCGCTTCCTTGTCCAGGAGCATCAGCAGCCCTACGAGTATACTCACTGCATGAACAGGTGCAGCAATGTCTATATGGACCCAGACTCCAGGCCAGTCGAAGCCAATGTGAGAAGCAATGAAGAGCCCAGCACAGGAGCTTGGAGTATTGTCTCGGTCCTGCAGAGATCATACAAACACAGTTGGTTTTGCAAGAAGAGAAAACATCAGGTTTTACTCCTGCCTACAGAAAAGACAGCTGTGCAAAGCTTAATCAATGGCCCTTAAACAGTCTTGCAAACCAGGTAAATCCTTTGACTTAATCCCTGGTAGCAGTCTGGCCCTGCTCAATTCCTCTTCCACCCAAACTCCTTTCTGAGGTGTTTTAGAATCGTAACTGCACATTGTAACTCTTTAAATGCAGCAGAATAGGCTGTAGCAATTCCCAAGGCCTCTGTCCTCCATTTCCCTTTTCTGCATTGGCAGTTACTGTCTGCTGGTCCTGTATGATCTGAGGAACACCTGGCTGCTTCTTAAACAGTCTCCATCTGGGAATTTAGCATGCATCTTAGGCTCATTCTTAAAGGCAAGCTTTGCAGCACACACCTTTGCAGCAAGCTACTCTGCTTAATATTGACACGAAATTTAAGGGTGGTGACACATAGCCTGCAAAATCCCCACATAAAAGACTCTGAAAACCGCAATAATATGTTCCACTTCTAAAAGATAACAGCCCACATGAAAGCCTTTCAGCCAGCTATCATCAGGCCAGCACATTATCTAGAAAATACACATTTTTTATGCAATAAATGAAATTTAAAAGGAAAAAAAGAAAAATCTTACTGCCACCGAGTTTTTCATATCAGCCACAGCAGAGGTAAATTCACTGAAGTGAAGCTCAGGGCAATACACAAGAGGATGGACCAAGTCTCCACAGTTCCTGCCAGCTTTAACACAAGCCTTTTCCCACTCTTCATTATTGGTAAGGACAGCAGCATGATACTTTCCTGTAGCAATTCCCTAGTGAGACAGAACACAAAATCAGGAAGGATTCACTTTAACTATGAATCCTGTAGGATAATTCTGTACTAGTCCCCCTCGGCATTAACAGCTGTTTTCCAGCAAACAAAACCACCAACTAAAAAGGTCTCAAAATGACTCCACGAGAAGTGCTACAAGAGTACACAAAGACATTGTAGCTACTGCTCAGTCTTTTACATTTTTGAAAATCCATTCCAGAAAAATCACTGCCCATCAGTATAAGTTTGTATAAAGCAGGAACTGATTTTAAGAAGTAATAGCATTGTAAATCGTACAGAGCTGCAAATTCAATGTAAGCCATTTTATGGACAAGAAAAACTCCTGATGGCTATCATCAAATCAGTTCTGCTAATTATAAAGCCACTGATTTTCAGACACGGAGTACTGGACTGCTTACAGCTACTGCTAATGTCATCAGAAGAACACTGTGTTTTCTTAAAGTATGCAAAAGCAAAAAATGCATAAAGAAGAAAAAAAAAAACCAAAACCTTGAGTAATGCAGTTATAAATGCAACATATTCACAGTACATGTCACAGAATCATGGAATCAGTCAGGGTTGGAAGGGGCCACAAGGATCATCTAGTTCCAACCTCCCCTGCCATGGGCAGGGATACCCTACCCTCGATCAGGCTGGCCTTAAACACCTCCAGGGATGGGGCCTCAACCACCTTCCTGGACAACCCATTCCAGGCTCTCACCACTCTCAATGCTGAAGAACTTCCTCCTCGCAGCCAGTCTGAACCTACCCACCTCCAGCTTTGCTCCATGTCATGTACACAGAGCTTTTGTACTTCACTGAGGTTTTGTTGGCAACCTCCTCTTGCACAAGTTTAGGAAGCTACCATCAAGGATAACAGCTCACAGTATTCACTTTCCCCCAAAGACCAGGAGGGCACAGACAAAGAAGTGTATAAAGCACGCAGCATAAGGATGCAGCCCCATGTGCACTACCAGCTCCATGTCAGCACCTGAGCTCCAGTAAGAGTGGCCATATCCAGAATTATATCAGCTCCGAGATCTTTGCATGCATAAGCTACTCCATCAGCCAGTATCAGTCTGCCTTCTGCATCAGTGTTATTGATCTCCACAGTTCTAGGGAAAAGAGAGGATATTTAATACAATAAATTACAGCTTCAGACTGGAAGATAGAACTCATTTGTCTGGACTAGAATAATGGATGAGAGTTTCAAACCTCCTGTGCTTTCTATTTGACTCTGCAAGCCTGCATGGCTGCTCATTTGCCAGCTGCAAGCACCCAGAGAGAGAATACATGGAAAAGGGTCATAAAAACACTGCCTTCACAGTTGGGTCTATGTAACAGCCAGAACGTTGAGCTGTGATTTCACAAATCACTGCCATACACAGGGGTGTCCTACTGTACTTAAACCAAGAGATTCTTTTACAATGGTAGCCTGTCCCTGTGACTGAGACATGGACAGAGAGAAGTGGTTGGACAGGAGAAAGCATCTACACCTGGGTGCTTTAAGGAGAATTCAGCTCACGCTATGTGTGATACACGTTTTGATGTGTATTTACATACCCAACAGGAAACTCTAAGCACACTTAAAACATCTATAGCTGTCTGAAACACTATCAGTATTTTAGGAGAACTGGTGAAGAACAGGTTTGCAATCTGTATGGTATTCAAAGAAATAGAAACAAAGATGATTATTTCCTCTCACGTGTCTGTGAAAGGATAGATACAATCTTACTTTCCAGAGTAAAGGACATGAATATCATCAGGTCTTGTTGCACGTGGCCCAACTGCATTCTCGGCCAAACAAAAAACAGCATGAAGATTGTCTTTAAACCCCTGTAACAACAATAGGAGAGAAATGGCCTTTGAGTCACATCCAAATAATTTATTGGGACTGAAATCAATGAGAGATTATGACTTTTTGACAGCAATGCCACTAATTACATGGGAAGTCTGTGAAGAATGTCTTGTCACTTGGGGCTGAGGCCAAGAGCTGTAGAAAGTGGGTGAGGACATAACATCCAGTACCAGTTTTAGAGTTCTCACTGGAGCAAATAAAAGCCCATACACATGTGACAGACAAATGGGGAAAGGATCCAGAAAGCCACTGTCAGATAAGCAGTGACCAGTACAACCTACTTGCAGTGGCAAGGCATCCAAATAAAAACATCTTTCATATGCAGTGTGCAGATGCAACTGGAGAGGGTTATGTTTAGTTAAACCTGATCCTCCAAGAGCATCTTCAGCTCTTCACAGCCAGCTCCAGTAATATCCTCACAAGCACAACTCCAAAGCCCGCAAAGCTGCCCAGAAAATGGCTCTGCACTCACCAAAATCAAGTCACTAAACTACAGTACCCCTCTGTGAAAATCTACAAAAATGCAATGCTTCACTCACCTAATTTTAACACAACTCTAACACAGAGTCACAACAGAGATCACCCACAAGGTCCAAGCACTGGATACTTCCAAGGTTACAATCAGAAAGGCTTGTCAGAAGACATTACACAGCCCACCAGGATACTTGGGGTTATTTTCCAAACGTTGTATTTTCCACTCCTTTTATATAATCTCCAATAACAACAAGTGAGTTACCTCCCACCATTTCTGCCACATTATGAAGAGCCTAAATAATAGTGCAAAACAACTGAAATAATGAATGCTAATATGCAGCCACTTGTGAACTCTATACTCTCCCCAAACAACAACCTCAGGTGAATTAATTCCAATTTGTTGGAAGGTAGCTTTGATTGTGGCAACCCTGGAATGTGGTAGAACTTAATATGGTTATGAAAGGCATTTTAAAATGTATGATGATTTTGTTATATATACAATGGCTGTATTGTGTGTGGGGATCCTGCAAACAGAAAGGGAGACTGCAGCATTTAACAAATAAAAATACAGTTTCTCCTCAGCTGGGATAGCAAGCCTTAAAAATACTGAATTCCTAGGGAAATCAGGGTCAGATTTACTGTTAGTCTCTTGATAGAAGTCTGTAGCAGAAGAATTCTGGACTTGCTGCATCCACCAGTCTGAAGTCTAAAAGGCAAATGCATCAATCAAAACCTTACATAATAACAGGCAGCATGTAGAAATCATAAGGTAACCTAGTCCAGACAGAGGCGAACAGCACTGTTGATGAGATCACCTTCTATATACGATCCTTTGGCTCTTCCAAAATGCTCTGTGCAGCAAAACTACCACTACCCCCTTTTCCACCATCTCTCACTGGACTGCACTAATTTTTCCTCCTTCAAGTGGGAGATGTGGTTAATCTACCGTCAAAAAGAGAAAACTTGCTTCCAGCATCAGTTGACTTTTCCTGTCTCATTCTGTCTGTAGCTTTTCAAAAGCAGGATTCACTATGCTAACACACGGGATCAAGAAGGATTTCAAGGAGTCAAGTAAATATTTTTCTCCTCTTTCTTGTGCTGGAAAGCTTTGAATGGCTGAACTGCATCTTTCTAGGAAAAATGACTTGCTTAACTTTCCTATCCAAAGCCTTTCTAAATCATGTGGTAAAACTGTTGCAACAGCAACATGTAGGCATTTTCTGCAGATGGATAATAAACACTGCCCTTCTTCCCACTGAGCTTTCTATCCAACACACATTTTCAATTTCAGTCTCTGTGACAAAGCATAGCTAATTTAAACCTCCTCCAGCTGCATGTTATTCTTAAGAGCATTAAGAAAAATACAAAAGCTTTGACAGGGTAACAACAACAAGCTCTTTCCACTGCCCATCTGAGTACCTTTTCTGCAGGCATTTCATTAGCAGGTGTTCTTTCATGAGGTGGCAAAATTAAGCACCGAAATCATTCCTTTGTTTTTACACACAAAGGTACAGATCTCTTGTGAGGTCTAACAGCTTCTTCAGGCTGTTTGTCCAAACACATCACTGCCAGTTTATTCACTGTTACAGTAACTGCACACTTAGGTTCACACCTACTGTGAACATGACTGCAACATCCTCTCAGTGCACACTATCATACAAAACACTACTTCAGAAACGAGGCCGGAATCACTGAAAGAACATCCTGCACCCATGGCTTTCCCACTCTCCCGAAGCACTGAGGGATCTAACTTTCTGAAGGACTAAGCCATGGCAAGGTAGCCGTTTTGCTTCAGATGCAGCTCACAAATCTGTTTTCAATTTTAAATCTCTGCAGATAACTGAAGTTTACAATCTTTCTACATCAAACTCGCTGCTAGAGCCAAGGCACAGAGCTAAACCGTTGAGAAATGGGAATCTGGCATTGATCGTTCCCTGGACAAAGCTTCCATCAGATCTATGCATTAATCTGCAGCAGTCAATGTTCTTTGAACTTTGGATACTCCTTGGAGGCAATAGCTGCTCTGTCAGCAACTCAGTCATTGCATTTGTGGAGAGGGCAGGGCTTTATTGGCAGTGGCCACTTCTTTTTCCCAGTTTATATTATTAAGGCACAATATGCATTTTTTTAATTCTTCGTATTTCAATACCTGGCTTCTTCTCAGCTTCCCTACCACTTTTTGACCACAGGAGTAAACCAACCAGCAGCTCCTGGCCAGACTAGAGCTGCCACTTCCCCAGCAGATTAACATTAGAATTGGCGTAGGACTTGAAATAGCGACAGACTTCGTATCACAGAGTCACTTCTTCGTTGAGGAGGTGACAGCTGCCCCAAATCCCACAGCCTAAACAAAATCAGCACTGGCTAAGTATAAACCTGATTTAAGAAACCAGAAACCACTCAGTCTGCAGAGCAAACCCAGAAATTCAAGAAAGGCTCTTACAAAAAAATACAAAATCAGGACTCAAGGAATTTCTCACAGTTCTCAAGATCTCTGTAAAGATTGGAAATATTTCCCTCAAAGAGCAGAAAGAGGAGAGTGGCTCAAGATCACCAACAGCAGTGGGAGGTCAGACCTTCAGGATTAGACTGGCCCCCAAATCTGGGAACATATCCAAAGCCAGACTGCTCCTTGGCAATGCTGGGATACATGATATCAATTAACACATTTTACTTACTTGCTTCACAGTGGCTTTGAAGGCACCCAAAATAGCAGCTGCTCCACCACAGTCTCGTTTCATTCCAGGCATAGTAGTCTGTTCAAACAGAAGCAGAGAATATTTTTAAAAGACCATTTCAGAGTAGTGCCTACTAAAACCAGCGGCTCTGAAGCTTCTGTAACTCTGGTCTTGACAGTGCTTAGCCATAACAGAAACACAGAACACATGCATTTGCTTACTGGTGGATCTTGTCTTAGAAATGGAAAATATTAAACCTCTGCTGCTAATTTGTCAGGAAAGAAAAAAAGAAAAGTTTGTTTAAAAGGCTTGCAGCAAGGCCAACTCAAAGGAGTTTTGGAGCAATCTCCAAAGTCAGAAATTAACTACTTTTGTTTCTAGCTTTCTCCTAGCAGTGGGAAATACTTTTAAGGGCTAAATATCAGGTTGCTATTTAACTGCTCTGTGAAGTGTTCCTTGAATTCTATTTTGGTCTTCTCCACTGATAGTGTGTGTGCATGTGGAAGACAGTAGATCAAGTGTTTACTCAAACAAATACACTTTGCTTCTTACAGACATTAACTGAATAACTTCCATCAGAGAACCATAATGCAAGCAAAGGCAGCAGAACAAGTGTTTACATACCTTGCCCTTAATGCTGAGTCCTCCCGTGTCATACACAATACCCTTGCCCACCCATGCAATGGTCTGTGTAGCACCATCTGGAGTGTGACTAAGAACTGCTAGGGCTGGGGGATGCAGAGCTGCCTTGCCAACTCCATAGATACCTGGAAAACAGAGAATTTTAAACCACTTGTGGGCAAGAAAGACTGTGTGGAGCAAGCTGCAGCTATTTTCTGTAGAACATCCTGGAATACCATGGGCAATAAACCTGTTTGCAAAATGTGCAAATAAAACCTTACGATGGAGACGGCAAAGCATTCCAAATGACTGTTAGGCAAAAGTGATGACTTTTCAAACAAGATTTACCTCCAAAGCCTCTCTCTTTCAGCTCCTCATCTCGAATAATGGTAGGAGTAATCCCAAGATCCTTGCCAACTTTTTTGATTTCCTTAATGATTAAAAGAAAAAGCACATTGTCAGTCAGCTACCAGAAGGACATATTGTGTCTTTCCACACATACAGGTACCCACTTAACAGTTTTCCCTGATTTTTGCATGCGTACACATACAAACATTCACAGTTCTGGGAGTGGTGTTGGTTTTCCAATGGCCTAACTCCACTGAGATATCCTTGACTTGCTATGGCATCAAATACAAGTTTGACCTTTAAGCTCCGCCAGTAAAAGAAATCTTCAGAGGTAAAGGCCATCTGTTCACTCCATTAGATCATGAGCCAACGGGACAGAAATATTTTCACTCTCAACAGCCTTCCAGATCTTCATGATAAAACTCATTTGGAAACATGTCAACTTCTGTCCCATAATTTCAGACTCCTATGAAGCTTAAGAGAACACTTGCACTGGCAAAGAAGCCGATTTCATGACTGAATCAAGAGCTCGTGTCTTCTGATTCCCACTACCTTACCCCAAGCTGTGCACTCTGCCTCCTTCCAACTTAGCACAGTTCTACGAATTATTAAAGGCCAAAGAAATAGCCTCAGCATCCTTGGACAAGTTCTTTGATGTGCTTCCCACTGCTGACACACAGATTTCACTAACAGAGAACAACGCTAGTTCTTGATTACTGCAGTCTAGACTTACAATTAGTAACTCTTACTCACCAGGTGTATTACCTACCTCCAGGAAGTTATCTGTGCTCATCTCATTGCATGGGGTGTCCACAATTCGAGCAGCCAGCCTGACTCCTTCTGTGGCACTTGCCAGACACTAGGAAAAGAAGAGAGGACACCTGAGAACTGCCCTTGCTTTGGCTGTTTTTCTTTTGCCTTTAGTCCTATGCAGTCTACATCAGATGTGTGGTTCCCCTGGAGCACATTAATGCTTAAATGCACCAATCACAGGCAGGTGTATGGCACTAAACAGTGTCAACCAAGCTATCCACTACTTTTTGTACGTTAAGCTTCAGTTATTTTTCCCTGTGTACTAATTTCAAAGCAACTTTATTCCTTCCAACAGTGAACTGATATTGCAAAATTACTATCCTTCCCCACTACCACAGTGAGATCATGAAGACAACAAGAGCTGGAGGAAAGAAATCTAAAAGAAAGCCAGCTGAGGAAGTTATAATGAGCTTGTAGGCTGCCTGGGTTGGAAACCTGCAGAGATTACAGAATCTTCAACATGGGAAAGCTCAAGTTTGTATGTGGCAGGCAGAGTGGCTGAGTGCAGTAAGAGATCTCCTACATGGCAGGTCCGTGGACCTGCCATGAACACACATGCTTCTCTTTCTCTTTCCTGTTGCAAAACCAACTGACCCTCACCTGGACTGAGTGAAAACTTAAGTGGTCAACAGTGAGCATGCTGAGGCTGTCTCCTTCAGAAAGAAACCTTCTGGGAAAAGGGACAATGAGGGCACCAGACACTAATATTCAACTTTAAACTCCTGTGGATCTACAACTTGAAACAATAAGATTAGGTGGAAGGAAACTTTGTGCAAGCTTTCCAGCAGCCACACTATACTGCAGACCACACACAGCAGACAGGCGAGTCAAGACGGGTTTCAAAGGAATCTAATGCGCTGGGCAGCCATTTGTGCTGAGGTATCTGGTTTGGCTTGGCCAGACTGGCCTAAGGACTCCATACGTTCTGTATCCCAGCAGACTCATAAACCTTGGCTTGCTTTGGAATGGTGCCCAATTCCCTGCAATTACTTTTGATTGCTTTACCTCCCCCAAAGGGATATGGATAAGGTTTGGAGTGATCCACCATTAGGGCTGTGCAGGTAAATGGAGGTGCTCTAACCCAAAGATCAAGGGAAACAGTAAGATTTACAGAAATAAGCTGTGTCTGGGTTTGGCTTCCAGTGTACTTTAGGGAACTTGGATAATGGCAGCCTTTAATAAGTGCCTTGTAAAACTCTGACAATCCCTGCTAGTCCTCACCATAAAATATCCTGGACAATGCAGTAGGTGCAAACCACAGAAACATGCCAAAGGGAGAGGTTTAGCTAAAAAAACCCTACCACATGCCTCTTCCATGCTCTGCGTTAACTGTCTGGTGCTGGTTGAATTTAAGGGGTGAAAACTTGGCTTGCAGAAAGCCAGTAATAGTTTTGGCACTGATGTAAAGGGGAAGAATAGGAGTTAGAAATAATTTTAGCTTTGTTTTGTATAACCCAAGCTTTGGAATCTACCTATCTGAACGATCTATTTTTCACACCACTTATATTTTTTCTGATTTGGGGCATGGAAAAATTCTGTGATCAAAACTTGTCCTCATAGCACATCTATCTTTGCCACTTCCCTGAAAGCTGGTCTAGGATCATTTGCTATGATCCAATAGGTTCATAAAGGACTTAGTATGGAGGAACTGTGTCCAGTTCTGAAGCCCCCAGTTCAAGAGGGACATAGAACTGCTTGACAGAGTCTAACACAGAGCCACAAAGATGATTAAGTGAATGGAACATCTCCCTTACCAGGAAAGACTGAGGGGCCCTTTAGTTTGGAGAAAAGGAGACTGAGAGGTGACCTCATCAACGTTTATGTATATGTTAAGGGCGAGTGCCAGGAGGATGGAACCAGGCTGTGCTCAGTGATGCCCAATGACAGGACAAGGGGCAGAAGTTAAGGCACAAGAAGTTTCATGTAAATATAAGGAAGATTTTTTTCACTGTGAGGGTGACAGAACACTGAAACAGACTGCCCAGGGGGGTTGTGGAGTCTCCCTCTCTGGAGATATTCAAAACCTGCCTGGATGCATTCCTGTGTGATCTGGTATAGGTGATCCTGCTCTGGCAGGGGATTTGGACTGGATGAGCTTTCGAAGTCCCTTCCAGGCCCTGACATTCTGTGAGTCTGTGAAAAGACATTGAAAGGAAAAATCCAAACCCTAAAGCTGCAATTCTGCAAATTCCAGATGCAGCAACACCATATCCTTTGTCAAATCCATTGCCAATTTTTTTAAGGGATTTGTACTGCCTTGCTGATTGATTGATCAGCTAAGTGAGCATCCATCTGTACTGAGGCACAGGACCTGGAACACTGCAAAGGAAGTTGCCTAACAGCTTGAGTGTGAACCCTGAAGCAACTTTTTATTTAGGATTTTGAAGAGGAATTGCCCAGCAAACTAAAAGTTACCTGATGTGGACTTTCCTCCCTGTAAGTCAGATGCAAGGGAAACAGTCTTTGATTATCTGCTATTGAAAGGCAACTTAAGCATATTTAACTCTTACGTATAGCTCATCTCTGAGCTTTATGATTTCTTAGGGTCTTGTTTCTGCTGAGGAAACTCAGCCAAGGAGATACATGAGACAGAAACTGCAGAGGCCATACGTGATCCCAGAATGTGCAACTTTAAGTGACTTCTCCAAGATAATTCACCTGCATAGCCACGTACAGATCCTGCCTGGTAAGACAGTGAGGAGCCCACACACCAAAGGCAATGTAACACTGGAGACTAAAAATACAATATTTGCACCTGTGATAAACATGAGAAAGGAGACATTCCCTTTGTGCCATTTGTTTGGTGTTTTCCACTTCCAGAATCTAAACTCTGAATACCATCTTCAACTTTGCTGCAATAATATGGTCAGTATCTCTATCCAAAGGTGCTGTGAACCAATCAGTTTCAAGGACCTTTGACCTAGGACAATTTACTACTTTAGCTAAAATATCTGTTCCACAGGTAGCCTGAGAAAGACACATTTGTGCATGCAACAAACTGAACAAATACAAAACAAAACAACTCGAGGGAATAATGGAAAAAAAATGATGACAGAAATCCCCCAAATCTTACTTTAAGTGTTGCCACTTCTATTGGTCCATTGTTTTGCCCGACCAGGAAAAACTCAACTGTCACAGTTTTCTTCTCTGTGCGTCTCGAAGCACTGGACCGATGTGTGAACAAGGGGAAAGCCCTGGCCAATGCACAAGCAGAAGCAAAGACTTCAGACCGTTCACAGACCATCTGAAACACCAGCCAGGAGACAGAGAGTGAGATATTAGGGATGTGGAAGAGTACATTTAAAAGGATCTGTTACCTGTGATGTTACTGGTGAAGAGGGGGAAAAAAAAAAGGAGGTGGGTGGGAATTGCTGTAAGTACATCTTGATGCAGCCATCAGCTATTTTTGGCACAGGTGCAGCATCACTACAAACAGCAGCACACTGAATTGGTTCAGTTCATTTCCCATATGGAAATTAATTACACTGCTGGACATGACTGTGTGGGAATTAGTGCATCCTTGTAACAGAGCTGGACTGGTTTAATCATACTTTCATTATATTGCAATTAACACAGGTTAGGCTACGGATCAAGGCTGGGGGGGAAGCATATGAACCATCAATATGTGCTCAAAACCAAAAGACATGACAGAGAATGTGGGTAATATTAACCCAAAAGCTTTTAAACATGTAGATTTTTCTGAAATTCATTACAGAAATGATCAAGGGAAAGCAGTTTTAGCTACACATTTTCAAAGTTAACTACAAGGAAAAAATCAGTAGAGATATTACTCTTGAAAATAAGTTTTTCAAGTGAAGAGTATAATTGGATTTTATTAACTGACACTGCCTATGAGCCTTCTCTAACAACCCAGAAATCTGAACCGGAGAAGCCAAAGAAATAAACAATGAATTCATCAGGCTCACTCAGAAGATGACCAGAGTAGTCAAAGAGCTTCCCTGCAATGGACTCAGATTAGAGCATTAATCTGTATTAAAACTCATTTCACAAACAAGGCACCTTAAATGGGCTATGCAGCGTAGACACTGCACCTTGCACGAAGGCGACATCAATCTCCTAAAGCATGTAGTGATGTCAAAAAGCCTAGAACAGAAAAAGCCACCACTGGTTTCCCTTTGCATCTATGTTTCAAGTTGAAGACATTCCATACATACCCAACTTTAATTCCCCCCAACTGCTTGAGCATGCATAAGCCATTATAGTTAGGTCTTGTTTACATGTCGGTGCACAACCGCTTATAAACGTCAGTGTAATTACACGGGTAAAGCCTGCCCACCTCCAATCTCCTTGGATACAGCTAAAATCCTGAAAAGTCAAGAAAATACTTGACTAGGCATTTCACCAGAAGCATTTCCAAATGGCCACTTACAACAATACATCTGTTGACACCTCCCGGGAGGCAGTTTCTAACCAGGCGGGTGATGAACTGCGCTGCAGATGGGCTATTGTGCCGGCTGACCCTGGAAGGCAAAGCGGCCACAGTGGCGTAATTCAGGTAGAGAGGACAGCTGTCCGTGGGGTTTGGATTCAGCGTGCTTAAAGCAGATTGCCAGATCTGGGGAGAAAAGAAGAATTTAAGGACAAAGAACTGTATCAGACTTCTCTTTCCGTCTTATTCCTGCTATATGCAGGTAGTCTTTAACTGGGATTTTAAATGTTGGAAACAAAGAAATGATGCACATGCTTCCCAATGCAATACCCTCTAGAGTGAAAAGAAACAGGAAACAAAACAAACCTCTCTGTGAAGCAGAAAATACACATTTACTTTCTGTTACAAGTACCTCTTTTAAGCTATGTGAATTAAAATGCAAACCCCCAAGATTTAGTGCAAAAGCTGTGTCAGAGCCTTTTTAAGGCAGTTTTGCTACTGACGGACAGGGTTGGTTTACTAGTCCTGAGTTACTGTTTCACGTAACGATTCAATTCAAAACAAACAGTAAATAAGGCTAAACACTGTTCTAGGAGATTCGGGAGCCCAGCAGAAAAGCCTGCCAAGCACCTTGCAGCGTGAAAGCCGCGACGCAGAACACATCCTGTTATACCACAGGCCGCCAAGAGCATCTAAATACAGGGGTCCGCACATCCATCCCACTGCAGCAGCTGAGCGCAGGGGAGTGGGATGTGCTTCCATCCCCTTCACCTTGTGCAAGGAATGGGGCTCAGCCTCCTGCTGCCCAACGGAACCGGAGAACGCGTGTTTCGGTAACCACGTTAACTGCAGACATCCCCGTGTCATTTCAGGGCCGGGTAAAGCGCTTTCCACCCACTGTGGCGGACGCAGCGGGTGAGGGGGCGAGAGAAGGGCTGCGCACTGCCCGGGGCCACAGCAACAGGCTCCCGCTGGACGCCGAGCCCGGCCCGCTGCGCGGGGCGCTGACTGGCTCGCTGTCCCTTTATTTTTCCGTTAAGGGCCACTCCGAGGAGGGTTAAGGGGGTAATGCCCTCCGGGGCTATGTAGTTCAAGGCCGGGTCCTTTCCCGCGGGACTGGCTGGCTCCTTCCCCAGGCGCCAGCCCCTCTGGCCGCGGCAGGCCCCGGCGCCGCGCAGGCAGCCGCAGGCCGAGCAAGCCCCCGCCTCCCCCGCACCACGAGGCCGCTCGGGGCCGGGCGGAGAGCCGCGGCCTCGGGGGAGGGGGGGGGCTCGGGGTCGGGGGGCCCGCGGGCGCTCCAGGGGGAAGGCGGCGCCGGGGAGGGGACCGCGCTGAGCCGCCGCGACAGGGTCACCGCCTCATGGGGTGCGTGTGTATGTGGGGGACGGGGACACCGCGCTCCGCCGCGGCCCGGCCTCACCTCCTCGGTGACCCGCGGCTGTAGCTTGCCCCGCAGCTGGGCCCAAGGCAAGCGGTGGAGGTTGTGGAGCTGGCCCAGGACGAGCAGCGGGCGGCTCTGCGGGTCCGCCTCGCCGGCGCTGGCTTGGAACTCCAGCTGCACGTTCGCCATCTTTCGGCCCGGCCCGGCTCGTCCGCACGGCTCCGCCCCGGCGCCGGCTCCGCGGGGCGGACACCAGGGTGCTACGGGCGGCCCCCGGCGGCCGTGCCGAGCACCGCAGGCGGGTATCGCGCCGGGCCGGGCTGGGTGCGGGACCCGGATGCGGCGACGGGAGCTGGCCGAGAGCGGCTGGGACTGTAACGAAACGACCTCCCTATGCTGCGCTCCCTGACAGCCCCGCCGCAGGGCCAGCGCCCTCAGCTCTCACCCAGGCGCGGTGCCTGTCGTTGGCTTCGGGACTGCCACGCACAGCCCCCTGTGTAAGGGCGGTGTGCTGCTCCGAGCTTGTGCTGCGAGCTCTGGGCGAGAGAAGGCCTTTGTGCTTCACAGAACCGCTTCGCTGTGATCATCGAATCCAGTCATTGAACTGTCAAATCCACCACTAAGCCATCTCCTCCAGTCATGGGGACTCCACCAGTGCCCTGTGGTTTGACCTTGGTTTCAGAGAACACTCAAGGAGATCAGAGGTTTTAGTTTCACAGGTCATAGATGAAAATGGAAAAAAAAATCCCATGGTACCATAGTGAAGTGCCCTACTTGGAAGCCTTAAATTGTAGTATCACAACAAAAGTTTATTTCATTCCCATTTTAGGGTGGAAAGGTTTAGTTCTTAAAGTATTGAGGGTATGTACAGATCAAAAAAGGGGGGGGGAAGCTGAACTCTTTTAACCTCGTGAAATTAAAGACTGGGTGAGCTACCCTAGGTGACTGCTTTGGCAGGAGGGCATCTCCTGTAACACCTCCATGGTTTTAGGTTGTAGGCTGGAAGTGATCTCCAAAGGTCACTTCCAACCCCCACCCTTCTGTGGTAAATGTACACCTGGAAAGTATTGCAGGAACAGAGGAAAAACCCAAACTAGGCTCCGAGATACAAAGTTTTCCAAATGCCAACTTCAATGGTAAATTTAAATATTACAGAATCAATGAGGCTGGAAAAGACCTCTGAAATCATCAAGTCCAGCCTCTAACCTCTCACCACGACATATTTATCCTCATCTCTTTAATAGGAGGTGCTTGGCGAATATGAGAATCAGTACTTGTAAACTTGGGGCTAGGAAAGTCAGAAAAGCAGTGCACTTCCACTGGAAAAGTGAATGCTGATGCATAATGGAAATACACCTCCACAGAACAACAAACATTAATTCTGAATTACAGAAAATTAATTTTCTGAATTCCAGAAAAAAAAGGTCTTACTCTGTCTCTGAGGGGACATACGGAAACTTCACTGCCTGATACATTTGAAACTACCCTGAATGGATGTTCTAGGAAAAGCTTTTGCAGAAGTCAGTTGTGCCTCCTCCGAGGCTGGACAGGATAACTTGATAAATGAGCTCCAACTGCAGCTTTTACAAGTCTCCTTAGTGTGCCACAGAACATAAACTCTTCAGGGTTTCATTATTACTTCAATACACATAGGCAGTGTGGGAGATACAAAGAAGGCAATAAAAGTGATTATTTCAGGATTGAGACATTCCAAAGATTCTACCAGGGCAGTAAGTTCCTAGTCAGAGAGTACAAATTCTGCTGTTCCTGCTACAGCAAGAATACAAATTCAATGTTGCCCCCAAATCCACATTATCTGAAAGGTAATCAAAGCAGTAGGAAATACTAATCTAAACCTTGATTCTTCCCTAAGGACAACAGAGGAGAGTCCTAGCCAAGGTAACAGTGTGGAGGAAAAAAACCCAAACCCCTTTACACTTAAAAAAATATATTGATAGTACAGAAATTGCCTCCATATGTTCTACTAACAATAGCTGCAAACATTTCTACTTATGTGAGCCACTGTGGCAGCTGCAGCACGGACCAGACTTCCTTGGCCACTCATTATTGATCACCTACAGTTATTTATGGAGTTCAGCCACTAAAACGTAATCTTATATAATCCATCAAATGACTATGCAAAATCATAATAGATTCCCTCTTTTAGTTTTTTTTCTTTACCCAGGAAAGCTGTTTGGTTTGGGGCGTATTTATTATCTCAAAATAAAAAAAGACATATTTTCCAACAAAATAAGTTCTTGGGTAGGTGACAGTGAAGCTAAACACTTTACAGGACTGTACCAAAAGCAAAGCTTCCAAGGATTTAAGCAAAGGAGGTAAGATTCCTTTGTGTTGTGGTTAAGTGTTCCATAAAAGCAAACCTTAAATCAATACAATCCAGGAAACTTCAGTGAAAACTGCCTCAATTATATTCAAAATTTTAGCACATTATGAAAAACACCAAGCAAGAAACTATTCCATTTTAGTTTTCAGTTTCCATAGGCTTGCAGTAAAAATAAATCTGCTGTTACAGTGGTTTTAATACTGTCATTTCCATCTATCATTTGTTAACAACAACAACAGCAGCTTATTTTTGCACAGTTGGATGCATTTTATTGGAGAAATTCTGTACAAGTCAACAGCTTTACAGGTCATTCCCACCAGGTGAGGAGCCACAGATTCTTGGGAAATGTTCTAGCAACAATGTTCTGTTTTGTAAGCAATCAGAGGTTCAATACAAGCCAAGAAGAACCCAGTGATCAGTAAGAGGTCACAATCTGCAGAACAGAGTGTACCCACTTCTCTGCAGCAGCCTACCGTGATGATTACAGGGCGGGACAGCAGCACTATCCGTAGGTACAGGCAGCTCTTGCTCTCTTAATACCTCAACAGGCAACAGATACTCTTTAAAAGCTACTCCTCAGTTGCAGTGACTTTTTGAGCTTTCATAGCCCAATGGCACAGACATTAATGAATCTGTTACATGCCCTATGAAGACATTCTTACAAAGCACAGCATAAGGATTTGATTTAGCTGCTCATAGTTAGACACCTGCAACGATTTAGAAGCCTGTCATGATTTTTTTTCTCCTCTATATAACCAGCTTCAATAAATTGTAGCTCAAGTCACACAGGATAGTTGACATCCGAGTTTAACCTCTTGTCTAATGCATAATAAAAATGCATTTCCTTTTACAGTACTTAAAATGTGTAGCCAGCCACTTCCATGGTGTTCAGACACATGGGCATAAATCACGGGAAATAACTCTTGACAATCCAAGTTACACTGTGCTACAGAAAGTTGTTTCCAAAGATATTTCATGTCACTGCTGCTTTCACTTAATTATGATGAACACAGAGACACATCAACAGCACACAAGTATGTTTCAGTTAATATCTTTGAAAAAAAAAAAAAGAATTGCCCAATTAGGTTGGAAGTGTTTTATTACTTCTCTGAATTCGTTAGCCATGATAAAATGTCAAAAGCACCAGTCAAGACAGAAATAAATAACACGATCTCATGTTAGAGAGAAAGTTGCAAATACAGTATTTTAAATTATAGCAATATGCTGCTTCACACCAACTGATGTAGACAGCACACCAGGAGACAGTAGTTTTACTCACGATCATTGAAAAGATCCATAACCAGAACAGGGGAGCTGCACACCCAACCATAAGCACTGCTCTTTCTTTTACCAGCTTATTTGATGAATTTAATGACGGCTTTGAACTGGCAGTTTTGGAAGTCCAAAATCCCCTTTTTCTAGAGGTAACAAGAGTAGTACAAAGCTTTTCACAATAAGCTGTGGAAAAAGCCAAGGCTTTCATATCTTTGTAATCTTTGTTTTCAGGTCTGTTGCTGCATCAAGTCAGTTTAAAGCCACATCTTAAGTTCTCCTTGGTACACAGCAAAGATAAACTCAGGGCAGGCAATATGTGCAACATGAATATCATGGTTTTACAAAGCTGCATTTCAGGGGTGTTGAGCAGAGCATCTCTGCAAGTTTATGGGGAACACTGTGTCAGTCCAAAAATGAAGAAAAATAAGTTACAGTCCCTCCAGAGGAAAAAAAATAATTCTCACAGAAAATCCACATTAAAAATTTTAAGGCAAGGCCTCTAGAACTGCACATGACTTCAGGCCTGAATTCAGTGTTCTATTACTTAGGTGTTGCCCTAATTTCTGTTATGGTCTACAGTGAAGTTTTCCCACAGTGGGGAAAAAAATCCTTAATGCTCTACTGAAGGCCTAGTAACATGTCACTTACATGTTACTTCTCCCATTGTCAGTAAAAGATACATCCTCTTCCAGGCAGGCATTTAACCAAATAATCTTGTGTCAGGGAAAATGGATGTCATAGATACTGTAGTGAAGTCACTTACACAAAAACCAGAACGCATATGGACAGATGCACTACAAAACAAACAGCTTGTACAACAACTAAAGTATGAAACATCTGAGACCCACAACAGCAGGTCAAATGGAGAAAAAGAAAAAAAAGCCCCATCTGTTTTTTTAGGCTTAACTTCACCATTGCTTTAATGCAATGTCTGTACTTAAAGAAATTGTACATGAAAAAAAATCTATATGATCATTCTGGTGAGGAAGAATATTCCCCACAATTACTGAAGCTCAGAATTTTTCTTAATTAACTGAATGTGCTACATTATGCCAGTGATTAAATCTGGTTATTTACAAGATCAAATCCTACTCTGATTCTTAGTAGCAGTGCAGTATCTGAATTAAGATCACAGGGGTTGGATTACATTCTGCTTGCCATAGGCTTTATTTTTCATCTCTCTGTCCAATTCTTTTGAGTTTTTGAATCTGTAAAAAATGAGATCAAATAAAACATTTTTGTGCCTCAACAAAATTTACATCTAGATCCTTTTTTGTTACTTAGTCCCATGTCTCAATAACATGGTTTGAATTTAGAGCTTGTATCAACTGTGACTTGAGAGAAGACACCACATTTTTTGTTCACACTAATTGCTGTACTCACTTGGTAGACTTCAATTTTGTAATTATTTCTAAGTACCATGTTTCCAAATACCTCTGCACAGAGTGCCAAATTACTTGTATGGGAGTATCACATTTCTTGACATTATCCACGTAGTCCTTACAGACACCTCACAGATCACCAAACTTGTACTTTGAAGAATTCTACAGGAACATTGCACAGACTTTGCACCACAAGGGCTTATACATTCAAAAGGCAGCTTTCTGGAGTGCAGGCCCATCCATTCACATTGGGGAAGAAAAGTTCACAGAACTCCAACAAAGAGAAATGAAGTGAAACTTAGTGTGACTTGACACCGATAAGAACAACAATAAGGACAATTACTATGACAAACAAAATTAAAATAACAAGCATCTTCCGATTCTTCTTTTGATATTGCTCTGCCTACAGGAACAGAAAAGGGAGAGTCAACGCTTACATTTCTGCCACACCACAAAGTAGACTCTTGCTTAGCGTAAGAGTCTCTATGCCTCCACAGGACACACGCTACATAAGGATACTTCATTTCAAAGAATGCTTAACTATAAAGACCATGGAAACTATGATCAGGCAGCTGGGTATGTAAAACTCTGACCAGCAAAAGCTGGTAAGAAATTGGATATCATTTTGCTGATCCTGCATTATATTTGATGAGTATTAAAATTCACAACAATCTTCCTTTTTTTTAAATAGGTATTTTTGTTGTACCTGATTCAGCAGAGCATTTTCATTTAATTTTAATTAGAATGGACAGCTTTCTTTTGAATTTGGTGCTCAGTTTTCTGCTTGACTCCTCCTTTCTCGTCCCTTTCCTCTTTTTCCCAGGGGAATTAAAAGGAGAACATGTGGAAAAAACTCTCCAAAAGCCAAATGAAAGTCTGCTAATAGAAGCTAAAGAAAACAAAACTTGCATTTAATCCTTCTTAAATTAACAGGCCTTCAAAATTTAAAGGCAAAAAGAGATTTCTTCTTCTCCTTTATAGTCCCTCTTAAGTAATTATTAGATCTGCTAAGGAGGAGTTTTTGACCTGAAAATATGTAACATGCAACCACTGATTATTTATTTAATTAGGCTTTAGATATCAAAGCCTGACAAAGCATCACAACCGATTCCAATTTTCATGTGCATCCAGAATTGGTAATAGTGATTCATATCAGCAGAGTTCTGCAGTGAATTAAGGTAATTTCTGTGAAAGTGCTGACTTGGTAGTTTGCAGCAATGATGCCAATTAAAATGGAACATTGACAATTAGATATTAAAGTTGAATAAAGCTATTAACAGTAATAGAAACAGCCAGGTATCTATGTTTGTTACTACTATTCAGAGCTGTTTGTATGTCTTCCATAATAGGTGAAAGATTTCCTCTGCTATACTGAAAACAGGTTTATGTTGCACCAAAAATTCTTGGTCTACTCAAGCAGGGATCTGCTTACAATTCATTAACTACTACTAGCTTAGCAACAGCCCTGATTCCAACCAATTCATTTATTTCCAGTTGTGCAAAATGCTGCAATTACTTTAAGTCTTGCTCTTCAATGGTCAATGCCATATTTTAGTGACCTCCAATTTACTTTTATGTATAACAAAAAGAAACCTATAAGCAATGTATTTTGCTCTTCCTCAAAGGGCACTTTTTGCTGCCTATATGCCAGAAGTCTACCATAATACAAAGAAGCTGAGTATATAGTCATAAGATATCCACATTGCCAAAACAAAGGCTTTTGCACAGAACTCTCTACTTTGTTTCCAGCAATGGAAGGACTGAACTGAGCTGGCAAGTCAGAACTTACCTTAAAATCAAACCAAAAATGCCAACAAACCCTAACAACCACAAAACTCTGTGTTCTGCTGCCAATTCAAACTTTTCAGATATTCATAGTAAAAGCTTCACATTAAAAGCATAAGTTTGGGTCTGACTTCCAAAAGGCATCAGACGCCAAGAGAAAACATTTGATTTTTTTCTTGCTGCTCATGCTATTGAGATGGTTTCAAAACAGAATGTATCAGCTGACCGAGATCTTTAGTGAGGTACAAAATAACTGGTCCTGCTGGACAAATGCTGGGCTCTCCAAAAATAAAAAGGAATTGCAAATAGGTCCCACCAGCTCAGCAACATAAAGATAAAAGCACTTTCCTTGGATGCCCAGAAATTTATGTAGGCATCAAGCATGACACTACCAGAAGTTCTATGCAAGTTCCTACTTCAGTGCAGTTGGACATTAAATACTGTAGAACCCTAATCCTAACCCCTAACCCCAACCCCTAACCTAACCCTAACCCCTAACCCTCACCCCTAACCCTAAACCCAACCTTAACCAACCCCACCGCTAACCCCAATCCTTAACCCTAACCCCAACCCCTAACCCTAAGGGACCCTAACCCTAACCCCTAAACCCTAACCCCAACCCCTTTCTAAAAAAGATGATGTCCAACTGGAAAATTGCTAACTTAATGGCCATTAAAATACAAAAGATCATTAGATATGCAAAGCAGCTTACCTTATGTAGTTGTTTTAGACCCTCTTCAGTTTTCATACATGATTGTTCAACATTGTAGTCAATTCTATCTAGAACTGTTCCCTAAATAAAATGCAGAGAATGAAGACCAAATTGAACCTAGATGAACTTCACACAGCAATTATTATGAGCAACAGAGGAATTATCAATGGTCACAGCAAACAGCTAATGAACTACGTAAACTATGATCTTTTACAGAAGAACTAGCCTTCAAGGACCTCCTTGCTCAATGTCTGTTATCTCACATCACATTCCTTAATTACCACCTTACTTCCAGATCAGGCTGACAGACATAACCTAAACTGCACCTCTGGGAGAAATAACCAACAGAACTTAGACATTCTATTTTTTCCTCCTAACATCCATAGCCAACTACTTTTTTATTTATTAGTTTTCATTAACTAATTTTCTGGCAGATTCCCGTCAAAGGAAACCTTAGCCTGAAGACATAAGTTAGAAGCTAGAAACCAGGATGTTACAACAACAGGAAGGGTCTGGAAACATTAACACGACATGGAATCTCCCATTTCTTGCCAGCCCTGTGATATCAGTGTACCTGTTCTACTATCATTGCTCCCAGGTCCCTAAAGATTTCATTGAGATCGGAGATTGACTGTACAATCTGGCGGATTTCACGTTCCCGCTCTTCCACCATTAGCGTGTTCTGCTCCACCAATGCTAGCTGGTCATCCGTAAAACCCTGTTGAAATAAAAGATTTAGATGATGAACTAACATCCACAGCTTGAAAACTACAATTAATTATCAGGATAAGATTTCACAACAAAACCACCTTTCACTATTTCCTTATTAGACAAGAAAAAAATTGAATTGCATTTTAAAACCAGTTTCAGGGTCACTAAAATAACTTGGACAGCTATTTATAGTTTGAGCAGACAAAATATCAGTCTTGCATCCTGCCCAAACCCACAAAGAACTTTTAAAACAAGATCTATGCTAAACCAATGTTTGTATTGGTGTACAAAAGCAATACATGAAAGTGTGTAGTAGTTAGGGAACATCTACTGATTGATCAGCATTACATGGAGTCCCACAATGCCAATCCGTAAACACACAGCAGCAATTCTGATTATTAGAAAAACAAACAACCTACAGAGATCTTACTGGTGTAGTGCCCCAGGGACATTCACAACTGCACACTATCCTTTCCCCACCACTCTTACTTAGGAGTAAGTAAAAACCCTCTCAAACACAAGATAAGCTGAAAAGCTGCCTTGACTTTTTTGGTAAGTTTTCAGTTATACATTAAAGATTACAATGAAGTGTTCTGCAGTACTACTAGGCAAGACACAATAAAACAGATCCTACCATTGCACAGAAATGCAGTATCCCCAAACTCCAACAGGAAATCAAAGTGGGTCTGGTACAGCCCTACAACATAACTTGACTGTGCAGAAACAAATCATTACAGCATAATTTGCAAGTTTCTAATACTGAAAATCTTCAGTTACACTTTGATCTTCACTTTAGAGTGCCACCTTCCACCTAAACTCAGAATCAGTTTTCTAACAATTACTCTTGCATGAAAGTGGCATGACAAAGTGCACTGCAGTACTTGTAGACTTCCTTGTCCCTGTCAGTCAGATAAGGAGAATTCAGTAGTCAAATTGAGTTCCCTCATGTCACAACACTGAAGCTGATGGCACAATCATCTTAACATCACAACAGCAATACTAATTAAGAAAATGCATCACTGAAATCTGCAGAAACAGAATGTCCATGTAGCCTGCTGCTCATGGCACACCATTTAATTCTAATATAAAAGTATCCAAAAGTACATTAAAAAGTTTTTGCCCTGCATTTGCCTAGTACCTTAACTTACCCTGTCATAAAGTGTATCATCCTCTCCATCATCCATCAGCGGGACTGAGGTGTCGAAGAAGTGTTTGGATCTTTCTTCTCTGTTCTTCATGCCTGTGAAAGACAAACTATGAGCATAATATTTAAATACATCAGAGGAAGAGGAAGCACCAGATTGAAAAGGACAAGAAATTCTGGCTAGTAAATGACATAAATAGCAGTATCTTAATTTTAACTGTCCCACAGGCTTATTGTTTAACAAAGCATCATAAATTCAACCAGACTGGCAAGACTCCAATTAAATCATTGATTTTAAATGCTGATGTTACACAAATTTAAAATTGGCCAAGTTAAGAGCCTTAATGCATGATCACTCTAGGCTATTTTCTAGTGAATTGTCTCAGGAACATGCCTTGTTTGAATCATGACCTTAAGTTCCACCCGTGCCATTTATACCACAGGAGGAAGAAATATCAGCATTACATTTGAAGATCAAGTTTGTGTGAGCTTCTTCCAAGATTAAAATAAACTTACTGAGCTGAAAATTGAACTGCACACAATTTAAGTTTTAAACAGAGGATATTCCACATCCTGTTTATGCATGCAGAAATTGATCACAGACTATCTTTGAAGCTTTATCTGTCACAGACTACCAATCAACAGCAGGTATCATGGCTGAAGACCAATGGCTGCTTCACTAGTGTAACAGAAATGACTTTGCAGACCAGAACTGGAGAAGCAATGATGCATATAAATATAGATGGATGAAATACACTGGTTTGTTAACATTTACCCGTAACGTTCCTTCTTTAGCAATACAAAAGATGTAGAATAAAACAGTTTGAATATGGTCTGTGAATTAGAACTTCCCAAATTCTAACCTCCAGTCCAATACACTCTGGTAGTACTGTGTACATCATCACTTCACCCTTCTGTGCTTCATTTTTCCCAACCAAGAAAAAAAGCACAACTTAATTAGTGGTTTCCACAGAAGGTGCCCATGGATTATTGTATCTCTTATGCTTACGTTTCAGATAGTCAGACTGTGCATGTCTAAAGTTGGTGGATAGGTCCTGAAGGGACTGTGCTAAGGAAGACACTACATTCCTGAGAACACGTGCTTCTTGCTCTGTGCAACTACGTGACCTGCTCTGCAAGACCTGGACTGCTCTTTGACATCTGTGAAACAACTGAGAAAACAATTCCATTAGTAGAAAACATATAGCAACACATTTTAAATATCATATCCTAAAAGTTCCAAGTGGAAGACTAATATTTTGATTTCTAGATTTCTAAAAGTTAATTTCTTATTGCCCAGAGCAATGTTTAAAGTGGTAGGAAAACAGAGAACTTAGATGAACAAACAATCTTAAGCTAATAGGGTAGCAGAGTAACACAACTGCTTCTGACCGAAGACAACTGCTTCATTGCAACTGCTTGGACTGGAAGCCTTAGAATATATCTATGTATTTCCCCAAGATATCTGTGAATGTGATTTAATAAGTCTCCCAATCCTACTCAAAGTACAAAAGCAAACAGGTAAGTAAAAGAACAGGAAAGTTAAGTGACTTACTGAGAAGTTCACTGAGTCATTTGAATGCAGTACCAAGCCCAGAGCATCTGGCTCACTCTAACACTGATTACAGACTAAATACTTTACTCAGAAGGAAACTACTGCCTCATGATGTGTGCTACAGGTACGCCAAACTGTGGGTTTAGAACTGAAAGCAGCCACTACCTGTGTGATCTCTTGGGTTGTTATTTCTATTGCCCGTTCTTCTTCACTGCTGTCATCCAGTGTTGGTCTGTTTAGATGTTTATCATGAAGACTGGCTAATTCTTTCATCTTCTGTTTAATCCTGGCAATATCATACTGTATCTAAATTAGACAACACAATAATGAAGAAAGAGAAGTGACTAATGCTTCAGAGGAAAAGGTTCTGACAAATACTAGACAAAAATCAGGGAAAGAAATCTCTGACATAAAAAGTAGACCAAAGATTATAAAAAAAACCCAAAGACACAAAAAGCTGACTAAGAAGTAACTGAAGACTTTCATATACTTTGAGTTGAATACTTTTTACACCTATTCTTCTTAATCTTAGGCAAGACTGCTGTTTTCAAATATGCTTTGAGTATTATATAATAATTACAACATTATTATCATGGTTTAACCAATATAAATGAAAACTGAAGTTACACCTTCAACTCCGTCAACCACTGAATAGCCTGAACTTAACAGCAGAAGTTAAAGGACAAGTCAGTCAAAGTAAATCCAGACAGATGGCTTTTATTGTAGTAAAAAGGAGACCAATCACCTTTATGCACAGACACAAACAATGTGTTCTAACAGTACATTTGAAAAAAACACAACAGTTTCTGGATGTCAGAAATAGCTCCACACTCTAAATACTGGGCATGTTTTTTAATTGGGTACCACCAGCATCATTTCCATGCATTTGTCCAAAGATTTCCATAATTTGTAAGGCACCAATACTACATAGAGAGGAAAAATTCTCATACTAGAAGACACTAAGATGTTGTAAATAATAAACTGCTAACCTTCACCATTTTAGGGTCTATCCAACTGGACCCTTCAAAAGGTTTACACAAAGTCTACTGGAAGTGCTGTTTTCTTCATTCTAAGTTTCAAACTGAGACCAGGATTTCTTTATTAGGTCCTTTAGGATTTTCCTGTAGCCTGAAGTCTAAACACTCAATCATGTCTATCCTAATAGCCTCAGTGCACCAGGCTCCCACTAAGGATGCAAACCTGATCCTCTGTAATTTCTGGCCCTAGATAACATCCATTTCACTTGGAATACACCTGTTGAGGTGTCACAGCTTGCCTCTAAACAATGGTGCTAATTTAGAAAACACACATTTTACTGTTTCTTCTAAGACTGTTTCTACCATAGTATTTACTGCATTCAGAAGTAACCAACAGCACGAGTAGATACCTAAATGATAAATCAAACTGTGCTGGATTTGCTGTACAACTTACTTCATCTGCTCCATCCACCCATTTGGGAGGTAAGCGTTTTGTTACTCCAATTGCTGCCTCAGGATCCAAACTGATGCCTGACACCAGTGCCATACGATCATCAGCAAGCTACAGAAGACAAGAAAGACAGCAAATAAATTTTATTAAAAGGTCCAAGTTCTTGAGCATTAGGGAATAAATACACAAAGGTTAATCTAAAATAAGTGCTGGTGCATGATGCAGGTATGATCCAGCTCCATATCTGCTTTGTTCCTATATGCTAATGGCCTACATTCGATTCCTACAGGATCTGAAAGATGGAAGTTACTCTTCAATTCCTTGCAGATTTCCAAGGAGAAGTCTCACTGCAATACCATATTTTCAAGTAATTATCATGTTGATACATTTCTTATCAGACAATAACTCATGGTGTAGCAGAATTTATACTGAAGCAGGCAAGTCTGAAAGTCTCATGTGGGAAAAAATCTCCAAATAAAAAAGTGTTTATTATATTTCTCAAGAAATAGTATCCATGCCTGTTCTCAGACAATTTTATCTAGTCAGACCCTCATCTACTAGGCAGATGAAGCTCTTGAGAACTGATGTGCATCTTAAATTGGTAAATTAGAAGGTGCTAAGAAAAAGGAGAAATCAGGCAAGGCAGAGACCACCCCACACTTCCCTAAATCTCAGTCATACATGCTTGGTCTGCTTCAGCTATACAGTTTGAGGAAAAGAAACTTGCAGGAAAATGGATGGAATAGTTCTTCAGAAAATTCTAGAGATTGTGAGAGTAAATAAGCTAATGTGCCAGTTTTCCACAGATCCACAGGGAGGTTGGAGATAGGGAAGAAACTGTTTAATTAGCAGCTATAATTTAAGTAACTCAGGTGCAGCAAATCAGGGATTTATATTCTCCCAGAATTCTTCTTTTCCTTTATCAGGCCTGGAAAATTTTGTGGTTCTCCACTCTCCTTTAAAAAAAAAAATAATTCCTTTTCCTTCATGGGCAATTCTTTCCTGCTTTTCTATTCCTGATCTTATTTCCTGACCAATAAGGTTTGCACAGCATAAAAAAGATAATTTACATAGCATAAGAAGATAATTAATAGCTTTGTTGTATGGAGTCATTGCATCTCATTTGCATACAGCAAGTCAGACTAGTTTATAGATGTATTAATAATGGAATATTACATCACAAAATGCTTGTCTTCTCTATGCAGCTTTGTCCTCCTAGTGTACATGGAGGCACCTCATCCCATCTAATGACACCTAGTAAACTAGCAGAATAAAGAAAGGCACATTTTTAGCTCAACAGCGTATGTATGCTTGATGCACCACGGCTGAATAAAACGTGAAAGACAATACCTCATCCAGCTCCTGAAGTGATTTGTGGATCCCATCAGCCCCATCCAGTTAGATACAGCAAAAAAAAATAAAAGGGAAAAAGAGACATAGGACAGATACAGGGTATGGTCAGTTGAGAAAACACTGATTATTTTTTTTAAGCACGATGGTTTACCAAGAACAAAACAATTTGGCTTTTAAAACATGGCTATTCATTAAACACATCATGACACTGTCATTTTGTCAGCATTTGGCTTGATGCACAAACTTCAGTTGCTTGGTAAACAAAGAACGTGAGATCAATTTACGAGCTTGATTTGTTTTCCACAGTAACTGAGGTGAAATGCAGTTAGTCAAATCTCAGGGAGAAAAACTGAAATAAGAATATATTGAGTGTAGCAGCAAGAGCAATTTGACAGCAGTATTCTACATCCACTGGTGAGTTAGAAGGTTTCCTTATGATTGGAGGCACACAGAAGCCTTTGTAAGACATTTATTGACAAGCACCCCGGTTATCACACGATAAAACACACAGCAAGAGACAAAAAGCCAAAGCCAATGTAGTGTATACTCACTTAGGCATAAACTTCAATTATGCTCATTTCAAGAAACATTAATCCCACATGTGTCTGAATAAAGTCAACACATCTATACCTTCTCTACTCATCAGTGTGGGTGACCAATAGGGTATTCCACTAAAAGACTGCACAACGCAAGTCTATCGGATCTAAACCAGGGACAGAACACTTGTGGTTTAACAAAACAGCAGGCTTCACCTAATCTCTGCTATCTTATACCAAATTCTTGAATAGAACTGTACTGTTAAGAATGTTTCTTTGATTATCTGAGTGTAATCTCTGTACACATGAGAAAGCATCTTCCAGCACAGAACGCAATTTTGACACAGAACTCTCGTACTAAAGGGTTCCTTCAGGAGAAGCCTGGAGAGTGAACTAAGGGAAAGCAAAGTAGAGGAGCTGGAATTTGTAACACAGTCTTGCTGGCATGCAGCAGCTCTGCTCTGAGGTTACCTCCCAGAAGAAAAGGTAATGAGCTGCAACTCTGGTAATGACAGGCACCTCAGAGACACGAGACAGGTGAAGAGCTGACACCACCATCTTTGCATTTCTTGCCAAAACAGTATGCTTGTAGTAACCAAATACAGAGCTCTCTACACTCCTCCAGGACTGAGACTGAGCCACTGCCAAACTTTATCTACTGCACAAGAGTGACAACTTCCAATCACTGTTAGCTTTGACTGCATTTGATTAAGCAACCTAGAAAACTGCTTCAGTTTACATCAAACGCTGTAAATAAACATTTCGAGCAGGTGCTAAGAGGTATTGCACTCACTGTTGAGTAAAAGTGTAGCTTCACTACTGAGTCTGTATGCAATTTTCAACTATCACTAACTTTTCTACATGGTATTTGCAAAAAATCAAAGGATCCAAAAGTGATATTTATGTTGGCCAAAATGCATGTTAACAAGAACCAAATGCAGTGCCAAATTAAACATGTACAACACACATTACTACTGATATCTCCTGCTCTGAAAATGCAATTTCATACATAGCTTCTTAGACATAGGTGTAATAAAGTTAACAGTGAACAAAGACCATTCAATAGCAACTCATCATTGAAATAAAATTTGCAGCAAGGAGTACTGCTTTTCCTGCATTACTGGGAAGCAGTTTGGAGTCATGAGACTACCAGCAGATACTGACTGATTAAAAAATGATATGTTTGAACAAGAAGTGTCAAATCCCCAGTAGAGCTGAGCTACAAACAGTCCATCAGCCTCACTAGCTCAAAACTTGGAAAAACCCACAAAGTGCCAGTGAAAAAATGGCTTTTTGAAGCTTCAGTAATAAGGACGTCACACTAGAATCCACTGACTCCCCTCTCTCACAGATTACTTTTATTTGTATTATTTGTATTTGAGGGGACAAAAAAAATGGGCAATGAACATTAGAGCAAATCATGGAAATAATTCAAGCAATGGAGACAATCTACACTAGTGTGACTTATCAGTGCCCACACCGAAGAGAATAGAAGAGTTCTGCTCTATGAAACAAGCTGGCGTTCCTTCCTTTGGGGAAAGGTGGCATCAATAAGTGCAGTTCCAAAAAAACCAAGCCCTCACGTCAAGGCAGAGTTTTCAAACCGATAACTGTATTTGTAATTCACGAAGCAATCAGCACAAAGACAGATCTCTTCTATTCATTTTACGTGAAGTAGTAGGGAAAAGGGATCACACGGGTGGGGAAGAGGAGCAGAGGGGAAGTACAGAGGACAGTGGGGTTTCGAGGAGGGGACCAAGGGACAGTAAGCTAAGGAGACCGGGGCGGGTGAGAAGGGAGGTCAGGGGAGGCTGGAGGGCAGGACAGGGGGAGCGGGGCACACAGCACGGCTGCCTGGCAGCCCTAGGCGCACTCAGGTACAGTAGGATGAAGGGAGGAGACTCACCGCAGCAGCCATGCTACGTGAACTCAGAGGGCTGGAGGAGCCGTAACTACTCACTTGCTCGGCCAGCAGCTGTCGGCTCTGCACCGCGTTGTTCCGCAACAACAAGAACGCGTCCGTTAGACGCCGGGTGGCCATGGCTTACTGCCCCGGGGCCCCCCGCCGCGGGGGCCGCTCAGCGCCTCGCTGCCGGGCCCTCGGCCCTAGCTCAGCCCGGGGCCCGCGGGCACAGACGGCGGCCGCCCCGGCGAGGCCCGCTAGCCGCTCACAGGACCTGGGCGGAGGCCCCCGCCGCCGGGCCCCCCCGGCCGCCTGCCCCATCCATCCCCCCCGGATCCGACTGCCGCCCCAGCCGCGGCCCGGCTCACTTCCGCGTTGTGCATCGCTCGGCGCCTTCCGCCCAGCCCGCCGCCTCGCTCCGGCCGGGCCCGCCAGCTGCCGCACCAACGTTCCGGCCCGCCCGGGGCCAGGGGGCAGCAGCGCCCCACGTCCAAAACACGAGGTGTAAAACCGCCTTAGGACTGACAGACCCCCGCCTCCCACCGATCCTGGCCTCCGGCGGCGCGGAGAGGCAGGGAGCGTGTGTGTGAGAGAGTGTGAGTGTGTGTGAGTGCCCTACGTCGGTTGCCCGTGAGGAGAGCCAGGTGCTGGCCCGTGAGTGGTGGCAGCTGCTCTGCCTCCGCACCTGTCCCTGCGCTCCCGCGGTGGCGCTGGGCCCCACCCCTGCTTTTTCTCAGTGGGGAAAACTGACAAAACAGCTTTGTACAAAGAAGCCCTAACATTTCCATGGGTTATCCAATGAACTCGCTCCTTGTCACTGCTATGAGCATCCTCAAATCACCCTCCAAAGGCAGAAGTTTGGATTAAAGCACAACACTGTAGCATGATGACCGTTCTGGTTTGATGGCTTTTCTTCCCTCTCTTCCCCACTGAATCTCTCCACATCTTCTCCCTCCAGTTTCCTTTGCTTGCAGTGGATTTCCTGTTTCCCAAAAACTCACATTTTTTCCTCCCCCCTAGTATACTCCCCATAACAAGTCATTGTGAATGACAATATTTGGGTTGAGTTTCTGAAAGAGGCTTTTTTTTTTATAGTGAACTGAAATTACTTTTTCTTTTACTCTGTCGTGCCAGCCTGACTGCCCCCAGCCTGGGGCCGATGTGGCACAAGGTGGCGTTTGGGCTCCCTCCTGTGCACCTCATGCCAGGGCTGCACCTTGAGCCTGCACCTCAAGGGACATTCAACATGCCCCTTGTGATACCGGCAGTGACCGCTGCAGCTGCTGCGTGCTGGCTGTTGCGAGACCCCCAGGATGAACCGCTCCAGAAATGCCCCCAGTAGCAGCTGGGGCTTACACACACAGTGGGAACAGTCACTGCAGCCACCACCAGATTTTCTGGAAATGCTGCCCCTGTTTATCTGACTCCCCTGGGAAACCTTTTACAGTGAGAAACAGGAGGGGGGGAAGGGGCCGTAGCTATTGTACAGCGTTTGGGGAGTTCTCTCTCTTCTGTCTCAGTGGGAGAGACTCAAAGCTTGGGCTTTAGTGAGGGAATAAGCTCCAGTCATACAAGGACCAATGCATGCGTTTCATTTTTCGTGCTCTCGTGAAATCTGTTTTCGTTTTGGCTGCCTGACAGAGGCTTTAAATATATAGGTATGTACTTAATTTCTTCATGCTAATTTTTAATCTACTGTAGTCATTTCCTTTTTTTATAATTCAATGAAAACTGTTTCAGCTGATGACATTCCAGCTTCTCTTGGCACTGCTGCCACAGCTGTATGTCGGGAACAATTTCTCCTGACATCAGGTGAGCTCCATGTGATCTTTTAGCTCTGGATGCAAGTGCAGGGAAAACTGATTGGACTGACTCACACAATGCAATGGCAAACACAAACTCAACTGGAAGTTGGTACACATCAACAATTAACATCTTTTGATTCCTGATTTTTGTCAGCTGAAAAAGGCTTGAATGTTGGGCAGACTTGGAATTCAAGCAGAGGCTGTAAAATATATTTGTGACTTGTGCACAGGGGGATAAAACTGTGCAAGGAAGGGACCCAGACCTAACTCAGTGAAAAACTGCTTCAAAGTAGATATTAGGAATAGGCAATGGGAGTAGAAGGAATGGAAAGAAAAGATCAATCAAATAAAACTACATCTTAGAAGTTAGGAAGTGTAGGCATAAAGGGAAATGTGCCAACAGTAAAGCTGAGTTAGACCTTGCAAGGGAAATTCAAACAAATAGCAAATGTTCCTCAAGCATACATACCAGGAGACGAAGAGAAAAGAGGTAGGGAAGATGAAAGGGGAGAAGAAGGACACAAATGAGTGCACAACATGTTGTGGAAATGTACACAGAGGAAATGAATGTGTGGAGATAGAAATTATGTCATCCAAGTGGAACAAAGCATAAAGATCATAATGTGATGGTAACTTGGATCAGATGGTCATTATAGGCCCCTTTCAATGGAAATGCTCTAATTTCTGACCCAGACCTCTAATAGCATTGACCTATCAAGATCATATCTGGCAGTGTAACAGAATCGCCCCAAGAGCAACACAACATAAATTGAGAGCAGAAAAAAAATGTTCCAGCATTGAAAAAGAGCAAAAATGATTGAAGTCTGATCCAAATAAAACACAAGACTTTGGGATAAATTTAGCAGGAGCGAATAATACCAGACAAGATGGCAGATAGGAACGGGCTAAAATACAACATACATTTACTGAAGGTGGATAGTGCTAGACTAACCTGATGCCTTTGTAAGATAACTGGTTTTCTAAACAGAAAAGCTGACAGCAGATCTGTTCTGTCTTGTAATGAATCAATGTAGGCTGGAAACCAGAAGAGAGGAATGAGATCCTGGCATATCTTTCCTACAGGCATGGCAAAGACAAACAAATGCATTAGCACTTGATCCATTCATATAAAGGACCATATTTTCCCCTCCCGAGACAGCACTTATCCCTAATTATATCTTTCTGTGAGTATTTTGGACACTTGCTTCTTGGTGCTAAAGCTGCCTGCACTCACACATTCCTGCACCCACTACCTCCCACAGCCATGGTCTGGTCCAAAATGCTGGGAGCTTTTCAGCTACTACTGTGGCATCTGGATCAGGCTTCTGGAGAAAGACAACAATAGTCCACATTTCAGAAGAAGGTTCTATTTTTGGGTGAATAACTGAGCTTTCCCCCCCTCCCTTTTTTTAATCTATTTTTTTAATGGAAAGCTAATCAGAGGCACATTTCAAAAGCCAGCCTTTCAACTGTGCTTGCAAACTCCCTTCCCACAGTCCAGTCCCCCTACCACCACTGTTTTGCTACTCAGGTTAGCTGAAGGGCAACCAGATGTCATGCTTGGGTGATCAGATGAAGGTCAATGTCCCGGACATTTTATCTTGCATAATTGAGTAGATAGATGGAGGAGGTGAAACAGTGCAGTCTTTTGAAGCCTGAACAATCAGCTTGTGCCAAAGGTAGGATTAATGGGCCATTACATGCATTTTGCCCTGGAAAATCCCACCATCCCTCTGCAGCTGTGACACTTGGCTACCAGAAAAGTTCTTCTGCACTAAAGTTTCTAAATTAAAAATCATCCAAGTGGCTGGGTTAGCTCTGTCGTTGCTAGAGGCTCATTTGCTGCATGAGAATAGAGGGGCACTTGGAAAAACAGACCATCTCCCCGCCCTTTTCCTATGTAACAGAAGATTTTCAGGCTACAGAGTTGTGGATCTCGCAGTTTCCAGAGTGTGCTAATCACTGAAGCAGTGTTTGCTTGGCCAAGGAACTGGGAGTCCTCGAGTTTTGGCTGCCAGTGTGATTCTGACAGCCTCTCTGTAGGTGGTGCTGCAAGGCAGTGAGATGTAAGAATCCGCCTATGCTATTTTTGAAAGTCAATCCTTTTGGTAGCTTAATCAGCTCTCGGTATTCCAAATTTCTTAAAAGAAAAGTAGACATACTTGTTCATAATGTCTTGATTTTGATGAGCTACAATCTGACTGCATCCATTAGAAATATAACCAGAGGAGAACTGTTATTTAACCTGGGTTCAAATTCTTGGCATTTTGCACTCTTCCTGGAGAGCTGTAGTTAAACAAACTGTCCTCCTATTGATATACTTTAACCAACATTTTAACAGCAGATTGTAGGATCTAAAGAATTAGAGAAACACAGCTGAAAATTCATAATAGATTGGTCACACAGAGACCCTCACTAATGGATGTCTGAATTACAAAGACATCTCTAAGTGGACTCCGATCTCTTTTGCTTTACACTCACATGTTGCCTTGGGTTCACCTGCTCCTCTGCACACTGACAAATGGCAAAGTGGATATGGCAAATATGTCTTTACTGCACCTCTGCTATTGAAATGAATTTATCCAGGTGGAATCAAGGGGAATGGAGCAAAGCTGGAGGTGGGGAGATTCAGAGTGGATGTGAGGACAAGTCCTTCACCATGAGAGTGGTGAGAGGCTGGAATGGGTTGCCCAGGGAGGTGGTTGAGGCCCCATCCCTGGAAGTGTTTAAGGCCAGGCTCTGGCCAGCCTGATCAAGGGTAGGGTATCCCTGCCCATAGCAGGGGGGTTGGAACTAGATGATCCTTGTGATCCTTTCCAACCCTGACTGATACTATGATTCTAAGTCTTCAAGCTGGGTAGGCAGTGAAGACTGCTGTGTCTGCTTGGAGGGCTGAGAGGAATTTTAAATCAAAATTCAGCTTTTCAAATTTGGTATTTATGAACAGACACACTTCACATATATAATTAAGCAGGAAACCTTATTCAAAGGCAGATAGGAGCTTGTATCTCAGTCTCATGACAGGCTAATAATGCCTATGGTACTTAAACAATGGAACAACTTTGTCATCCAATATTGTGCAAAATTCCTTCTTCAGCTGGACACTATATTAAATCATCTGTGTCACCGTGATGTTAGGTCACCTCTGCAGCAAAGATAAAGGATTGTTTATGGTAACCATTTATAACTCTGCTTAGCCTAATCACCTCTCCAGTAGTCAAACGTGGAAAACAGTTAGTGGTCTCGTTCTTGTTAGATACATATCCAGAGATCTCAGCTCAAGATGTGATGCCTAGTTGCCATGGGTGTCTGTTTTAGTTGAGCAAAAGTTGTGGGGTTGGCTGTACAGCAGCGGTTAGATGTGCATCCCCAGAAATAGCACACTGAATTCATGGCATTTCAGGCCCCTAGCTGCTTCATGGCCACCACAGCAATGATATTACTCTGCCATGTAGGTAGCACAGTGCATTCTGTGAGTGCTTGCCATGTGCTTTAGTGCAAGTTGATCAGTTTAGGTATTAATATAACAGGTTTCCTTGAGAGGTCAGGCCCCTGCAGCTGACACACTAGAGTGCTGAGGGGAGTTAGCTAAATGCCACTGCAAACCCACACTGAGGAATGAACGTTGCCAGGTCTGGACAAAGAGAGGAGGTAAATGTGTTGTTTGCATACTGTGGCAGAGACCTGCAGAACATCCATGCACAAAAAGGTTGTAATCAAAATAAGTAGACAAGAGAAGTATTATTATTTCTTCTTGGGGCATGAGGAGCCAAACCATGAAGAGATTCAGTGAGCAGTTCCCCTGTAGATATGCCTAGTGTGAGAGCTGGCAATAGAACACAGGATTCATCATTGCTGCCATTTTATGGATGGAAAAACCAAGTCACAGAACAATAGTGGCTTGCTCAAGGTCACACAGGGTAATTATAGCAAACCCAGGACTTGAATCTGGAGCTACTGAGTCCTGGTCGGCATTTTTCTCAAGGGAATCGTGGATAAGGAGTTTAATGTCAATAATTTCCCCCAAAGCACAATTTCAGAAAGAGAGGGAAAACTGTTCCAGAAAAAGATGTCTGTGCTTTTGTTAGAAGAAGAAGCATAGACTCCAGTATGCCCAGCAACTCATACCTATGTTCTTGTTATCCTAATTAGTGGCAGTGTTCCACTTCCAGAAGGTTTTATCTTTTTAAATTAGGTGCTGTTTTTTTTTCAGCTAATAAAATTAGAGGAGACAGTTCAGAAAGATGTATTACAGTAGATCATGGCCTGATGTTCGTTCCAGCAATAACAACTGGTATCAAAGAAAGATCTTTTTCATAAACATAGGAAACAAGTCAGGCTAATAAAGACATTAATAGGGTTTTGCCCATTACGATGCAAAAACAATCAATGAAATAGTGCAAAAAATCTAGTCAGAAAGCCTGCATAATGAGTATTATCTTGCACAGAAGTAGTCTGACTCTGCTTTCTAATGAATAGCGTTTAGCCATAAATCATTCTGAAACAAGAGGGAACGAAGGAATGACCTGGCTAGGTTCAATGTTGTTTGGGAGCAGTAGAGGGCATGTAAGAGCAAGCTTCTGCTTAACAGATCTTCACTTTTTTTTTTGACTGAATTTTCCTCAAGAATCATGAATCCTAAATACTGACTTTCCTAGCCAATTGGTGCCTAATGGCTAGTAAGTGGATGTCCTCTGAAGAAGGAGTCACAGCTCTCCACCGGTTTTCTGTTTTCAGGCTGCTGCTTGTAGCTGACATGTTATGCCAGGATATTGCTGTACATGGTGTTTATTGCTGTTCTCAGAGGTGCTTAGAAATGGGAAATGCTAGAATCTGAGATAAGTACAAAGATGATGTAAGAATGTGAGGAAGGAAACTAGACCAAGCAAAAAAAAAGAAGTTTATTAGACCAAGTGGAGCAAGGCAGGGAAGGAGAGGGTCAGAGCTGCAGCTGAGAGTGGCCATGGGGAGATGATGAAATCCCCTTTCTGCCTTAAAGAGCATTACAAGTTAAAGTAAAATTAAAAAATGGAGCAAGGCATACATCTGAAATCAAAACAAAGGGGTTGCAAGGAGCAGCAGAACAGCAGCTCCAAACGGGAACTGCTCTCATTGCTTTCTCTTTTCTCCCTGTTGCTCAGATAAAAGAATTACAGTGTCTTTAGAAACACTTTCACCACTATCTCTGAACTTCCTCTCCACTGAACAAGGCCTCAGGGGACCATATCTTACTGCTCTCAGGTTGTACATGAAGAAACTGAGGCAAGGGAGTGTGATGCTGATTTGACAATCAGTTTTTCTCCAAGCTGTCCTCATTTGATCCCTCTGTAGATGTGGATTTATGACCTTGGGTGACCTATGCATCCCAATCTCAGCTAATTTACCTCCCACTGGTGTTCTAGTGGCTGGCTTTAGGCCAGAACTCTTCAGCTGCTGCCTGTAGGCTCCGGCTGGTCTGTGGTGGTAGTGAATATCCCCTTCAATTGTCTGTGCCCTGAACTCCCCACTCACTCCCACTGTGTAGAGAGAATCATCCAGAGCACTGTGAATGATGGCAGCATTGGTCAGAGTGGGCAGAAGTTATTTTTATCTCGAGTCTCCATGCTGCGATGTATAGACTGCCCAGGCTCTGTGGTCTGTAGGGTGTATGGCCCCACTGCTCTCCCTATTGCATCTCTGCTGGGAAAGATACTCCAGTGCCCGTTGGCTGTATAATGAGGAGATGGTCACATCTTCCTGGGCTTGGAGTACATCTGCTATGTGCTATAGATAGTTCAGCATCCTTAGAGCCCTGGGTCAAACTGCAGGAAGAAAAGAGACCCATGTCCAAACTGTTGCACACGAGGGAGGGACGGATCCAGCCTGTGCCATTACAGTTATCAGGATGGTTATCCTGATACAGCTATCCCATTTTCCTTGCATGAAGATGTCTGCCCTGGCTTCTATCCACTGTATCCCCTCAGAAACTGTTGAAGATTTCAGCAGAAGCATTCAGTCGACAACAAACACAGCATGGGAGCCACAGTGGGATTTTAGGTCCCTAAATATGAGTTATTCTTGGTTCTTCAAGGTCCTAACTAAGAGCAGAAGCTATCCCCACCATTGCAGATGAGAGCATGTTGGAGACCAGAATGTGCTCAATAGCAGAGTGCCTAGATAATAGTCCAAATGCTGAGCTGTGTTCCGTGCAGCACAGCCGTGGAAGATGGTGGGCGAGGAGAGGTTAATGGGATATAATTTGGCTCCACATGTTTTCTTGAGGTATTCTGTCTAAGTAGGCTCAGCAGCTTTGCCTATCCCCATCTCGATTTCCTGACCAAAGATGAGGTGTGAGGAACTGAACCACATTCCCTAGGAAGAGCTGATAGAGCCTCCCCCTTCTCTGGAGCTTCAAACCAAAACAGCTGCAAACTTCTTGTGGCTAGGGATGTGCTGAGTGGCCTGGCAGGAATTCAGGGAGAGGTAAAGGAATCCCACTCACCAGTAGCAAGGGCTTTGTGCCACCACCAGCCCTTGTGTGCCCTAAATCCTGGCTTCCTAGTAATTGCTATCTCCATAAATACCAGTTGGCCAGCAGGAGAAGGCACTTACATCACTGGTCTGTGTTGTACCATGTGAAATACGAGGTGACACACAATACACTGGCATTAGGTGAAGGAGTTGTCTGCTGATGTGGTGACACGCTTGAGGCCAAACTGGAAAATCTGATCCCTTCCTGCCCGCGGTCTCCCAGGCGCTGCGGTAAGGCACGCTTGACTTGCTTTGCTTGGGGATGTCAAGGGAAAATGAAACACATGGGCCAGAACCATCTGCAGTTCGTGAACTCAAATGTGTCAGGTTGGCAAGTGCCCACAAGGCCGTTTGGTTTGCTGGGCCTGGGTCCTGCCACAGCTGGATTATCCAGGCTGAGCAGAGCTTGGCCAATTTTGTCCCTGGTGAAGCTCAAGGGAGGTGAAGAATGCTGAGCTGCTTTTGGCAGTGTTATATCAGAGAGAGCTTTGGCCAATAGTTAGTTTGGCTCCAGATCCAGCTCAAAATGTCTCCCTGCTTCATGGATTGCCAGTTATCCTGTCCTCCTCCCCGCAGGACCAGACGCCTGCTTCCCTATTGAATTGAGGAATGACAGAGCTGTGTTTGCATTCAGTTCTCCTGAGTATGTGAAACAGGGGTGACAGAGATCCACAAACACCTTTCTGTGCTCCCTACATTTGCTTCTTCACCTTTCTCTCTCTCATTTCTCTTTCCAGATAACTCTTCCATTGTTTCAAGCAAGATGGCAGCTGTGTTACAGCCATCAAAGTGTTGAGTGAGAAGAGCTCACCCCAACCTGCAGCTCCACTGTTAGTTCCTTTCTGGCCCCAGCTCCAGAAGGATGTTGTCTATAGTGAGACCATGGAACTGTGTCACTGCTGTGTGCACTAAGAGTTGTAGACCCAAAGCTGCCTAACCTGTGCATGGTCTGACAGCAGAGCCAGTGCATAGGGCTAGCAGCAGACACAAACAGCTGGTGGGTTAAAGGAGGAACCTCCTTCTTTCTGGGGACTGTATTATGAACCACAGCTCAGTGAGATGTCTCCTCTACCTCAGAGCAGTCCTGCAGGTATGCAGCTTCCTCCGAGCACCACTCTTGAAAGCATCTCTGTTTCTAACTTAACCAAGAGCTAGGCAATTATCTGTGGTTCCCACGTGGACTTTGCAAAACTGGTTTCCAAAGCAGCCCAACAAAGCCACACAATGAATACTAATTTCTGTTGGTTCTAGCAGTGTTTGCACCGAGAGATGAGAATCTCTGACGTGTCTGCAGCACTTCTTTGGATGGATGTGCACACATGAACTCATCCAGAAGGGTTTCTGGTTGTTTATGTAACACAAGTGTCTTGAAACATATCTGTTTGTTCTGAAGAGCAAAGGATTAATGAATAATGTACAATTAAAGCCTGCACAGGAGGTAGCAAGTAAGAATAACTCCATCCCTGCTCACTTTCCAGGGCTTGTTTCACATGCACGTTAAAGAGTTTGTTTAAACTTGTTGAAACTAATACCCCTCTTTCTATTCTTTGGGACAGAATTTTCAGCAGGGCTTTCGCAAGGTATTTCCAGAGTAATGCTCCTCATAACCGCCGTGCCAGCCGCTCGCCAGGCGGCGTGACTGGCCCACGCCCGGCAGGCAGCAGCAGTGGTACCCGAAGGGCTCGGGGCTGCTGCTTGCAGCCAGCCCCTGCTCGCAGCAGAAGGTGTCTCCTGGGGGGATATTTGCCTGGGCCTCCGGAGACTCAAAGCCAACACCCTGCCCGACGATGGGTGCTGACACGCGTTTCCTGCCTGACCTCCAGTGAGCTGTCCGGGACTCTGACAGACAAAATGTGCCAAATCTTCCTGGGGCAGGGAAGGAACCAGCCTCTGTTTTTGTAATGGAGGGGAGAGAGAGAGAGGCACAAATGTTTGCCAGGCTCTTGGCCTCTGCAATTCCCAGTCTGCTGTATTACCTTACGCTGGTGATTTAATTTATGGCAGTGAACTGTGAACTGCAGTGGCTGCGAGCTGTGATTTCTGCCACAGCTGCTGGGCTGTGACAGCAGCTTCCAGAGGAGCAGCAGTGATCAGCTTCAGTGCCACCATCTCGGACTGCCACAGCTGAGCGTGACAGATCCTTTTCTACCCAGCGGGATCCCTTTGCTCTATACCCAGGCTGCCAGCAAGAAAGTCTGCATTTCCACACTGGCTTTGGGCTCTTCCAAACACAGATTCAGTCACCCTGGCTTTGGGAGTTCAGGCTCACGCTGGTGCTGTTGTGAGAGTGCAAGGGATAATGTTATGGGAGGAAAATAAACCCTCTGCTGCTGCTGACTGCAGAGGGGCAAATTCCAGGTAGTTCAGAGCTAAAGTTTTCCAGCTCAGCTCATTGCCCAAATGGTGAATTCATAGACATGAACTTTGTTTCCTTTTTGCAGGTGGAAAAAACCCTGGCACAGGAAGGCTAAGTGATCACGAACAATGGAGAGGCAAACCTTTGGCTGAGGAAGTGAAGCAAAAAACATCTTGAGTCCGAGCCCTCACCAGCAGATCAAGACCTCCATATTACTGGAAGAATGTGCTGCAGTATTCAGTGCACATATTGTTCTCCCTCAAAGCAACAGAAGTGTGCACATCATTAAAAGGAAATATTTTATGCTGATCATTCCCACATGCCTGTTCTGTATCTATCTGGGTTCTTAAGCAGCACCCATTCTGCACATAATGTCATGCATTTGCATCTCCTGGGGAAGATCAGACCTCCTCAGGCTAAGGAATTGTGTTCTGGGCCCCTGATAAAGCCATTTTATGAAGATGAATAACTTGTGTGGTTTCATGCTTCCTTTCCCTGAAATGTCATTAGATGAACATCAAGTGCTTTTGTATTTAGTTGAGGGAATTTTCTTTTAGACTCTGTAGGCAGAGAAAAAAATGGGGATGGGAAGGAACTGGGAGTGAATTATGCTGCTAACCAGCAGTGCCTCAGTGAGAGTGAAGAGCACAGCTAGCTGCCTCATTTATATCCATCGGAGGTGCCATGAGCTGTAGACTGGGGTAAGTTACCTTGTCTGAAGGACTGAAAAACCACATCAAAGCTCTATGTGGATCAAAGGTGAAAGCAACAGGCATTTCTGCCTGGCTCATCTTTCAGATGTTTCTCTCTCTTTAGTTTCCATTTTGAATCTGATAATGCAGCCTGAACACAGCCTTTCATATATCTTCATTCCTCAAGGCACAGGTGGTACGGAGCATGTATTTCCTTGTCAGCAGGCTTCATGTGGCATAGGATTTCCAGGGCTTAGCTCTCAGGCATCACTGATGGAAAAGGTCTATCATTCTGAACAACACAGAGCAAGACTGATGGAGCTGGTTGCAGTAAAGCAGAGGCTCTAATGCCCCAGGTAGAGAACAGGGTGCAAGCCTACAAAGAGCTGCTCAGCAGTTAAGTCCCAGTGTGAATTTGGAACACACAGCACTTAGGGCCCTCCCAGAGAACCAAGCCCATGATTCAAGACTTTTATGAAGACACTGAAGTGTCTGTGAGCCTTAGAGAGAGCATGCTGAAACACACAGGGTAAACTGAGAAGGCCACGCTTGATGCCACACAGATCCCAATGACACTTGGTAGCACATGGACATTTTTTATGCTGAAAGAAGTAAATGTAACAGTAAATTCCTCAGAGGACTGAGAAATAAGACTTTTACTCTACAGGTGCGTGATTCTGTCACACAAAAGATGGTATGAGGCAGATGAAAAGCCATGAAAATCTGCATGTTAACTCTTCTGTGCTGTAGGTTCCTCCTGCAGTGCTACTTGCCATAGAAGATCAGAGTCATCACTACATGAAGGAAAGGCCTCATGACCTGAAAAAAAACTTGATTCTGGCATTTTCTATCATTCAGACTCTTATGTTCATGTCTTCAAAGTTCTATCGAGAGCACAGTGGCTCATGCTGGGTGAAGGTTTTCCTCTGACAGATGTTCCCAGCTGTGCATTCATTGCTGCAGTTTGGCATCAGAATCAATCTATGGGCTTAAATGAGATTTGTGGAGATGCTGTCTTCTGGATTCAGAGCTCTGTACCATTACACAGGGCCTTAGCAAGGAGCTTTTAAAATCTAGGCCTTCCTATATCTGTAGGCTTTTGTAATATGAAATATTACCTTATAGTAAAGCTGAACTGGATTCTTTTATGTCAGGGTTGATCTCCAAGGTTTATAAAGCCATTCAGACTGGCAGTGAGATGAGCAAGGTGATTGTACAGCTCCTTCCCCTGCTCCAATCTGCAAAAAGAAAATATTGTGACTCATCAACCAGAGAAGTTGTGTTTTCTTCAGCAGGAAGCTTTGCAGATTCTCTGCTCCCAGATCTCGTTACACTCTTCCATCCCACCATTCTGGAAAAACTCCCATGGAAGGACAGGCAGATATTTTAATCAAGAAATGGTCCTTATTTCCATTAGCAAACAGCTGGTTTCCTTTTAATTTAATTCTCCATTCTTGAGTCTGTTTATGAAAGCTGCCATTAATTATATTTTTCATCAGTCAATGTTCAGAGATGGCTAATGGCCCAACACACCTAATTAGTCCTTCATGTATGATAATGTTTCAGCAAGTCTATAGTTAGCATGTAAGGCTGATATCTGCTGCGTGGTGGAGTGGGGCTGTGCAGACTCCTGGTGTGTGTCAGATAGCGTAACAGCTGCCTTCCATGGCTGCTGCCAACATGTGGCTAGCTGGGGGCTGCAGTTACCAGGATGTGATAACAGCTAGTGCCAGAAGTGGCTTCTAATGTCATTCTGAGCATGCTAGCAAAAGGATGAAGAATTAAAGCTGCTTCGGGAAGCTCTTTGAAGAGAGGGAGTGCAGAGACTGGAATCTCAGCTACTTTTATTTTTGTTTCAAATGATGCACTTAGTAAGTGTTAGTGATGGCTAAATGCACTGTGCTAGAGGTCCTTTGCTTCAGCTTCTTCTGTGAGAAACTTTATGGTCATCCTTGCAAAGGTATTCCCAGCTGTTCTCTTTCAAGTCACATAAGGTGCTGAGGTGAATGCGGAGTGTTCACTCTACTTGTGATGCAGAGTGTTGCTCTCCTGTGCAGACACTGGACTGACCTAACCTCATTACCCTATTGATGCATCTGGGTTTGGGTGAGTCATTGTGTAGGTACAGCAAAAAGCTTGGCACAACTGTCCAGAAACTGTGAGCATGAAAAACAACTCATCTTTGTTCCACAAGATGCACAAGTAGGTTGACTGAATCCTTCACATACCTTAAAGCTGGAGCTGGAGTTCGAACATTAGGCTCAGTTGGAACATTGCCTTCATTCTGACAGTGTTTACAGCTGCAAAGAATAGTAGTAGTTATTGGCAGGTAGCCTCAGGTAAGAAACATTTCAAATGCTCCAGTACACAGATAGGTTTGAAAACTAGCCCCGTCTGTCACAATGGCGTATTGAAATCCAATCCGCATGTGTGCAGAGCTGGCTCTGTTCCCCTGCCCAGGCTGTCACCTGCAGAGTTCACGGCACTGTGGCAAATCGCACGCACAGCGCAGGGGCATGTTTTGTTTATCTTGGTATAAAAGTGGCAAACGACCAGCTCAGGATTTGCAGTCATGTATTGCATAAAACAGTCACTCACCTTCAGCCTTTCCTATGCCTGAAGGGGTCTGGTGCCCATGATCATTCTTTGCTCACTTCATTTGCTTGTGCTGTGAGCCCGCGGGAGGCTGCAGGAAAGGCAAATTGATGTAGCAACATTTGCTGTGTACAATAATAACAACAATGTACTGCAGTGAAACCACTTCAGCTCTTTGAATAATGAGAGATGTCTCAATATTCTACCTGAGGCTGAAGGTACTTCTCTGTCCTGTAGAATCACATCATACTTATGCAGGGGTTCTTGGGCAAGTATTCAACCGGCCAATTGCTGCCTGTGCGACCTCACTGAACTTAAAACCTTTTGACTGCAGGAGGAATGAATCCGCCATGCTGCTAAGCAGACAGAGGCTTTTTCACAAGGCAACTGCTTCTAAAGCAAATGAAATTTGCTTTGATTTTCATGGCCTGTTGAGGGATGAGAGCAGCACCACAAGAAATCATACAATTGACTCAGAAACAGTTTAAAGGAGAGTACAAGGTGCTGTCATTTGAGAAGAGCATGAGAAAATGCAAGTGACCTGTTAAAGAACATGGCCTGTTCCCAAAGCCTCCAGGTCTCATGCTGGGAAGGGGTATAATTGCAGACAAAATAGGTTTAGACACAGAATTAACTCTGCATTTAGCATTGCTCTAACTTAAGATGTTTTTTTGGAAGAGGGAAGACAGCGAGCATCCTACTGTTACCCATTGTTCAGTCACCTCATTGCTAATTGCTTGATTACCTCAACTTTGAGGTCTCATCTGAAATGCCTCAGCTGGAAAGTGCTGAGTTTACAAAGCTCTTGCAATGGCGATACAAGAAATGTTCTAGCAGAGTGTTATGGTTCTGCTGTCAAGTCCTTCACTGGAAACCCAGAGTAATTCCAGTGGAGCTGATAGGTTACTGTCGTGTAAGTGAAGGCAGCGTTTGTCTCTTGGACATCACCTTTTGGCCTCTTCTGTTGGCAAATGAACCTGATGTAATATTGCAAAAACACATCTTTTGAGTGAAAGTGATAAGAAAGACAAATGTTTGACTTTAGCCAGAGAATTTAAAACTCAGAGTCCTTTGAAGACTGCCGAGTTCTGTGCTGTGTTAGTCGTCCATATCTATCTAAGAAAACACTCATTTCATCACAGCTGATGACATAAATTCAGACTTGTGAGCAAATGGCTAGGTTGAGTTAAATCACCTCTCTATCTGCTAATGGCATTTTTGCCTTTGCTCGATGATGAAGGTTATCTTGCTGTTTGGAAATCATAACCTACAACTGTTAGACTGCATTATCTGCAGACTTGGGTGAGATAATCTGCATGAAAAATCCAGGGAATCTGAAGCTTTATTGGCTTCCACTCACATGAAGTTGAAACGCCTCAAGACTCCAGCCGCCTTCACACACCATGTGCCTCCTGCTTATGGTGGGTAAGGAATAGCAGCTGGCAGATGATGGATAGCAATGCTGCAGCCTGCTCGAAGGTTAGGAGTGACATCACTGATAGAAAGGGGAGCAGCTTGAGCTGTTTATAAAACTGCAGTTGGGAAGCTTGCCCCAGACTGCATTAGCCTTCATTCGCTGCCTACCCTGCTTTTCCCCACTCAAATTCCAAGCTCCATCAAGGGAAACAAACATCTGCAGAGACACAATGTTAATTGTTGTACTTAGCACTGCTGTTTACATTTTTGGTGGAAGCAAGTCAAAGCATGTCGAGACTATCCTGATGGCTAAAACAAGCCAGGAATCTCCTTACGGCTGAAATAACAGGGGGCTGGATTCTGATCTCATCTGCCAAGGCATTTTGCACTGGCTCCAGAGGATGGAAATCAGAATCCGGAGAAATCAAGAGGGTGCAGAAAAAAGGAGCAGAAAGACTTGTAAGAGGGTGAATGTGATAGAGTCACCAGGGAAACATTAGAAGGTTAATGCAGCTCTCCATTATCTGAAACAGTTGGGGATTACACTGCATTTGTAAGCTTAGAATGGCTGGCTTCCCCGGATTCTGCTCCCATCAAAATCCAGGCTAATGGCTCCTTATCAGGAATGATGAATCACTCTTGTGCCTACACTTTGGCCCCTAATTTCCACTTTTCATGCATCTGCTTAAAGTCCTTTTTGATTTTAACATGTAGGGCAGTCTCCAAGCTGAGTGTGGCCCTGATGTTCCTAGTCATACTGGTAATTACTGGCCTTGCCGGGTCCCTTTAGGATGCAATTTCAATGGAGTGTGACTTTCACAATATTTTTTTTCTTGTTGTTGCTCGAGCCACTCCAGGAAGGAGCTGTTAAACACGAGTCTCAGCAGGATCCATCATGACTGAGGACAGAACAGAATGTAATGAAACAGGGTGAATACGTGTCTTGCTGAGCAGGATATGTTCTCTTAGTTATATGGTTGATAAAGCTTTGGCTGAGGTTCAAAAAGGTGTTCAGCTTTCATCTTTCTGTCTTCCTTCCTCCACTCCCCTAAATATTAATGGCTGCACTCATACCTCCCCTATTCATGGCTACTTTAATTGTTTACAGATTTTTTTTAATAAAGGATTTGACCTTTTGCCTCTGCAGTTATACAAACCCTTCTCTGTCTTCGTGGTGATGCCCCTTTCATCACAGCTTGTCCTCGGCTTCCCTGCACCCTGGCTGGCTCGGTCCAATGCAGTGCAAGGGAACAGACACTAAATCACTGTAGTCAGAAATACTGCAGTGGAGTTTTCCTGCTGAACAGGAGGAGAGACGGCGCCGCACCATGCTCCGCTCAGGCTGTGACCCCGCTTGCACAAAGCCATGTGCAGGCAGCAGCATACTGGTGTCACTGGTGCCAGGTCTTTTGATGACTGTTGGGTTTGGCACCCTGGGCTTGCTGTTTGAAATCACACTCGCTCTGTTAGTCTCCTTTAGGCTTGGGTGAATGTGACAAGGCTGTGTGGAAAGCTAAGGTTGTGCAAGAAGTGTGTGGCGGTTCTGGGAATCAGAGTCATGTCTCCTAAGTCCCTACCTGGTCCATTAACCACAGAACCATTTGCCCTCACTAACTGCATACACAGAGAACAGTCTTTTAAAATAGTATTTATATGCTGGGAGAGCAGAAGCAGCTCTTTCAGAAAGTGAAGTGGCAAAGTAAATCTAGCACTGTTGTGAAGTGCCAAGTGACAGCGGGTGAAGGTTTCAGGAGGGTTGGGGTGTGCCTCTTTAACCCTGAGCATCTCTGTAAGTGTGGCTTAGCAGCTGGGTTTCCATATTTCCTTGAGGAAATGACAGGGCATTCAGGAGTGCAATGACGCTCTATCCATATGTATATCCATGCCAGGAGGAGAGGGAGGATGTATATTTCCCTTAATGCTGTCTGCTTCTTCTCAGCAGTGATTGCTCCCTTCATGGGATCCCATTGTCTTGAGACAGATTTCACACAAATCACAGCAGCTGGGAGTAAAGGAAGAGAAAAATCAATCACATTGTTCTGCTTTGGTCATGTTGCTGTGCTATGCTTCTGTATCAGCCAACCTCTGATCATGAAATGCTCCTTTATCACATTTTTGGCTATGTTTGCTGTGTAGAATTATGATACTTGAATTAGGGCCTGTGTTTATGAAAAGAAACAAGAATCATTAATATTAATGTGAGCATGAATTAAATTAGTATCTTTAATCCTACAGCAATTAATTAAATCAGAGCAGTGACAAATAGGAACACAGATGCCCAATTAGGCACTGTCACACAGGCAGCTGAAGAAAAGAAAAAACTTCATCTGATGTACTGTGATTTGGATCAGGCCCTTAAGAGGGAAGAGTACTTCTGCTCCAAATAATTGTCAATTTGATTGCTATCAGAACAGGAATTTACTACTGTGTCTCTGGCTGGCTTATCCTCTTGAGCAGAAGAGACTTGGGTTCTCCAGAAATGACTGTGTATATACAGTGCAGCTGTAAAAAGCTGTGAATCAAAAAATGTTAGTTAAGTACAACATCGTTAATAGTTGGTAGCTGAGAAGGAGTGTGTTAGTGATGAAATGCAAAGTTTATTTTCCTTCTGAGTTATTCTGGCATATCCCAGTGTGCAGGGAGATGAACTGGCTGATGATCTGCTGTGCCCCTGGTCCTGCAAGGGACCAGGCAGCAGGGTAAGTTTGTGAGCAGCCTGTGCTCCTGGATCCACATCTGCTCCAGCCAGAAGGTGCTTGGATTATTTCCTTTCCCTTAGCCCATCTCACACCACCCTTCTCCATTCCAGAGGCTGACACATTCCAAAATCAATTCCAGAGGCAGGAAGGAGGGGATGCTCTTGGAGTTGGGGTGGATGTCAGCAGGGAGGGCCAGAGCTGGACCACAGGCATTGGAAGTCATGGCTGAAGTGCATTGGCAAACAACGAATGCAGAGGCCCTGTGGTGGGATGGCAGCTGCTGCAAGTGATGGCCGCTGGCAGGGCTGTGGGTGCGTGGGCACCAGACTGCTTGGCAAGGTTCGTGCTGGCCCTGTGCACTGAGATTAGTCCTTGAGCACTAACGTTACCCACAAAGTATTCAGGAAAATAAAAGGAAACTATGCATACATTTGGGCTTCAATGGCTGGCTCTTTGCATCTCTCTTTCTTACTCTTGGTCATGAAAGCAGCCAGCCTGGCCTGCCTGCTATTCAGATCTGAATTCTTTAACCTGGAAGGCATTTTGTGCAGTGTAATGTCTCCCAGACGAAGACCAAGTCAAGCATCATTCACCAGTGATCTTCACTTTCCAGGCTGGTAATTCTGGCTTACCAGAATGAAGAACAAAGGCACTGAACAAGTAAAAGGAACCGGGATGGGGGGTGGGGGAGTGGAAAGCCACAAATGGAATGGACACATTGGTAGAAACATCCAATTTCATGAAAAACTGATTTTGAGGTATCTGTCAAAGCAATCCCTCTACTTCTTATGATTGTTATATCACATGGCCTTGGTGTGGTTTTCTGGTATTTTGGGAGGACCACCCAGAAGTGGGCCAGGTTTGGTTATTGGATTTACTAAACAGAACAAGAAACACAGAGCTCCTGCCTGCTGTTCAAAAATAATATCGCAAGGGAAGCAAACCACAGTGAGACCACAGGGAGGTGAAGCCCATTTTCCACTTGCTGAGGGAACTGCCCTTGCTTGCTGCAGAATGCAGTCTCCATATGCTGGGAATGATTCCCAAAAGCACTCCGTCCTTGCCGACTCTGCTTCCTTTCAGAAGCTGCATCCACTGGGATGTAGAGTAAGGAAGTGGCTCTGAACAGGATACTCTGGGGTGTTTTCTCTGTGCAGTGAGGTGGAGAGAACAGCCTATAAGAGAAAACACCAAATGTGTTGGACTAGAACAGAGAAAGCCTGTTAGTGTTTCTCAGATTATGGATCCTGGACCACCTGATGGCTGGAGAGAGCTTTCTGGGGTGTAGCACACTGCAGAACAGTCTGCTCCTCTGCCACAAGTAGCATTGCACCCACTCTGCAGTAGATCCCCTGCTCACTTTCTGCCATGGCTGATGGGATGAAGAACAGGAAGCCTTTGAAACAGCATGCAGAAAATAAGGGGAGAAAAAGATAGTGATTTGCAGTGACTGGAAAATTAGGAAATCTGTGGAAAGCCAGGCTTCTCTTTGTGATCTGCAGTTAGAAACAATATCAGAAAGATATGAAATGTTGCAATAAATATGGCAGATTGTTTCAGACTGAGATAACTCACCATGCTAAGGCCCTGACAGCATTTGGCTCTGAAAAGGCAAGACAGAGCTGCTGATCATGCAGTGCATGCAGCAGGAAAGATTTCACCCAGCAGAGCATCTGCTCTGTGGGTCATTTCCATAAGACACTAGCTGGATTAAATTATGCATATGCAATGCCACCACACTTCTGCTGTAGCAGAGTGGAAACAGCTAAACCCATAGCCAGAGGGCCAAAATATTTCAGGTCCTGACTACTGCAGGTAGTTATCTCTGTAATTTTTGCTTATACTAAATCATTTTGCAATATCAGAAATTTCTTCATACACTGTTGCTGGTATGGGTGGGAAGGAAGAAGGATGAAGATGTTTAGCTCCCCATACATTGACTGACTACTCTTTTCAGTTTCTCAGTACTTAAAGGGTTAAGGAGAAAAGCTCCCTCCTGTGACCTTCCCCTTCCCGAATGTGTCTGTTGATTTCTTTTTCTCCTAGGCATGACTTTTATTTGGGAATGAAATGTGCTTACTCACTCATAAGCATTTATTACATAGACACCATGTTTGGGTACATCATCCATCAGAGCAAATGTCACACTGTGTAAAAGCCCTGTATCCAGAGTGACAACTGAGTTAGTGCTTGTGTTGGGAACAGTCTCCTTGCCAAGTTTCTGCAGCTGGATGGTTTTAAACAGGACACATTTATGAATAGATCCACCAGCAAAAGAATCTGCAGTTGTATGTTGCTCTTGAGGAAGCTGCCAGCTTCTGTGGGCCACTGGCCCTCTCACAGGGGTCACCAAAGTGAGCTGGTGGCCCATGGGTAGGGAAAGGCCACAGAGGAGATTGTGATCAAAAGCTGCTCTCAGCTGATTAGGTTTTGACTTCTCTTGTGAAATGACTCATTGGTCTCCATCCTGCTAAGTAGGTTCAAAAGGTGCTGGTTGCTAATTGTGCTGCTGAACTCAAGGCACAAAAACTCTGTCACTGCTATTTCTCTTCTCGGAGGGAGCTCAGTTTGGAGGAGCAATCTTTGGTATGTAGCAGTGCTGGCACACTTAATTAGGCACATTTGATTCTCAGCATGTTATTTGCTACTTCTGCCTTTATTCTGCTGTACAGACACTTTTTTTTAAACCATGATTTGGAGTTTTCATGGCAACATCTGTGCAAGCCAATGGCAGTCATATGAGTCCAGCTCCAAGCAACGCTTTACAAAATATACAGCCATCTATTTTAGTGCTCCACATCATTAATTGGGAGAGACAGATGGGGCAGGTGTGGAAAATATGATCATGAATGTTCAGTATTTAAAAAGGATTCTGAAATGGCCATTGAAATTTGGTGCACTTACTACACACAGAAGAAAATACACCTAGAAAAATTGGGCCATATATTGATTAATCTCTGAAGTGAAATAGATTATTTATATTAGTTACCATTGGACATTGTGACAGATCTCCTGGCTGTAGGCTTTTATTAACTTAATACAGTAATAATGGAGGAAGCAGAGAGAGGGATTGATGGCACAGGAATACTGAACATCTGAAAATAGTTCTTAAATACATCCCTGTAATTTTGATTTCCATCCAGTTGATAAGACACATGATTATGCCTGACAGCAATCATTTCCTCAACTCACACGCTGAGGCACCAGTCACCAGTCAGATTTAGCAGTGACTGTAGTTAGCTGGAGTGGTGACAATATGTTGAGCTCACACAGGTAAAGGCTGGGTTTGTGCCTATTTAAAACCTGTGCTTTTATAAGCAAAAATTAATCTGATTTTCCTGCATATAGGAGCATAGATGTCTCCAGTTAAGTTTTTTGTTTTGGTTTTGGGTTTTTTAGACTTTTTTTCTTGTAAATCATGGAATTGTCTGGACTGGAAGGGATCTCTAGGGGTCACCTAGTCTGTCCTCCCTGCAGTCAGCAGGGACATCCCTACTAGACCATGTCACCCAAAGCCCCATCAAGCCTAAACTTGAATGTCTCCAGGGAAAGGGCCTCAACCACCTCCCCAGGCAACCTGTTCCAGTGCTCCACCACCCTCACAGTAAAGAACTTGTTCCTAACATCCAATCCAAATCTGCTCTTCTCAAGCTTGAACCCATTGCTCCTCATACTGTCACAGCAGACCGTTGTAAACAGCTTCTCTCTATCCTTCCTATAGGCTCCCTGCAGGTACTGGAAGGCTGCTATTAGGTTCCTCCTCCTCTCCATACTGAACAACCTCAGGTCCCTCAGCCTGTCCTCACAGCAGAGGTGCTCCAACCCCCTGGTCATTTTCATGGCCCTCCTCTGTACTCACTCCATCAGGTCTATGTCTTTCCTATAATGAGGGTTCCAGCACTGGATGCACTACTCCAGGTGAAGTCTCAGCAGAGCAAAGTGGCAGAATCACCTCTCTGAATCTGCTGGCCACACTTCTTTTGATACAGCCCAGAATATGATTTGCCTTCTAGGCTGCAAGCGTGCACTGTCTGCTCATGTCCAGCTTCTCATCCACCACAAGATCTGCTTACAATTTTTGCAGCTGAAATGCTTGGTGGGAGCTTTGTAAAGATAACAAAATGTCCATGTTACCTCTGTTTCAAGTGAAAACATAATTAATAGAAAACTCCAAATTGTGCCTGAAAATTTCTAATATGGAATCATAGAATCAGTCAGGGTTGGAAGGCACCACAAGAATCATCCAGTTCCAACCCCCCAGCCATGGGCAGGGACACTCTACCCTAGATCAGGCTGGCCAGAGCCTCATCCAGCCTGGCCTTAAATACCTTCAGAGATGGGGCCTCAACCACCTCCCTGGGCAACCCACTGCATGCTCTCACCACTCTCAGGCTGAAGAACTCCCTCCTCACATCCAGCCTGAATATCTCTTTAATATCTTTTTAAACAGCTGAAAAAGAACATTTTCCTAAAATTGCATTTGATCCAAGCCCCAGCTTTGCTTTGGAAATGTTTTCAAGGTTCTAACCAGCTTGATTTATTTTTAAAGCAGCAATAATCATGGCAGTAGGGTGTAATTATCTTTAGTTCCAAGATCTTTGATCACAGTGTGTTCACATCTCAATCCGAGTTGGGATCTAGATCGCTTTCTTATGCCGCAGGCTGTAATTTGTGTGGCTTCTTTGACAAAAGAATTTCTTTTATAAGATACCCACACACAAGAGCAGCAGCATGTTTTCCCTTGCTCTGTGGGAGTATACAACCTCATAATAAATGTATTGAGATTCTCTTTAGTGGGAAAGGAGAAGGAAGAGATCGTGTACTCCTGCCCTGAGATTTTGATGTGTTGGAAATAGCAACAGACAAGCATCACGTATGGGAAGCTAATGGCTGTGTTGAGGAAGCCCATGTGCTGTGGGAATAATTTGCTGCTGGCATAAAGAATAATATAGAAGTAAAAGTAGGAGTTTTGAGGGGAGTGGTTTAAGAGGAGTGCTCAAGGGGCAGTGGGTGTAAGTTGCAGCATAAGAGGTTCCAGCTCAACGCAAGGGGGAACTTCTTTACTGTAAGGGTCACAGAGCACTGGAACAGGCTGCCCAGGGAGGATGTGGAGTCTCCTTCTCTGGAGACTTTTAAGGCCTGTCTGGATGTGTTCCTCTGTGATCTGTGCTAGATTGTGTGGTCCTACTCTAGCAGGGGGGTTGACTTGGTGACCTCCTTGGGTCCCTTCCAACCCCTAATATCCTGTGAAGAGCAGTGCCACAAGGTTAACTGAGTGGTAATTCATTGCTGCACTGCTGGGATAGATATCTAGAGCTTGTATTCAACTGCACATCTCACCTGAGTTTGGAAAACAGCTGGGGCTGTACATGATAGAACTGGAAAATATGCAGAAATAATTGCAGCAATGGTCCAGGTGTTCAGACACTCCTTGCAAAAGACTTTTCTATATCTGTAGGAGTATTCTCTCCTGTTTAGCCTTAAAGTGAGCTCATGTTGCCAGACTCCCACAGAGGGAGACTGGGGCTGCTCTGGAGGGTGAGTCAGAAGGGCAGAGCAGTCCCTGGCTGTTGGATCCACAGCACCAACATGAAGGTTTCTACAGCGTGTTACGATACATCTCCATCAGTTCTGTTGTAGCCCCTCAAGAGCAAATTGAGGCTTTTCTGGTGTCAGCACAGCTGCCAAACATTGTCAATGAAAACTGCTTATTTGAATGCAATTGAGACTGGGATTCCTGAGTCCTAGGGACCTCAGAATTCTCTGAACTGGTAGGTGCATCTGTACTGCCACATTTCAGCTAGCATGAAACTTTATTTCTGAGTTCCTAATTTTTGTTATATTACTTCCATATTAAGGCTTAGTTTTCTGAGTAAATAACTTAAGTGTGGCTAATACATCTTTTCATCATCACTGTTATGATGATGGATGATGAAAGCAACTGTCCCTGAACTGTTAAGTTTGGTGAAAAAAAAAGGAAGTGAGTTTCAGATGTATGGTGTATCTTCATGTTAAATCTGTACAATCAAAATTGCACAGCCTCAAAGCTTACCAGCCTCTACCAGGCAAAGTGATTTAATTTTGCTGAAATCTTAAATCATTGTCTGTTTATAGAAAAATGTCAGATGACAGAAGCAGTGAGAGGTAAATGGGAGTATGCTGAATGCTATCAGCTTTGACTGAGAAGGCACAATAAATCTATTTCTAGCAAGAAGAAAATTGTACCTGTGGTGAAATAGCATTATCCTGCCTCTTCCAATATGCTTTCACCTGATGGATCAGGGAGGAAAACATCAGTATTAGTGCACAGTGTGTCTCCCCTCTGAGTGAAAGTGGCTTTATATCAGAAACTCAAGATGTCTTTCACACTCCTGCTAATTGGGCAGATCCAGCACTGGGCATATGCTCCTTATCTAATCTTGATTGCTGCATTAAACCAATATGTGCTGTTCTACTTTATCCTTCATGAATTTCAGACATGATTTATATTTTCTTTGCACTTCACCAAGGTAGCCTATAACTGCTTGGAAAATTTTGACATCTGTGAAGGTAAAAAAAAAAAAAAAAAGAAAAAGAAACAACAAAAAAAACCCCAAACCCTTGAGATTCATGGGCTAAAACCTTTGGTCCAGGTAGAATCCTACTCTTGTGCAGTGTGTTCTTTCTCTGTTGAGGCAGCAGAATGCAGCCAAAGCTATGGCCTTTCAGAGCAGTGGAGGACTCTCCTCTAACACTGGAGCCCCTGGTTGCTGCCTGGATCCTGTCCCTGCCTTCATACGAGTCACAGCACATAGTGCTCAGCCATCTCCTTTGCTGGGCCGGCAGCTGGCTGCAGCTGTGGTGTGCTGCAGCAGCCCCAAGGCCATCCTAAGGTATCCTGCAAATCCTTTGAGCCTAAGTTTTGCTCAGCTTCAGGGAAACAGAAGCAGAGCATGAACCTCATGCAGCTGAGAGCTGACCCAGGTTGTGTGATGGCTGTTCCTTACCCAAGAGTTTTGATGACCTGAATATGCCTCCCCCAGCATGGCAGGGATCTCATGGCTTGCTAGGAACATCCTTTTGTTGCAAAATAAATGGGTAAGTGTAGATCCCCAAGGCATAATTATTGATCCGCTGAAGCAAATGTGACCTGCAACATCCCTGAGGTTAAAGTGGCTATGCTTGGAGAGGCTGGGATGCAGGGGCTCATTTATCTTTAAGCACCCTCACAGCTTCACGGCCAGGCTTTACCATTGATGTAGTGCCAGCAGAGCTTTGCCTGCAATGTTGTCACCATCCTGACATATCTAGGAAGGTAATTAAAAGCTTGAATCACTATTGCCTGAAAAAAAAATCTAGTCCTGACATGTAATATGTATGTTCCTCATAAATGTTTCCCTGAGGCTTGTGGTGCTCCCTGAGATAGTAGTGCTGTGGGAACCTCTTGGCTCCTCAGGGGCAGCTGAGAGAATTTACCTCTGGTATAAACAGTTAGTAAAGAGAGGATAAAACTTCCTAATGGAGAGGGAGGCCTCAGGAACAGCCTGAACTTGCACAAATCTAAACTTGTGGCTGAGGTGTGCGAGGAGGCAGAGATGGGGCTATCTTCATTTGAACTTCTCTCTAAATTTCAAAAGCTATCTCTCATTTTTCTTTTCTCACATTTTCAGAGATTAGTACAGCTCCAGGCAGAGCAGAAACATCATGTATGCAGATGTCTGAGATATTTCTGGCGAGGTGAAAAGGAGACTCTGATAAGGCTGATTTGAAGCACTGAAGGCATAGACTTCCACTGAGAGTATGGGGAAAGAGTCACTTGGTGGGAGGATAGCAACACTTGTATAAATCTGTGGTGGAGGAAGTGGGGAACCCTCTGAGATCTTCAAAAGCTAAAATCAAAATTGCCTTTTGACAGTAATCATGGTTTAGTCATAAAATCTTGGGTCTTTGTAGACAGAATTGGATGGATTTCCATGCCACGTGCAAAAATTTCGTTGTGCACTGTAAGCTGCCTCAGAGCTGCTCTGCCATTCACCGTTACTGCTATTGTCATTATGATTATTTTGGATGTTATGTGTTTGGGGGGAATAAGAAGAAATTAAGCTTTGAAATGGAAAAGCCAAAGTTGTTGGAACTGTTTTACTGTTCACAGATTACCTGCTTATTTGTGGTTTCACAAGAATCGCTGGGACTTTAACGGCCGCACTGTTACAGTCTGCTGGAAACATACATCCAGACTGGATACCCATTACTGGAAATGATAGTGGGTGTCTGGAACGGAAATTGTATGTTCCTTCAAAAGCTTCATTTGTCACTGTATGTTACTTGCAGCATTAATATTGCAAATTGGAATACAATGTAAAAACATAAAGAGATTTACTACTACGGGGTGGATGTGTTATGTGATGTGGTGCTGTGATATTAGACAAGGTGACAGTTCATGAATAAAACAAAAGCTCTCATAGCACTTCTTGCAAAGGGAAAAAGGGCTTGAAGCTGGTCACACTTACAGTGTGACTCTTTGAGGACTATTCCAAATGCTAAAAATGTAATGATGGCTCTTAAAAATCTAATTATATACTGAATAAAATGAATAAAATCTGCAGGAGCAAAGGCAGGAATTGATGAAGATCAGTGCAGATATACTGATGAACAACAGGATTTATGCTACCATGTAAAAATCGTGATAAAACACTAGCTAAAGAAAGATACACAAAACCTTGTTAATGGGACTTGAAAGAAAAATGACACCACAAACTGATAAAGACACTTCTTCCTCTCAGATTAAATATAGTCTGTCAGTCTAAATGTTTGCTCAGCACACTGCAGAGAGGAGGGTGAGCAGTAAATATCTACTCTTGATTTTTCGGAATGGCTATTTAACCTATAGTGTGACCGAGCAACTTCAGGGATGCCAGAGAAGTGGCATGGCCAGCAGAGCCTTTCTTGGCCACCTCTTCTCCTTCATCATGTCTTTTGCCTGCGTGGTGTTCAGGAGTGGTGATGTGCAACCCTTTTTGTCAAATGCTCCCTACCTTTGTGCTGCTGGAGGACAGAGCCTTGCCAGAGTGGTCACCACAATTCATCCTATAGGTCTAGATAGAGGTTGTCTCTCAAAGTACCTCAAAGTTTAACTGGCTAGGTCTGGGGCTGCCCTGAAGTCTGGGATATTTTTCAAATTCCAGAAGCTTGCATGCATTATTTTTCTTGTGTGCAGGTTGGTTCAGACTGGATATTTCTGAAATTCCAGAAACTTGAATTCATTATTGTCCTTGTGTGCAGGCTGGTTCAGACTGAAATGCCTAGAAACTCTGTCTGCCCTGGCATGCAGTTAATATTATTGCCCTCTAGGAAAGGTTTCAAGTGGTCTTGTCTGGCTGGTGTTAATGACACCACACCAGCACACAGGCAGATGGGACAGAGGGAAGCTGCAGAACTAGGCACGGAGCTCTAGGACCTATGTATGTTGTGAGTGTGCTGCACAGTGCAGACAGTACATCAAATTCTCTCCTTCTTCAGCTGCCAGATGGCTCACCCCGGAGCTGACTCAGGTTGCTACAGCAGCAAAGTAGTGTAGGTGAACAGCAGAGCTGGCTTTGAGCCCAGCCTGGGGTTTATTTTTACAGGGATGCAACCACTGTCCTTATTTGCCACTTCCCATGCAGCATTGTGCAAGTGCAATGCATTATTTCCCCCATTATTTTATTACCAGAGAATCCTGGTTCTTCACTAAGAGAATATTCTCAGACTTAAGAGTATTTTGGCTTCAAAAACTTTCCCTAGTGTTGACATGGAATAATTTCCCCTTTGCTAATCTGTGGACTTCATGATTCTGCACTTGCATATGGAAAATATTAAATGTGGTAGCCTGCCTGTGCTTTCTATTATTTATTTTTTGTTTAGGAAAGTATTATCCACATTCCTATGAAGCCACCTGTTCAGTCATGGGCTCGAAATTTGCTCCTGAAGAGGTGTATGTGTGGCCCAGCAGCACAAAAGCCTAAGCACACCTCTCTTTGTACAGCTTGGAGCTCTTTGTTTTTATTTGAGCACTAGTATTATTATCAGACCTCCCTGGGAAAATACTTTCATGATTAATAATTGATATAATAAACATTACACATTTTCAGCATTGTCAGCAGCTGAACCCTAATATCATGATAATGTTATTCAGCTTAGAGCTTGTCCCTTTTAGCCTTTCTTTAATAATTAAGTGAAGATTTAATAGACTGAAAATATTTGGCATTACCACAGATAGAATCATATCATAGAATCAACCAGGTTGGAGGAGACCTCCAAGATCATCCAGTCTAACTTATCACTCAGCCCTATCCAGTCAACTAGACCATGGCACTAAGTGCCTCACCCAGTCTTTTCTTGAACACCTCCAGGGACACCTCCCTGGGCAGCCCATTTCGATGCAAATCACTCTCTCTGTGAAGAACTTTCTCCTAACATCCATTCTAGACCTCCCCTGGCACAACTTGAGACTGTGTCCCCTTCTTCTGTTGCTGGTTGCCTGGGAGAAGAGACCAACCCCACCTGGCTACAGCCTCCCTTCAGGTAGGTCTGTCCAGTGTGGGCTCTAGCCTTCACCCAAATCACAGGGCTACTCTAAGAAGCTGTATTCTGGGACACATGAACCAGACTTAGTTACACACACTGACTTGTGCTTTATTAGAAGTTGATGTAGGTTCATTTGCAAAGACAAATCACTTTGTGTCTTAGCATTCTTGCTTTTATTACCAGCTCATAATGCACAATACTTGAGTTCACTGCAGTGAATTGCTTTGAGAACATTTGTTAGGACCTGCAAATATTTCTCCTGCTTATACTATATGCCTAAGCAACTTCATGGCAACTAATGCTATCCTTCCCAGCACTAAATGCTACAAGTACTACTTGTGCTAGCAATATGATGAATAGGTTCAGTGGCACATGTTCACAAAACTGAGATTTCTCCAGTCTCCTCTGCCATTAGTGAGTTGTGGGGATGGAATGCATTGAGAGCAACTGGAGCAGCAATAGTAGAGCTGGAGAAGCCCTCAGGCTTTGGCATCGGAAAAAACTCCGTATGGCCTCAAGTTCCACTTAGGAAGCTTACTACACATTGAAACATAATTAATGGGACATCTACTAATTTTTGATCTTGAGGCTCATTTTAACCATGTTCAGCATTTAAAGAAGTTGAGACTATGAACACTTAATGTTGCAGAGTGGTGCCAAAAATTCCTACTCCTGATTTGTTTTGACAGACATTTCATTTTCTGAAGCTGCAGTTAGAGCAATAAAAACAAAATTCACCACAAAAAAACAAACAGCAGCTCCCTTTCCAGCAAACCCAATATATTTTTCAAATACTGGAAATTTGTGCAGCTAGAGCTCATTGGCTTTCCACAGGAGGTAAAGCTCATTAGCAAACACATGAAAGACAGTGAGCAGATTATTGCAAAAGAGATATTTGTACAGTTACTTCAGTAACACTTTATTTAAGGTTTCTGGTTGCTGGCACTTAGACAGTATGTGTGACCTCGGTTAGGGAATGGTTATTGCTGAAAAACAGACGCTCTAAGAACCCTTACAGCCAGCAAGAGAGACAGAGGGATGGAGTTCAGCGAAAAGGAGGGGAAATGGACATTTCCCTTTTTGTTCTACCAACAGATCACCCATTTAAGAAGGTGTACGGAAAAGGAAAAGCATCCTGGAGTGGGAAATGAGGGGACTGAATGAAGCATGCCCAGCATTTGTGCTGCTAATAGGAGGATCGCCCATTTGCCCCCAGTCAAAGGGGATTTGTGCTAAGCTGAAGGATGCCAGTTGCTGTTTGTGTAAGGAACACAGAGGACCTTTCTGTTATAACTTCCTGTTCTTTGTTTAAGAAAATACATTAACTGGAGGAAGAGAGTTCTCACTACAACCCTGATTACTATTTCCTTTAATTCCATCAAAATGACTTCTTCCCGAGCCAGCCTCCCCAGCCTGTGGAGCGTCTGATGCCCCTTCAGCGTTGCTGCTGTTAATGCTTTGCAGATTTCAGCAAGACTGCTGGGCTCTGTGCATAAAAGTACACTTTAAGCAATGACAAATAGAAAGCACATGCTTATTAAAGCTACATTACACAACTCCATACTGCTTGAATGTCATCTGCTCCTGAAACAACAAACCTGTGGGGACTTGTGCCTGTGTGTGTCTTGGAGAAGGCAGGTGGGTCTTGAGGTTATGATGACTCATGAGGACAGGCTGGGATATAAATCTGGGTACACACTAATATGCTAGGGCCACTAGCTTAAGGACAAATGGGAGCTTGATAATTGTCTGATGGGTAGATACACATATAGATCATACATGTCAGGACAGCCTCTGGCTTACCTAGACACATAAGGATGCCCTGGCCATGAAAAATGAGGCAGAAATATGGGATGCTGGACTCATGGCAGATGCTCACTTTATTTACTTGCTAATGCCATATCAAAACTTATGGACTGAAACTGAGTTAAGCTGGGTTACATATGCAAGCCCAGGCTCTGCAGTTCAGGTTCACTGGTAACTAATACTACCTTCTACAGTAAGCAGTATTCCCTTGGCTGGTGGATCTTGCCAGAATCCACCTCCAGGACAGAGCAGGTAATAGAGGTGAACCTTGAAGTGGTGGAGCCTCCTGTGCTTTTGTCCCTGGGATAAGGAAGAGCTGCTGGGGTGACAGCTGGCTCTGCAAAAGAACCCAGACACCTTTCTCCTTGCTTCTGCTCCTTCCCTCAAACTTTCTCAATCAGGACTTAGCAGTCTTTGAATATTTTCACGTGTCTAACTTTGTTTTACTTAGAATCTGAGGCAAGGGTCATAAGCCAAACTTGTAATCTTTTTGATTTGAGTCCCTGCGTGCTCAGCAGCACACGCCATATCGTTAGTATGCAGCACTGGTAGCATTTGACTGAGACAAATGTTCTCTAAGTAAGCTCAGAGCCTGTGTCTTATTTAATTTTGTCATATTCAATTAAACTTTGCCTGTCCTTCCATTACCTTTTGAGCCTGTTTAGTGCTAATATTTAATAAACACACACTTCAAAGTGGTTTTGTTATTTCAGTTACATATTTCACACGTTCTTCCAGAGGCAGAAATATTGCTTGATCTTAGTTTCTGGAACTTTTGTCACTACAGAAATGTTGCTAGTTCAGTCCAATTAACATCACATCTGTATTTTAATATATTTGGAACGGGAAGGGTGGAGGACAGAAAAACAGCCAGCGAGGGCACTGAACACTGCTTCGTGTAAAACTAATAGAAGGAAAGTGAAATCACATGGGATGTTGTCACACTTTTTCCCCAAAAACGCTTTCTGAAGTTATCTGTATATTTTCAGTTTCCCACAGTGATACACTTCAAGTTTTTAGAACAACACAAACATTTGCCTTGGCCAACAGCCTAGTGTAAAGAATAAAAATTATCAACGCAACTAAATGGCTCAAGAAGACAAGGTATTGTCCCCGAGGACAAGCAGAGAATGCAAAAGTAATCTGTACAGGCGTGATCCTATTCATGTGTGGCCAGCAAAAACAAGCCAGTTGAGCCAGCTATCTCTCTTAAATGCAGAGACTTCTTTCTTTACCTGTCCATCATCTCTCTAGGATGTGCACATACCAAATAACTGCACTACTTTAAGTACAATTAATATTTGTTCTGTGTCTCGTAGGTGCTTTTTCAGTAACAACATGACATTTATTTATTGCTCTTCTTCAAGAGTTAATAAAAAAGCCAGAGGGACTGTGGATCTCATGATCCACTGGCAGAAAGTCGTGAGCAGGTTATCTGAAGCACATAACACCTAAAAAGGGCCTTTTCTTTTTATTCTTTCCCATAGTTTGAGGCCTCCTGTATTCACACAGGTCACTGAAATCCATTTTTCCCTTCTTTGTTATTTGTTCTTCAGCCTTTTTGTGAAAACACAGCAGCAAAGTTCAAGCCTCTGCCACACTGAATTCTTTGGCAGCCTTATAAAGCTGTCCGGAAATCATTGTGAAAGCTTCCATAATCAGATAGTGACTGATATACAGCGCATGGCCATAGAAGTGTTTGAAAATGAAGTACAGGGTGCAATAAAAGGGGTTTACTAGATAGTAAATAACATTTCAAATATGCATTCCAGTCCTCCTCTCTCTCTCTGCTGCCTCCCATTTCTCTGCTCTACTTGTGGCAAGTCCAGGGTAAACTCAAGCCGTTAGAATTTTTGAGAGTATTTGCACCACGTCATACAAGACATAATTTAGATGTCTGTGTTGACTGGCCAGCCTCCTCATGTGGCTTTCACAGCTGATGGGAAGAGATAGACCCTCTGTATAAGATCAGGGGTGATCTTACTACTGTCTACAACTACCTGAAGGGGCATTGTAGCCAGGTGGGGGGTGGCCTCTTCTCCCAGGTAACCAGCAATAGAACAAGGGGACACAGTCTCAAGTTGTGCCAGGGTAGGTATAGGCTGGATATTAGGAAGAAGTTCTTCACAGAGAGAGTGATTTCCCATTGGAATGGGCTGCCCAGGGGGGTGGTGGAGGCACCATCCCTGGGGGTCTTCAAGAGAGGCCTGGATGAGGCACTTGGTGACATGGTCTAGTTGATTGGATAGGGCTGGGTGATAGGTTGGACTGGATGATCTTGGAGGTCTCTTCCAACCTGGTTGATTCTATGATTCTATGATTCTGTAAGTGTAACCCATATCTGGGGCTAGACTGCAGCAGTTGTTTGGTCACCTGATGACCCCTTCCCAGAAGAAAAGGAACATCAGGAAAAGGAGAGAAGAACCACAGGTTGAAATGAAAACAGATTTAGTGGAACAAGAAAACTAACATCAATGCCAACATAAAGTTATACTCAGCTCAGCAACAATACAGTGGTCACACTAAACAGTCCTGAGGAGCAGGAGAGGGAAGAGGAGCAGTAGTTCCCACAACAGCAGAAGCCCAGGCAGTAAACTCCTACCCTCAATGAGCTTCCCACTTTATATTGAGCCTGACATTTCCCATCTGGGATATACCTGCAGACAGCCCAGATCAGCTGCTCCAGCTGACTCCAAGCTGCTAATGGCTTGCAGCCTACGGCTGATCTGTGATTCTGTCCCAGCAAAACCAGGACACTCTCCAAAGCCTGCCATAAAGCAGGAGCCTCACTGAAGTTCCCCATTACCCTAATCAGGAGGCTTCACTGAGAGCTGTAAATTCCCAGAAGACCAGCAGCTCCCCTGGATTGAATAGGAGGGGAAGTCATCCAACTCCTTAGGTCATGACGTGGTCCATTGCTCTGTGTGCTTATAGCCTAGAAACTTGGCAGATGAGAGAGGATGAAAGTGTTGTGTTTATTTGGTATATCCCCGTTTGGTGACTGGCTGGCTCTGAGCTGTGGCTCCCCATTGGCATCCCAAGCTATCAGCTCTCTGTCCATCCACAGCTTGTTTCTTCCTCTAGATTTCAGCCCTAAGCTCTCCAGGGTATGAATTTGTGTTCTGTGTTTGCACCAGGCCAAGCATAATAGGCCTGGACTATAACTACACTGGAGTGTGCTACTTTGCTCTGCCTTTTCCAGTAAGCCTGGAGACGCTCAGTTCCATTGAGAGCATGAAACAGAAGCCAAGCAGGGAGGGGATGCAAAAAAGCACTGTGGTCCACCCTTGGCACCAGAGTGCTGGGTGAAGCTGGTACGTGGGTGCCTGCTCTACTTGATCCTCTTCAGCTGCTGACATTGATAAATATGAAGCGATGTGAGAGAGCTTAGTCTTAATGAAAGATGAGTGCATGGAGTTACTGTCAAAGGTCTTGAGAGGCTCTTTTGCTGCCAAAAAAAGGGAAAAAAATCCAATATACACACTACAAAAGTAATGTCTGATTAAAATGAAACTGTGAGAGTGACCCTGAAAAGGACTTGTTTGTGTGGAGTTATAGAACACTGAATAACCAGTTAGGGGAAAATATTATTTGCCTGGGAAAGCTTAACATTTGAATAAGGAAAAAAAAAGGCTGCAGCTTATCTGTAACAGATCACTGTGCCCTATTGACAACAGTGCTATGAATTTTTCTCTCTCTCTCTCTGAAGCTGTTCTTTTTCAGATCAGGCAAAAGGGAAACAAATGTGAAACTGTCTCATACATAATCTCTAATCTCAGTTTCAGCACAAGTACATAGTCATCCTTAACAGAGGGAGAGAAAAATGTGATTGTTTGGAATGAATGTTTGGGCACCTCTGAACACAGAGACTACAGCATTCGCTTTGCATCTTGGGCAAAGGATTCTTGCGATTTCTAAATTGTTAGCAAAATTGACTTCAAATGTTTTTTTAACCAGCAATGAACATTTATGGGGTCATATTAGAGACCAAAAAAGAATTTATTCTGTGGGATTTTTGTGTGGAGATACAAAGAATGACTGCGAAGTGCTGGTGCAGGTATTAGTTCATCAAGGTATGTACACCCATTTCTGTCTTAGACCCATGAAAATTCAGTTGAAGTTAATGAGAATACTCTGAGCTTTAAAATAGGAACAAGCTTAACTGCCTTCCTGGGGCACTAAATGGCTGCTGCAGTGTTGGCTGTGTTTCGGTAACACTGAAGTCAGCCTACTTGATGCATTTTGCCCTCTTAGTGTGAAATCACATGTGGTTTGCAAGGGAATTTTGCAAAATCCAGCTTATAGATGTGTGGATGAAAGGCTCTGTATAAATGTCAGCCTTTATTATTGTTCCGAATTTCCGGCTTCTGTTATTAAGACATTTTATATGGATATTTGCGTGTCTCTCCGTCTGTGAGCTCGGATTAAATGCCTGCCACAAATCTCCCTGGCATCCCATGGAGGGGATTGCTGCAGTTTGGTGCTCTTCTAACCTTTCCTTCTGTTTGGGGAATAAACCTCCCTAAAAAAAATGACCTCATAAAAACGGAGTAAACTCTGAGCTCTTTATTTCTCTCAGGTCTAACCTCCAGGAAGACTATAAATTCATTTATTCTATAAAACACAGAGAAGTAAATCTTCAGCATAACGTGTGGGGAATTAGCCACTTAACTCCCATTAACATTAATGGGAGCTGAATATTTATTTGCCCCACAGCACATAAATCTTTGTCTTGTAACTTCTACAGTTTCTAACTAAAATGTTTCCATTGTTCCAAGGCTCACGGTTATCCTGCTGGAGTGTTTACTAGGTTGTCAGCCTATGGGAGATATATTGGATGTTTCAGTCCTTTCCCTTCAAGTGAGCTGTAAAATGCACCAGGGCTCTGCAATGTGAACTTTTTGAAACCCCTCTGTGATAAGCCCAGAAGATTCAAACCACCTTTGCTTGGTGCTGGTCCTGTCGTTCCTGCTGGGAGCTGGAGTCGTTTGACATGAATAAACTGTTGTGACTGATAAGATTTCTGTGCCTGGAGTGATGGATAGATTGGACTGAGGCTATCCACCAATATCCATTCTGCCACAAGTCTCCACCTCTTCCAGAATCTCTATTTCTTCTTTTCTTCCTACAAACTTCTGTTCTCCTTGTAAGACAGTTACGCTCTCAGCTATTTCTTCTCTACTTAAAGTCCAAGTCAGGCAAGTCTATCAAGCTCTATGTAACCCTACTTTAAGGAGCTCTTTTGTTTCTGCCCTGGAGGGAGGCCATAGCTCAGCAAGACCTCACAGGCTTTTTTAACCTTTATTTACCTGAAAGACACTGAGGTGCTCTCAGGATAGATGGACCACATGGACCCTAATGAATATATGGATATGAAAACTGCCAGTCACTGGCTGACATCCAGGCTGTGTTATACTCCATGGCAAAACTTCCCATGACTTCAGTATACCAGGTTTAACTAGTGCATGAAATTATTCTCCCCCAAAGCACTCCATAGAAAGCCATTCCTCTTCTGTGTGGTTTATTTGAACAGCTCTGAGGAAGTTCATAAATCCCCTAAATTTCTGGTTAAAAATAAATAAGTAACAATGGAAGCATCTTACCTTCTATCAATTTATGAAGTATTTTAGAAATAAAGCCTTCCTCTGCACATAAGTGGCTTGGGCCAAAAAGCAGTGGGCTTAAACTGAAGCTAAAAAGTTTTAGGCAAGACATCAGAAAAAGCTTCCTTAGGGTGAGGGTTGAGAAGCACAGCTGCACACTGTGCAGGCTGCTGGCTCTAGGAGCAGGCTAGATAAATTGTGAGAAAGGACCCAGACAAACTAGTCTAGTTTGGAGAGTTGAAGAGAAAGAGAAGGGTTGTTACTGTAGACACTCCTAGCTCTGTCACTCTGATGGAGCAAGAGGTGATTCATCCATTTTCATGATTTTTGGACTGAGTCTGTTTAACTCCGTAAGACTTTTCAAGTAACTAAGAAAATTTTATCAAATGCCACCCTTTAGATGGCAAAGAATCCGAGTGTGGGGCAGAAATTACTGTGGAATGTAATGTGGAGAGAAGAATCATGGGCTGCAGCTGACCCATGGCTGAACTCATAGTGAGAGTTGCAAAAAAGAAGCAGCATAGAAACCCAGTCTCTAGGTACATATTCCCTATGTGAATAGTTTGCCTCATTTTTTGATCTGACTTGTCCCCATTCCATGTCATTGTGATCTTGGGGAGGCAGTTGCACCTCATGCCAGGTAACAGAGAACCTCCTTCCCTCTTCTCAACATTTTCAAGGGAGTTTGGCACAGAGAAGCATTGCACACCCCAGCTGCACAAGACTTCTCCTCTCATGGCTGTTTTATAGACAGACCTTGACTGAGCTAAATGTCCAAGCATCACACAAAGCCTTTTTAGACAGCATCCTGAACCTATGACTTTTATTTTCCTGACCATCTTGCTCACTGCACCTGCCAGGTTCCTCCTGAGACTGAAATGAGAGCAGACTCTGCATCTGTTTTCACAGCTCCAAAGCAGAGACAGGGATTTGTCAGGAAACCATTAAGCAACACAACACCATTTGTTGTGGATCCATTTTCCTTCCTGAAACCAAAGTATTTCTTTTCTGTGCTCATGGTACAGGATTCTGCCAATATAAATGCACAAGACCCTCCAGACAATTAGTAGAAAGAGTTCTGATGCACACACTTTGCAGCACTCTGATACACACATGTGAGAACCATGTCTCTCTCTGGAGCTTTCAAGCCACAGAGATTGGATGCATGGGTAGCTCAGGAATGTGAGACCTATGACACATTGAGCCACCTGGTGATTGCTGTTAGCAAGTATGTAAAGCAACATCATCATGGGCAAAGAGGCAATGCCATGTGCAGCACGCTCGCGGCATCTAAGCACAGACCCAGGAGACAGCACTGACTTCAGGTTTTACTCCTGTGAAATATTTATTGAAGAAATTTTTCCTCAGATGCTACTTTTTATTTTCTCAAATGTGGCACTGCTCATCAAAATCTTGAGAAATGCCAAACTAATGTTAACTGCAAACACATACTATAAATATGTGCCTCACTGTACCCCACATTTCCTAGAATTATAGAATTGTTTGAGTCGGAAAAGACCTCTAAGATTGAGTCCAGCCATTGACCCAACACCATCATGGCTCTTATGCCATGTCCCAAAGTGCCATGACTACATGCTTCTTGAACATCTCTAGGGACAGTGACTCCACCACCTCCTTGGCAGTCTGTCCCAATACTTGACCACTCTTTCAGTAAACATTTTTTTTACCTAATATTCAATCTAAACTTCCTCCAGCACAGTTTGAGGCCATTTCCTCTTCTTCTACCACTTGATACTAGGAAGAAGAGACCAACACCCACCTCAATGCAACCTACTTCAGGGAGTTGTATTTAGTGTATTCCTTCCTGAATGACCCATTAACAAACTCTGCTCTGTACTGGGTACCAGCTACTGAAATCTAAATGTTTTGAACAGAAGTGGCTTAACTATGCTCAGCATCTTTTCTATTTTTCATCAAGAAAAAATTATAGAAAACAACCAAAGGTAAAACTAGAGCAAAAAAAAAAGCCAGGAAATTGGCATGACACAATCTTAGGTCAAGTATTTCCTATGGAAAAGAAGATGGTGTCTTTAATCATGACCAGATGATTCCCATTAACTGATTTCCCTGTATCCCACATTACAGTGTGCTAACCCTGGTCACAAAGGTCCCATCCAGCCTCTAGTAGAAGCTCCAGCCAGAGTAAACTCTCTCAGTTGCAATGGGCCATGAGCCATTTTCATTATCTATTTCCTTGGAGACGGGGATACTCCAGCTAGACTGAACCACCAGCGCATCCCTCTGGAGCAGCTCAGCTTGCACAAGGGCACCACTTTAGCCTGTCCCAGCTTACACAAGCTGATTAAGTCCTAGTTGATGTTGGCACAGCCATATCAGTTATATGGCACTGTAGGAGTATGGTTATGCTACTGGGCAATATCACTGAACTAGTCAGAATCATGTGTATGCAACCAGTGGAGAAACATGCAGCTATCAGATACAGCTACATTTCTCTCTCTCTTCCCACCCCCCCCACACTCCCCCCCCCCTTTTTTTTTTCTTTTTATCTTCCTGAAGTGCTGGAGGGGTTTCCAGCAATAGATAAAATCATTTTCACTAAATTGAAATGCAACATTTGTTCCAGAGCTTGTTAGATCCTGAAATCTGTAGGTGGGGTTGGGAAAATGACATTCTCAGCTCTTCGCCAGCAGCGAAGCTATTAGAGCCTTTATAAATGTTATCCAGTTCAGTACTGCTGCTTGTGCCATATTCCCAACAGCAAATGCAAGCATCATCAGGATCCAACAGGCTCCCAAGAATAAGGCCAGCAATTCAACTAAAAATAAATATAATTAAACCATAAAAAGAAAAATGTCTGTAAGATTATCATCCTTGCAGCTAGTTGGAATGTACTTGGGAGATATTTTTGGAGTTAGCTGTAAATAAAATATTCTTTACATGGAGAGAATGTAGCCAAAATAACACAAAATATATTTATTAAACAAAAAAGTGGAAATGGAAGAAGATAAAATAAAAATGGAAATAACTTTTTCACATGGTTAGACAAGTTACTTATAAATATTCTCTCACCTTAAAATCAACAAGTTGATGTTTGGCCTAAGGGTATGTTTTGTAACCTGTCAGATTGCAACCTGCAAGAGTGGATAGCAAGCAGCAGATGAGTGATCCGAGTGAATTACCATTTTTTTAGTTTGTTAATCCTTCATTCTTATGATGTTTTAGTCATTTGTGATCTTTATCATATCCTCTCCTAAAATTTCCACTGCTGGGATACTCACAGACTTGTTCAGATTGCCCCTCAGATATTTATTATCTGAATCATATTATATTGTTCCTGTTTCCGTCTGGCTAAGCAAAACTTTCCAAACAGAACAGTAGCGAGCATCAAGCAAAGAATATTATATCACCTCCTCCAGTTTCTTCAAAAACTGATCTTGGAGAAACAGTAGTAACAGGTTTACGTTTCTGCAAACTGGAGGTTTTCATGAATACATCATCTAACATTGTCTGAATACTGAGAAATGAAGAATTTCATATAACACTCACAAATAACTTCTAAAGAAAATGAGTCAGTAGCCTGCTTGAAGTCTGAAGGATGAAGTCCCTGCCACCTGCCTCTTTTCTTGCTCAAGATTCATTTCTCATGCTGCTGTGGGATGATGTCTGGACATAGTCTCATTGCTGTGCCAAGCAACTTGTGTGAAGGCAGTACCTGTGCTGCCCTTCAATTGGAATAAATTAATTCTTTGGGCTTTTAGCAAAGTGAATGGGGAACTGAGCAACTCTAATGAACTATCAAACACCTCACAGGTCTGGCAGGCTCATTAGTAAGAGCTGTAATTAGTGCTCCTGTTGCTGTTATTGATGTGTTTGTTACACTGTCTCCTTCAGTCTTCAATCACCAGAGAAATTTCTTGGTGTCCAGTATGCGGAATTCTTTGCGTGCTAGGAGTGCAGGTATGTGGGAAAGCAAACATGAGACAAGATTGTATTGCACAGAAATGCAGAAGTAAAATGAACCTACTGTCAGGTTTGGTGGGCAACTGAATGGGAATCTGATGGGAAATTCATTAAAAACCAGGTCATGTGTGCCCAGTGCAGAGCCATGACTGGCAATTGGCTTTGTTGGAACTAAAAGGCTGAGCCCAAATGTTGCTGGAAAACTCCCTGAGGCCATTTCATTTACAAAAAGACCAAGCTTTTGAGAGCATATAATTATCCTTCATCCCTGCCATCTTATCCTGCATTAAATTTAATTGCTCACAAAACTTGGCAACGTTCTCACACCCATTTAAAGAAATTAAGTGGTTCTGTCATTTTTTAGTGCTATTGATATGAAAGTGTTTCAACTTTCAATCTGTGACAAGAACCTCTGCCTCTTCCCCTTTGCCCAAAATATGCATTCTCCCTGAGAGAACTGAGCTCAGAGGGAACAGATGGGCTAAAAATAGTTGATTTTGACTAGGACTGTCAAAAGTCACCAATGATTTTCAGTGCCTCTATTTTTGGAGGTGAGTACTGGCCACTTACTGGAAGTCATGTTCCTTCACATTTACAGAGCTGGGTGCCTCATATCTTCCTCTGTTATTTTTAAAGTAATGGACAATGGTCACCCAAGGCCTATGGTGGGACTATCACTCTGGGCCTTGACCCTTCACCAAACTCTCCTGTTCCTCAGGAGAAGGTCCAGAACTGCTGTGTGTAGGGTTGATCTAGTGAGTCTGTGACCCACCAGTGTTATTTCATCACAAGAGCACTAGATGCAATTTGAATTTCCTCTCCACCCTTCATTGTTGGTGGATCATCCTTTTAAATCATGATAGAGTCAAACTTGCTACCCAGAAATGAAACTCCTAAAGTATGAACCAATGAGCAGTCCCAATGGTATGAGCCTTCCATGCCCAGTCTTGGTTGCCTGTACCAGTCAGTCCATCAATGCTGTCTTACCCAAGAGATTGATTTGCTATTTACCTGCCCAGCATATAGACACTTTTTGTTTGACAGGCCGTGAAGAGGACAAGTAACTCAAATATGATTCAAAAATAACAGATGAACATTTGCTTCTCCTTTCAATAATGTGTCACACCCCAACTATGACAGTGCAATTAGAGATGGGGTGGAAATTTGTAATTCACTAAGTGAATATCTGTTAATATTTGCTTTTTATCTACAGACCTTATTTTCAGCTGTGAAATGCTGTTAATCCATCACAAGGTCTTGTCATGTGCTTGGCAGTTACATGCTTTGCTGTTCTTTGACTAAAAACAAAATAGTTTGGGGTTTGGAGTGGTAGGGCAACTTCCTGATGAGCAAGTAAAAGTACACTCTTTGCACATGTGAGAAATAAAAACCCTGAACAGGTTTACAAGAGCAATATTTTCAAAGGTACTGAGCTCCTACAGCTGCTGTTGTCTTCAGCATTATGTACTGGACCCAACACAGCACTACACTAAATAAATGTCTGCTTTTATGTACAGTGTGAAAGAGAATCATCTGTGAAGCAAAGGTCAGTGGAGTCAGATTTTCTACTGTGTTTATGGGTGATAAACATCTTGAGAGAGAATGTGAGCATCCACAAACACCGGGTTGTAATGTTAATATAGTCCCTTATCGCCTTATAAACGATCTGTATCCTGACACGGGAAGTGAGCTTTGGTCCCAGATGAATTACGAATGAGTGACTCCCTAACGTAAATAAAAGCAGGAGGATGGGACTTGTTGAGCAGCCTCAGCACAAGAGCTGGAAATAGGAGCCAGGAACTTATCTCAGCTTTGGAAAGTGAGCTGCTTTGGAGCCTGGTCCAAAGCTCGGTTAATTAAGTGGGAGTTTTTCCAGCAACATCTGAGGACTTTATCACTTTTTATTAGGGCTACCACATGTCCAGCTTTTTTTTTCTTACATTTGTTTCCTTTTATGCCCTCAATTTATTTTCCACTGGATTTTTGATAGGTGCAACTCACATCCAAGTTTCCCCAAATCCTGAAGTGCATGTCTGTGTGTGTAGGAGGGGATTTGGTTTGCCAAGGTGGGCAGATGCAGCATGTCAGTGGACACGTGTGGCTGACAGAGGTAGGGAATCAGAGGAGGGTCAGGTTAGGATGAGAAGTGCCATAGGCTGGCAGAAAGACATATACTGGGAAGATGGATAGATGGGAAATGGGGGAATTTGGGTATGAGGAAGCGAGGAAGAATAAAAGCAGTTGGTGTGGAAAAGGTGAGAAAAGTCAATTGCTCTGGGATAGGAGGCACTGGGATGCAAAGAGGGATATGGAGTGGGGGTCCTGGCATTACTGGTCTTCCACTTAATCCTTAGTTCAGGCTTTAAGATGGGATTCCCATAGACTGGGGAAGAGGGTATCTTTGCTCTGTAGCCTCAGAAAAGCCACCAGCTTCCATCCTTCAATGCTCTACCTACATGACAGGGTGAGTGTCATAGTCACCTTCCAGTCTGGGAAACTATGAGCTTCAGTTCACATCTGTGAAGACTTAGGGAAGAATCATGCTGTGTTATTAAACTTCCCTCCTGGAACAGTGTAAATAAAGGTCTGGAGCCCGAAATTTGAGGGAAAAGATGCTGGAATAAAATAGTTGAATAAAATTACATTTGGAGATGAAGGTTTATCTTGCCACAGCACTGCAGATGAGTGAGACAGCAATGTTTCATGCCCAGCCCCTTCTACTCCTTGGGATGTGTTGCTGGGTTGTGAGATGTCCACTGCAGACTACTGCACAGTGAGATGTCCAGGTGAGGTTTAGGTGACTTCACCCTGGTGCTGGGTTCACTCCAGCTGTGAGTGAACAGCACTCACTGACAGCAGGCAATAGGCCCTGAGGGATTTCTCCCCATAACCCTGAAGACACTGTGCCCTAACACTGCATCCAACCTGCTCTCCAGGAGGGGAGAGCTACATCTCTCTTCTCTTCTACACTTAAGGTCTCAGGCAAGACATCCTGTGACTTCATCCCTCCTCAAGCATTCCACAGTGTCATGGTTGAAGCTGAACTCCAAACACACACATGTCTGGAGCCAAGGCTATTCTTTCCTTTGACAAATTGTTCAGACCTCACACCTCTACAGCTAAACAAATGTAATCCAACCATCAGATCATAAAATCTTGGAAAAAAATTATTTGAACTGCTGGCATGGCTTCTAGTAGTACACCAGGGGCAGCTCTCCTTTCACATGTCCCCAGAGGCATGTAAAGCATTTCTCTCCTAATAACAGAACTATAAATGTAGGTCTCAAGCAATGCATGCTCCATCTTACAATGTGAGAAACCTGAGGGCTTTTGCTTTTTGTGCATGAGATTATCAAAGCACCTTTAAAGGGAGACAGATTTCCTGCCTCACCTTTCCTCTCCCATTGCTCTGACATCCACTGCTCAAGAAACGAAAAGGTGTCAAACTTTCTTCAACATGTACAAATGAGCCACACTGCCTGGGCAAATGGAGAGGACAGACTTTGTCTCTGAAGGGCTTCTTGCTGGCTGCTTGCAGACAGGTAGCAGCTGTCTGGTGAGGCAGTTCTGCACCCTTGTCACCAGTTACAGTGATAAGGAGATGAAGACACTTTGGTAACCAGAGGCAGACAGGCTTATTTCCCTAACCTGCTTAAACTCTGTCGCTTGGAACTGAATGTGCTGGAGCAACATGTTCCTTCATGTTTGAGGGGAAAGAATGTGATTTTGCAACTTGCTGTTCTGCTTTTCCCGCTAGTTATCTGATGTGCACTTGGACTTGAAGGAAGTCAGGATAACACCTATAGGACTGTGCTCACTCCTCACCCAAGCCTTCCAATTACTTGAACTGTTATCAATTAACTATATGAACCTGTGTATTGAACGTGAACCTTTGACTTGTCCTTGCAAATTATCTTGGACGCTTCAGATGTGCCAGGACTGATGGAGTGGGAGCCCTGGTGCCAGGCTGCTGGAGAAGCTGGTGAGTATGAATGTGGGTCACCAAAGGTTCAACTTGTCACTGAGTGCCAGAGATAACTGAAACACCAACAGTTACCTGTTGTGAAATGTGCAGGTGCCAACATCTGCTTTGTTCTGCACAGGAATGAAATTGAAAACTTCTGGGTTATTTTCAGAACAAATAAGGGAATTGTTTTCTTATTCAGAATGAGCACCTGAGGCACCAGGTTATAGCATACATCACTGACGGGGTAAAACCAGTGACATCTTTGCTCCCTTACCCATTGGTTAAGGTACCAGCTGAAAGATTTCACACCATTTCATACTTGCAAGTAACTATACACAGTGCAGGTGATGGGGCTAGATGCCAGATACTCTTGTAGATGACCAGGGCAGGAGAAGCAGAAAGGGATACACTCTTGCTCTGCCTCCTTCCTCAGTTATTTCACTCCTTGTCTTGAGTTAAATTTAGCATAGCAAATGTGCTTGCACAGAAAGCTTCAGTTCTAATTAACTGCCATTTCCCAACAACACAAAACTCTGATTCACTGAAAACTTGTTAGTGACTTGGTTATAACTGCCATGGGTTTGATGGTGCTCATGACATAAGGCAGGATCAAACTCAGCTGTGGAAGGATAAATAATCAATTTTTGCATGCTGGAGGAGCAAAATTTCAAGCTTTTGATGTGCAAAGGCACCTGAACAACTAAAGTCTGACATTCACAGCACTGGAAAATTCTACTCTGAGAGCAGGCACTGAAGGAGCGAAGAGAGGTCACTCCACATTTTCTGTGGGAAGACAGTGGCTGCACCTGCCAACCAGCTCATCCTAATGAACTCTGCTGAGGCGGGTGGACAGAGCTCAAGGATGTGCCAGCTCTTTTCTGTGAGGTGGCTTTCTGCCCACTGCAATTATGGAAGGACGAAAACGGCAGTTTTGTGACTACAACTGGCAGCTACCCAACACTGCCTGAAGAAATAACCGTACCTTGGAGAGCCCTTTCTTTCTCTTGCTAGGTTGGGCCAAGCTCTTTACAGGAGTTTTAGCATTCATGTAGGCATCTTCATTTCAAGATGCTCATTACTGATAAAATCTATCCCAGTCCCTGTGCAGACACCAGCCTATGCTAGTATGAAGTGCCAAAGATACTGGTGTGAAAGGTTTGCCTGCTCTACACACTTCCAAATCTATGATGGGTGAAGGCTGATTTCAGCTCTGAATCATTAGGCTTTAAAATATTTCTAGCATTTAACAGTAACCATGATAGCTCTGGAAGAGTTTCTTATCCTATATGGTTGCTGAATGAGCTTAGTTCTTGATCACAACGTCTTCCCTGGGTACTAAATTCTGACTTTTAGTCAGGCTTCATCTGACAAAAAAACATCTTCAGTTTTGACTGCACTCCTTTTTACTGTGTCTGGATGAGCAATGATTTTGTTTTCTTACTTTGAGACTTCATGCATAGAGCTGCTCAGCCCTGTCAATCATGTTGACTTAAAAGCCTTGATTCTGAGCCTGCCTATATCTCAGCTATTACAGCACTTTTGTGGCATCCTCAAAGTTTTCCTACAGAGCTATGCTGAAGTCTCTTTGTAGCCATTCATGGGTTATAAACTAAGCTCCTTTCAGCTTCTCTCCATCAGGTACTTTAGCGAGCTGTTCTAGAGAGTGATGAGGCCATTGGCCACATCCCAGAAATCTCCTGACAGGAGGGAAGTAGTTGTAAAGGAGTAATAATCCCTCACATGCAGAGGCTGAAGAGACAGGAACAGTCCTGCAGCTGTTATTGCATATTTGCAGCCTCCTGATAAGAGCAAAGCCTCCTCCAGTGGGTTTACAAATAAATTAAATGTATGAATATTGACAGCATATGAGTCTTTAAAGTGGATCTTTGTTGAATATGGTGAGAATCTGTCTTATGGTGCTTTTACAAGCAGGAAAGACACAGATTAAGTCTTCTGGAGTACAAGATTCACCTCATATTCAGCAAAAGTCAGCATTCATTTGCTAAGAGGTCTTATAGGTCTTTGTCAAGAGGTCCTACAGGTCTTATCTCTTGAAAACTAACAGGAAAAAAGATGCAAGAGCACAGAAATCATTATGAAATGAGAAGGAACAAGGAAGAATGTGAAATGTTAGAGTTTGTTGGAAACAAAAGATGCATAAAGGCTAAAGCAAAACTGCAAACAAAACCTGCATTCTTCCAGGTCCTTTTATGAAATTAAAGCAGAAGGGCTGTTGTGAAGAAGAACATTATGAAAAGAAAACAAATAGTGTAGAGGAAAAATAGAGGTGACTCCAGGTTAAGGTAATGTAAATAGCTTTTTGAGAGACACATACCCCTTGTGTCATTCATTCATTCTGAAGAAAAGTATTATATTTTAATGTCAATAGATGTGTTTATCCAAGTCCCTCCTAGCTCACTTCACAAGAAAGGCTTTGGGGTTTTTAATTTTTGGTTCCAGACAAAGTCATTTTTCTTTGTCTCTCTCTTTTTTTTTTTTTCTGTTAGAAATAAGCAATACATTTTTCATATTAAGAAAACAAGAGACTGGAAGATTACTTTTGGCACTTCCCATCCATGACCCCGTTTGCTGCTTACATGAGGAAATAAAGGCAGAAGATGGTTCCTGCTGAGCCTGCAGCCCTTTCAATTACCAGATGTGAGCACAGAAAAGAATGGGGACTTGTTGGCCTGTCTAAATCCACTCTCACCTCAATGACCTTGCTGGATCTGAAGACACCTGCAAGAATATTTACCCTTGAAACGTCTTCAGGGCTACCTCCTGCAGTCCCCATTGCTTACTGTGCTCAGATGGAGCTACATCTCTTATTCTGAGGAAGTTTGTGTTGTGTATGTTTGGAACACTCTGGTGCTACATTTTCTCACCTTTTCCATCATCAAAACCAGCAGGCCCATCTGAGGGAAGCAGTGGTGCCCATCCCAGTGAACCTCTACACCTATTCAGGTGGTTTTATCCTGTATTAAATGGAGATTGCCTTTTGCCTTGCTCAAACTTGCTTGATTCTGTGATTCTGTCACTGACCAAGTCCTCCAAAAAGCAGCACTTCTCCTATCACAAGGCCTATGTTTTCTCCTTTTGAATCTTTTGCCCTAGTGTAGTTTATAAAGAAAACAATGGAACACCAACTACAGAACTCCTGATGTGGATAGAGGAGGGAAGCAGTTATCTCCTTTGTTTTGCAAGCCAGTCCCCCATCCTTATATCTTCCAGCCCCATCTGACTGCTTTGCAGCTACTGTTGCCAGCAAGTCTGTTTCCTCTTTAGTTTCCTCATGAACATTTCCATCCAAAGTGTATTTTGCATTTTTATTGGTCCTCCCCAGACGTGTGGCCTTTCATCTACTGGCATTGAATCCATATGTGGATCTCAGTAGAGCGTGCAGACTGCATTGCCTTCCCATGCCACACCTTCCATGCATCACTGCTGATTTTCCAGGCCATATCCCATCAGCATCCCACATCCTATGAGCAATAGTAACCCTTCCTTTGCACCTGGACCAGGCTCTGTTCTGCACATCCTGCAGCTGCCTCCTAAATCTGCCCTTCAAAACTCCTTCTGCAGTGAACCTCTCTGTGCTTTTATTTCAAAACCCCTCCTTGTTTCTGTGGTGACCACTACTGCCTGCTGCCTAACAGCCCAGAATGTGTGTGGCCCCTCTGGAACCCTTAGTAGGGGCAGTGCATCCTGGGGATCTTGAGTCGTTTGGAGATGGCTCCAAGCCACATCAAAATCAACAGAGACCTTGTTAAACTGTAGGGATGGTGCTCTCCATCAGCTGCCCAGTTCCTGGTCCTGCCTGTTTGCCCAGTATCTGTGTAAGGATTTTCCTCCCACCCTCAGCAACTGGGTTTCCCTTTTGTGGGAAAGGGAGGTGATGTACCACATCCCTGGAGGTTTCTAAGGCCAGGCTGGATGGGGGTCTGAGCAACCTGATGTAGCGTGAGGTGTCCCCGCCCATGGCAGGAGGGTCGGAACTAGATGATCCTTGGTGCCTTGGTGCCATTCTGTGACTTTATGACTTCTTGATGTCCAAAAGCCCCATATTTTTTCCATAGTGTGAACGAGTTCTTTCAGGCTTTTTCACTTACCCTAGGAGCTCAGCCTTGACATGGTGCCTCAGATGTACCTGAGCCATGACAGTGTCTGGAAACATGTCCCTGGTCACGGTGCCTGCTGCTGTGTCTGCTCCTGCTCTGTGGCATGTGTAGCTCCAGCTGATGTTAAAAGGAGTCACATGTGCGTCTGGAGAGAAGAATTACAGAGTCTGAACCACACCTCAGCACGTGGAAGCTCTCACCTTTTCAAGGCCTGTTTCTTCACCCTGCACAACAAAGCAAAAATCCCTCCTGGTTGTTTTTGTCTTGATATTTTTCACAGCTCTTGGCACAGGAGACAGGCTCAGAACAGACCACCAAAAAGAGCTTCTGCTTAGTTTGGATCATGAACTGGTTGTCAAAGAAAACGATGCTGTAATCCTGAGAGATAAAATAAAGCTGTCCCATAGGCTTGGCCCTTGCCAGTTGGAGGTGATTCTTAATGCAGATTTCACTCTCTGTGTGTCATATTTACTAATTTTCCATGAATGATTCCTGATTTTCAATCGACCTTGGTCTTTAGGTCCATAAAACTTTGTTCTGTAGTGAAGTTTTCTGGCACTGTGGAGTTTTGCCTGCAATGAAATAGGAAAGAGACATCCTGAAAAATAAATTCAGTCACATTTTGCACGAGGTGCAGCATTACCATCAGATGGTCCATTTTATGCTGCTCTACTGACAGGGAGATCTTCCTGTAGTTAAAGTGTTAGGCTTTAAGAAATGTACATTCAGCTTGTATTTCTGAAAGGCCTTAGACTGAGCTTGTAAATGCTTTGAGACTCAACTTTTCCCTTGTAAATACGGTCTTTATTTTTCCTGGTGTGTCTATTCAGATTGTGATTTTCAAAGGGACCCGGGGGAACTGCTGTATGAGTCCCATAGAACAATAAGTCTGTTCTAGTTTCATTAAATGCCTCACTGAAGCCCTTTCCTGGGAGAGTAGATCATTCACCCTGCTTTCCTACACTCCAACCTGATCCTATTTACACAAGCTGACAGACTACCTGATGGAGCCATTATTCTCTTTTCACATATAGTCTAAACTATTTCCCCTTTCTGGGCACTGAGCAGTTTTAAATCAAGCTGTCTTAGTTCATGGAGGTTAGGAATAGTCTTGTAAAATGCCTTATTTCTTCCTTGCTCCTATGTAAATCTGTTTTATTGGACAATTGGAAAACATAACACTTGGCTTGTGTGGATAACCCCCCATGTGCTTCCAAATACAATACAGAGTATTTTTTGTTGGAATAAGCTTTTCATGAAAACCTCTCATACCCTGCATTCAAGCTGAGCTTTTGCAGGTTGACCTGCCCTCCTGTCTGAAATCACACCCAAAAAGCAGCTCTTGGCCAGGACCTCCACATGAGAAGACATTTCAAAGATGAAATTCAGGTCACATCAAGGTGGTTTTGTGTGATTTTAAACCTGAGAATACAGGTTAGACCAGTGCTGTAATGAATGGAAAAACCTCTAAGGGATTTTAATAGTTCTCTGTTGCCTACTGGCCTTCTGAAAGGAGGTACTTGACCAGAAATTAGCCCACAAGGCTCCTGTGCTTGTTCCTCTGCCATGCAGCCTCTCACAGCTTGTCTCTGCCATCCCTCCCAAATGCATTCTGGCACACAGAGTTTGTTCTGGCTGGGAGTTTGGTTTACAAAGATTAAAGAGATGCTGTGCAGTAGGCAGAGAGCCTCAGCAAATGAGGAAATAAAGGCAGCATTGGAGGTGCTATGGGCCTGGTGTGGACTGGGGACATTAGGGGAATGGGCCAGCTGGGGACATGGGAAGAGGTTACACATCCTGAATACACAGGAATGAATGATAAGCGCACCAACCTCCGCATTTTGAACAAGACGTGCTGGCCGGCTTGAAGCCTCTGTCCCTTACATTGCCATGCCTGGCTCTCTCTAGGCTCTGCTCTGATACACTGCAACCCTTATGCTCTGCAAAACGACTTGTCAGCTGCCCAATGGCTACACAAACACAGCAGGAAAACACTGCTTGAATATTTAAAACCATCAACAGCCTCCTTTAAACTTCTAGCTAATGCCTCTGCTTGACATTTAATACACTGCATTAAGAAAGAAATAGTTAACTGAAAGACCAGCTCATTTTTACAGCCAGGCAATATCTTGCACTTATTGTCACTGTCAAAAATTATTTTCACTTAAACTATGCTACTGCAGCATAGGACACAAAAAAGGGAAAGGATTTACTGCTGAATGCTAAGTCATACTTTATTTTGCTATTTAAGGAGCTAATAGAGTAATGTAATATAGAGAGCACAGATCCAAATAAAAGTTCATCTCTTACTGCCAACTCCAAGCAGTTTAGTTTTGTGACTCAGGCAGCATAATTGTGAAATTGGCTTAGAACTCATTACATTGTTTTATTTTTATCTGTTTGTATATTTAAATGCATGCTTGAGGTTCATCGCATTTGCCTTAAGACCCAAAGGTTCATCTCAGTTGCATATTGGAGATTTTCAGTGTAATCATGTGGGCTACAAGGCTATTTTTTATTGCTGAGAGCAGAGATCCTCTCACAAGCCTCTGTAAGAATTGGGCCCTCAGTAAAATGGCAAATACACCAAAATACAGCAAAATGAAGATGACACGGGAACCCTTAGCACAGACACACTGTGGCTCTGCTCCAGCCAGCCACCCACCCACCTATCTCATCCATCCAGGGATCTGCAGAGGATACAGGGTGAGAGGGATGTGCAAAAGATCTGAAATGCATTTCCTGACAGGACACAGAGAGTGGATTTAACTCAGTGTGTCTCCAAACCCTGAGACCAAAAAATGTGGCATTCTGAAACATTAATTTCAACAAGGAGGGTGACAGTTTTGTATCATGTGAGGGTGCTTCTGCCAGGACAGCCTCTGAGACTGCATGTGGGTGCTGGATGTTTTCAAATGTGAATCTGATCGCAGGCTGCAGCCCATGTGGTAGATAAACAAGCTGTATTTTTAAACACAGTGTGAAATGTGGGGGCTGTCGTGACCATTATCTGAGCCTCATGCATGAGTTATGAGGCATCATAAAATATTTTCATATTGCAACAATGAAAACTGAAGCTGCTCTGTGGTAGGCTTGTTTGATCAGATAGTTCACCCAGTTCTCTTTACTGGGTCTGGCAGGAAGGAGGAATGTTTCTCAAGAGCTATACTTCCAAATGCTAAGCTGTTTTCTCCTAAGTTTCTTTTAAAAAGAACTTTCTTATGGAATGACTGATGAAGAATTGACTATTAAGGTAATGCAGGCAATGTTTTCAGGGATTTAGGGACATTTCATCCTGCCACTGAAGCAGTAGATCTAGTCACCTTAAGCAGACTGCAACAGAGTTGTGATGTGAATGTAAAGAATTAGGTCGCATCCTCTTATTAAATAGCTCATTTTATTCTGAAAATGAGCATTCCTAGGGGTTCTGCAGACCACTGGTACATAGCTGGATAGAGATAACAAATACAGTCACTGCATCCCCTTCCAGATAACCTATCCCCATCCGACTTTGAGACTGATCCTGTAAATTCTTGATGCCACAAATTCCTTTTCCCTTGATAGCCTCTTTCATCTTAATTTGTTCTGTTGCATTCATTATGTAAGTGATTAGTCTTATTTGCATAGCCAGATTATTCTTACAGGGTACCTGCCAGCTGAGTTTCTGTAGGTTTACATTAGAGTCTGCATGTATAGATCACGAGTGTTAGGTTTAATTTCTCCCAGTCATTCTGATTTCCTCCATGGTCTTAAACTAATAATCTGATTTCACAGAATTTTCCTGCTGCTGTGGCAGTTGTTCTGCAAACAGGAGATACAGATGCTCCTGAATTTTGTTACAACCTTCCTGTGAAAACCCGAGTCCAAGTTATTCCCTCTAGCAAATGTCAATACTTCTTTTCATAAAGGGAAAAGTGGGGCAAAGTGGGGAAGGAGAGTCCCATGGTGCCATCACTGCTGCAAGCAGCAGGGCTGGGTCTGTCTGTACAAGTGTCCTGGGGGCAGTTTGCACTCAGGCCAGCAGCGACCAGGCATTGGCTTGTGGACTTGGCTTGGATTCCACCAGTTTGGAGCCATGGCAGCATGTGGCCGGCTCTGGCAGGGCTGTCGGTGCAGACATACCCTTCCAAGCAGCCAGTCCAGCTCTGTGGTTTCTGGCACTGCAGAAACAACCTCAATGGCATGAACCCATGGGAGGAGCTGGACCTTGGAGGGTATTGCTGAGAGTCTCATTTGTCTTCTTGTCACAGGCATGAGGCTTAGTTACCTTTTTCCCTCTCGCTCTATTTATTGAACAATATAATTAAAATGCATGTAAGCAGTTAAACATTCTGAACTGTTTCAGCTTGGCAGAATATCCTTCTCTTTTTGTCTTCACAGTATTTTACTTTGGGGACACATAGGCACACTGAATTCATGTCTGTGGTGCTTTTGCATCAAGCTGATTCCAGTCAGCCTAATCACAAAGCTGGGCAAAGGAAAAAAACTGAATTTTCAAACTGATGACACATTTATACCAGAATTGTAACTTTACAATATTAATGTATCATTTAACTTACATGTATACTTTGGAATGTTTATAACTCCTGTAAATCATAGGCGAGAGGGGCCAAGAGAGTGCCACACAACATTCCTAGTACAACTCGTAAAACAAACAGAACAATTGCAGGAGAACAACATTCCCTGTTTCTAAAGGGAAGACCACTCGGCTGCAGATGGGAAACGTGCTTGGTTCAGTCTTCACCAAGCCCAGGCAGACACAGAGGCAGTGCCATGGCCTTTTCTCTGAGCTGCCCCAGGTGCTGCTGCTGCAGCATTTGGCAGAGATGTCAAAGGACAAAATTACACCAATCCTGTGCCAACAAAGTGTTGTGCTGCTGGGAAATGACACTGGACTTTTGCTGGTGACGCTGCTTGGCATCATTGTTCACTTCAACATGACAGCCTGGATTGTGATGTGATCTTCCTCCCTCCCTGTCAGGTGACTGCTGAAAAACCATCTCCATACAGCATGCAACTCTCTGACCTCTGTCCACCTTGTCTTGCAGGGTGCCTTGTCAAGAATAAAACTCTACTGTTTCGTGACCCATAAAATTCTGCAGCTGATTTCTGATCTATTAACCTTCAGTTTTTCTTTTAAGGCTTATAGTACCTTTATGGCATGACCAGTGGACTGTAAAATACACATTTAAATGCATTCAACTCAGATAACAATCTCATCATTAAAACAGCCTAGCTTCTTTGTTTGAAGTTAATCACTCTCAAATTCTTCTGGATTCATCAGCACACTTACCAGTACCTACTTTTTCTCCCTGAAGCTAGCACCATAAAGTGACACAAAGACCTTCAGTTCTTAAGTCAGTAAAAATAGATTGCAAATCTTACTGAAAATTCTCCTCAACTTTAGATCCAAATCTACAGAAAAATAAAACCCTAGTTTGAATTCAGGACATCTTCAGACATTAAAGCTGAAATGACTTCTGGGATTCAGGTGAAAGGATGACTGTTTTTCTAGTTTTATTACACTAAAAATACAGTTGAGCAGCAAGCACAATGTGGTAACATTGCACAGGCAGCAAAATACCAAAATAACACCAAGGACAGGAGACTGTTTTAATGTACTTTCTGGTAAGTTATTTAACATGCTTTTGTTGGCAGGACAGATGGTTTGGGGCTTTGGATCAGGCCTGGATTACTTAGAGCAGGCAGTAGGCAGTGCCTCTCACGTAATGGTTGTTCCCAAGTACAGCTGAAAGCCAGTGTAATGGGACACTGGGCTCTGTTTCTCTTCTCTAACACTGACACCACAAGGATTCCGGTGTGTCCTTAAGTTTAGAAGAATAAAACCTGCACCATTTCATCGCATCTGCAGATGATGAACTGGAGTCCTCATCTTAGCAAGAGGTCCCAACTGCCCCTATCACCATCAGGAAGGACAGGACCCAGAGCTCTCTCCTGGGCTGCAGAAGCCAAATGAGTTCCATGGAAAGGAGAGCTGATGTTAGAAATGTGTCGGCAGAACCCAGACAGGCAGGGATTTGGCGTTGGTGAGGGGCAGGTGGATAGGAAGAGCTGTGTTCAGCGGAATCAGCCCTTCTGTCTGCTTGACATTGGTGCTCAGTAACTTCCACCTGGAAACATTCTACCAGGTTAATGACCTAAAATTATGCTTCATTTTCTCTCTATTTGGATCACTTCTTATTAGTGTCAACAATTAAACATTTTATTTTTATACATTCCCTAATTTATATAGGGCTCTGTCCATCCTACAGAGAAATGCTCATTCTCTGAGTCAAATAGAAGCATGCCTGCACTCATACACTTTCTCTGTGCAATCCTTGGCCTCTGCATTTAAGAAACGTGACCCTAGGAGGTGTTTATAGAAGGCTAAATATAGGTTTATCTGTTCTAGTCTTTCCATGAAAGATCTTTTCCCTTCAACACATGGACATTAAATACATGGAGCAATATTAGTTAACACTTAAGCTATGGCATGCTGTGAAAAACACCAGGAAATTCCGTTTTGAAGTTGATGTTCCACTCCTAACTTGTGTTGACTTTATATTCCTTTTCTCTCAAAGGCATGAACTGAGGATAGGGTGTCGCCTGAAGCTGAGTGACGCTGCCTCAGACAGGCGTTTGGAGAGACACCTCGCATTAATCTCTTTAGGTGCACTCTGTGGGTTTGTTCAGGCAACAGTGAAACGTAAGAGCAAAAATCCCACTGCTCTCAGCAGCCCAGATCCTATTGAAAGCAATATCTGCAAGCCCACTGTATTAACTCTGAGCTAAATAAAAGAAAATGAACCAAACTTGAGGGAATTTACGTCAGAGCAGCTGTTTGCATGCATCTTTTGCTGGTCTTAACTCTCACACTTTGGGCTTTCCTGTTGGCGTTTACAATAACATCATTGCATCATGGTCCCAGTGTTTAATATTCCCTCTTTCAAAAGATGAAGTTGCAGCTGAGTCCCTGTATCCTTCAGGGATAAGTGCAGAAAAAAGCCTTACTTAACAGCTGCTATATATTATTATTATTACCCATTACATCATATCTTATTACAGCTCTATTACAAGTTTCCCCTAAATTCTAATCACATTCTGAAATTGTTTACAGCGAAACTAGAAATGGGCTTGAGACATAGAGTTCACATCCCAGCATGGGTCTGAACTTTCTTGCAGTTCAGATTTATTCAGACACAGCATTTAACTCCCTTGCTCCTGAAAATAGGACTATCTGCAAAGTTTGGATGTGCATTGGAGTACAGCAACTAAGAACCATCATGGACACCTGAGATGTGCCTGAAATGGTTGCAACTGAGACAGAGTTTTACTTTCTGTCTGAGAACTGAAAAGCAGAGAGATAAGGAGTGCAGTTCTGGGCCCATGTATGTGAATAGCAAAACTTCACTGATTTCAGCAGAGCCAGAACTTCACTCAAGCTGAAGAGGCAAATGACGGATAGATAGACAGATACTATTTAATTAACTCATTTGAGCTAAGTTGGGCTTATTTCTTTAGAATGCAAGTGAACACTGACAGAACTGTGTCATTGTACTCATTCTGAGATCCTTATGGCATATCTGAGAGCTCAAGATATTTAAGGACAGAGGCTTTGTAGTGTTTAGAGGCTCCAAGATGTAGAAAAAGGCTGTTCTGTGCTCAGATCTGCCCACTGAAAAGAATCTAGAACTTGCCTGGGCTTCCAAGGACCCAGTTCAGTCCCTCAGGAGCTCGTGATGCTCAAACTCTTCTTGCCTTCCAGCCTTGTGCAGACAACCTTGGTAAGACAACCAAGGGGCTGTTTCACAGTCTGTGCAAGGCTGGGAGGCAAGAGGAGTTTGAGCATGATGAACAGGCAAACAGCCACACAGCTTCTCTTGCAGGAGCAATTCATGCTGCTGCGGGTAATTCTTCACAGGATGGGTCTCTTAGCAGAAGAGTCACCAGCCTCATCCACACACTGACATTTCTCCAGGCCCTTGCTTTACAGCTAGGATATTAAGTAGCCTGGCAAACTTTTTAGAAATGTTACTATTTTCTCGACAAAATGTCAAGTAAGTTTTCAGGGGGGAATACTTCATAACTGAAGTATGTTTTCCTAAGGGCAATAAACCACTAAGAAATGTACTTTTTTCCCACCCAGCCTTTGAGCCAAAACTTTCACATGTTTTTCAAAGAAATAAAATTATAGGTGTTTTTCTGTAGTAGGGTGAAGTACCACCTGGGTGGCAGTGGTAGAAAGCTGGGCAAACTTTATAAATCTAGAAGGGGGAGATTGTTTTGGCATGACTTAGGGTTACGGCCTGGGTTTCCTATGCATAATTTTAAAAGGAATTGCTCAAAGCATCAGGAAGCTCTTGCCAGTACACTATACCCAGTGTACAATCTTACCTCTTTAGACTCCTGGAAGATTGCCATGGCTGAAGAGAGGACTTTTTCAGTGCAAAGGACAGTGGAGTCAAGGCAGATGTTTAATTATTTCTGTATCTGACAAAGCCACACTGCGTGTACATGCTGATTTAAAAGACCAGAAGAATGTGGACTTAATTGAAAAGAATGGGTTGGTTAACATGGTCTAAGCTGGTTCTTGTTTTAGAGTTGAGGTGGGTTCCCACACTTTCCTGGTCATGAGGAAGGCTGGACTGGACTGGTGTTGCCTGGGACACCCCCAGTTTAATCTCAGTTCCCCAAAAACAGTGGAAAAGTATGAGAGATTTTTATAATTACTGGTAAATAGCTGAGGGGCTGAAAACACACTTCTGTTTTGATCAGTTTAATCCCTGGCATCACACTGCTCAGAATGTGAGCAAATACATTGCCCGGCTGAACTAATAGAGACAATTGATATCAATTAGCTGTGATCACTTTACATTGGAGAGGGAAGGTGAGGAAAGGTGAAGGACACAGAAACATGCTGCAGTGACTAAGAGGGGTGCAAGACTACCAAGAGTTAAGAAGTGCCTTGCTGGGCGTCCTGGCACCCTGACTAAGCAAGCCAGGCCCTGTGTGTTTTTTTAAATATTAAACCCCAGGCAACATAAAATCTTTCTCCTGGAAATCAAACAGAAGGAAAACTAAAGTAAAGCTACAAAGGAAATCTCGTCCCTGGCCTGCTCTGTGTGCTGGCTTCCTACGTGCTGGGCTGAGGAAACTCTGAATCCTGTGGAAGAAATCCATGGAGAGGAAGCAACTGCCATCACACAGTATAAAAGATGGGGCTGGTTTTAATCAGGGCTGACTCTTCACAAATAACAAATGGGAAGGAGAGGTTAAAATGGGGCATAAGGCTAAGCCAATAAAGCCTTTTCTGAGACAAAATAAGAAGGGTGTATTTCAAAATGCCACAGTGGAGAGAGAGTTGAACAAACTAACGTGTCCAGGATGTACAAACACTGTCTGACTTCAGGCTTATGCTGCCTGCCCTGCACATGGCGAGCAGCAGGCTCCTGATTTAGGAGCTCTGAGTAACCTTCATCAGAAGGCAAGTCTCTGTGTAACCAGGCCAGGTCTTAATTGAATTAGACATCTAAAATTAGGCAGTGTGAATATACATACCCCCCCATCTCCTCCCCACTCCCTCAACATGCACGTGCATCCCTTGCCTGGGAGTGTCCTAGCATTTTTCAAACTTTACTGGGGGTAAAAATACTATTTTAGGAACCTCAAATTAGCGAGAAATGTGTGAACAAGAGCAGTTCTTGGCTCTGTCTGCATCCAGGATGCAGAGAGCTTTCCTCCTTGGGTGAAAGCTGGGAACTCCAGGCTGAGTGGGGTGGATGAAGAGTGTTACTTGTGTTGCTGGTGAACACATGCAGGTTTCTAGCAGATTTAAGTGCAATATGGATCCAGCACACGGTTTTTAACAGTCTTCCTGCAGCCATCATCTAACACTAGCCTGGAAATTGTCATGCTTGTTTTCCTGAAATTCTGGTGTGTTCAGTGACAGGATAACTAGGCTGGAAATGAGAGAGTGCTGATGACAGAAGGCAGCATTTCAGAAGGAGATCTTGACCCGATGGCCGTGTGTGGGGTTGGCACTAAATCATTCAGTGCAGCACCACCAAGGCAAAAAAATGTTTCCATCAAGCTGTGTAAATGCTATGGGTACCAGCTGATGTTAAGGTCAAGGGAATAAAACATCTTTCTGGCTTTCTGTAACAGACACTGGCAACACCTAGAGCAGAATCTTCCAAGACCATGATACCATTTTCAGTGCTTACTGGATTTTTTTCAGCATAAAGCTGTGGTTTGTGTGGGTTAGTCCTTAGTGTCTTTCAAGTAACTACCCTGCTGCTATGCAAACACTTGGGGTATGCAGTGGTCTGTGCGGATGCTGTCTTGATTTATAGCAAACCCTGGGAAGAACTCCTATAGCACCTGAAAGCAATCTTTCAGCAACTCAAGGAAGCAGAGTTGGCTTCTAATTCCCAGGTGTTCAGTAAGAAAGCAGGAAACTATTATATATGTAATATATATATTTATATGAGATACAGTAGGGCTGGGGAGTTATGAAACCAGAGATACCTAAAATGCAGACTATTAAAATGCACCTATTACTGGCTGCTAAACTGCAGGTGAGATCTTTTCTGAGTATTGTGGTATAATACTGGAAATTTATTCCACATTTTGCAACATTGGCTGCTCCTTTAACTGATCTCACTAGGAAAAAATCATCTCATAAAATAAATATGACCCCATGGCGTGTGATAGCCTTTCAAGAACTCAGATCTGTTCCTAGAGATCAAATGGTTTTCATGAGCCTGGAATTTTGAAGTCCACAGAGCATGAATCTCAATGTCAATAATTTTAACTCAAGGTCAAAGTTCTCGCAAAATTTAAAAGAATGATACAAAAATAATCCACATTTGCTTCAGAAATTATATTAAAGAAGTCAGATTCCCCAAGTATGCAGATTTAATACAGCAGATCACAACACTTCCCTGAAAGGAACTGTTTGCCACACTAAAGCCTAGGTAGTTAAACAACAGGAAATTCAGAAAGCCAAGCAAAAAGTTTGTGATCATGCAGCTTTACATGGTCAGTTCAGCAACTTACATCTGCTCTGGACCAAACATGCCAATGAATGTATTTTTCTCAGAGTGGCTTGGAATAAAGGGATTAATTTCTCATAATGCCATTGCTCCCTGCTGAAGTTAATTTGGAACAGATCTTCCTAAGTATAAATATTTTATCAAAAAGGAAATAATTAAAAAAATGTCAAATACAAGCTAGCACTCTTGCAGTGAAGTGGCATTGCCTGTGATTTCCAGGGCACCAGAGATCACCTTGCTCTGCTTCTTGGTATCTCTCTGATTTGTCACAGCCCAAAGACTCAACTCCATGTGCCACAAACGAGGGATGCAAGGAATAATTCATGAAGAAAAGTGGTGTAAGATTGTTTCCTTCAAAGAAAACGACTTCATCATTTTCGTGATCCTTCAGTCCTGAAGCAAACATTTTTCAACAATAAAGGGAGGGAAAATCATGTTGGTACAGAATATCATTTTCATTCCTAGGAGTGAAAGATGGACTTAGTCAAAAGAAAGGAAGAGTAAGTATGTTCTGAAGGTAGAAGTGTGCAAGTGATGAACCAGTGCCTCACCTGCTCTCCAGCACTGGCACACGCGTGCTGCCAAGAAAAAAATCACAGGTATGTTGTGAACCCACCAAGTGGAAGGTGGCTTCCCAGAGCCCTCAAGTATACATCTGAGCCTGTACTTCAGTGCAGTTGAACCAAGCTACATCTTCAGTCTGAGAAACTGCACTATATTCGATCCTATCATTAACCTTTCACAGCTCCTTTTCCTGGAGAATACAACTTTGCACAGCACTAAGAAAAACAGTCATCCAGCAACACCAGTAATTGTGATGTGCCTCATACAGCCCCATATGTGCCTCATACAGTCCCAACCCTTCCAGCCTCTACCTGCTGCTACACAGCAGGAAGTGATAGTTCCTTGAGGGCAGTAGGTCACCACCATGTTACAGGTGCTCTTCACCCTGGCATGGAAATCTGCAGTATAATCACTGAGAGTCAGGTATCAAGTCTTTGGGGGTTTGTAAATTCAAATGTCCAGTCCACGATTCAGTCCAGGTGCCCTACATGGAGAGCCAATTGTGGTTTGCAAGAGGAAACACAGGTGCAAGGGAGCAAACCCATGGTTTGCACTACTCTCTTGCTCAACCAGGGCTAAGTGATACTCTCCACGGATCTGAGGACAAAGTGGTTCAGCTAAGGTGCTGTTGAAGAAGAGGAACTATTTGGTTTTATCCCTTGGGTACCTGCACTCAAAGGATTTATTAAACATAATAATAAAAAAGGAAACTATTAGACATGAAAGTAACCTTCTCAGATACACTGTATCCAGTCCCAGGTTAGGCCTTTTCATGACTTCTCCATGCACAATTTCCTCCAGGATTCTACCCTAAACAGACCCAGTGTGATGCAACATTACTTTCAGTGCAGAAGATAGGGTAATGCTGGTTTGACAAGTGAAATTAATTATTGCATTCCATTAATTCTGAGTCATGTACCCAGCCCATGGAAGCTAGGAGAACCTTGTGAAAAACAAACTCACTATATTTTACTGTAATATTATTCTTGGCCAGAGTTTCAGGCAGCCTGCTGGGGTCCTGAGCGGCCGAGCTTCACAGCAGTTTCTCCACTAGCACTGGTGGAGCAGCTGTTGTCTTCAGAGAGAGAAGCAGCAGCTCAGTCTTCATATGCAACTATAATGAGGACAGTAAGGGTCTCCTTGGGATCTTTACATGCAAGCATGACTTGAGAGGGTGGTAATATTGGCTCCTGACACTTCTGAGTGTTGAGCTCCAATTATGTATTTACTTGGAATTGCTCAGTGACTGCTTTGAGCATTTCCTGTGCAAAACTTAACTCCCAGAGCGTGTCACAGGAATGGCTTCAGCACTGAAGCAACTTTGATTCTCCTGAGAACAAAGTGGCCTCCATAAAGGCCCCATGACAACTATGTGAAATCTTCTGCACCACAGTGTTCAACTGAAAGCCTGCAGTAGCATCTTTCCAGACGTAAAGAGGAATGGCTTAGTGTGACTCAGAGCAGAAACACTGCCCATCTAAACCTTGTATGAAAATTTTGAATGTAAATCAGCACAGTTACCTCTGGGGAACTCAATCACTGTCAGCATGTGTCTGCTAAGCAAACCCTGCTTAAGGATCACATCCATGGGTTTCTCCCATGGGAACCTGTGCTGGAGACAGCTGAGTACAGTGCTGGCCTAGCATCGCGTCAGTAAGTCTGTGACTCACAGCAGCAGTCGTCTTGCAATACTGACTTCACCAAACCATGGGGCAATGATGTGGATCTACCAAACTTCAGGGGAGTAGGACAAAGCAGAGTTCCCAGACTTATCCATGGGCTGACCTCAGGCTATGATGGAGACAGGGTTTGACCTCTTCTCCTTTAGTCAGGACAGTGGCTAAGCACTGAAGAGACAAAACTAACGGATAATGGTTTTGCACCAGCGCAGCATGAGCAGACACCATGTCCGCAGCCTGTAGGCCAGGGCAGCTGCCCATGTCCCAGTTCCCC